>NC_133620.1:79199121-79557455 GCF_048593235.1 Sminthopsis crassicaudata
ACTTTATATGAGATAAGTTTTAGCAGTAGTTTGTAGTATTTCTCATGATTAATAATTTTCTTAGTGTTCTTTCATAATTTATATTTTTTGCTCAACACAATTTAATTTAGCTAACCTATCAAAATTTTATTAAATGTCAGGAACAGGGCTAATTGACAATAGTAAAGTAGTATCTATCCTCAAATAGCTTAAATTTTATTACAGAAAGCACATAGCCAAGTAAATGTAAGTTATTTTTAGGGACAAGAGAATATTTTTGAATTTTACTTCAATTTCATAGAAGTCTACTTATATAGAAAGAATGGAGGTATTATTTTAGTAAGACTTATGTACAATGTGATTTCAGATAGGCATAATTGACAATCATCATTTTTAACCCTCCCAAAAAGTCAATTAGTCAATAAGCCCTTATGAAGTGTTAAAATGAATCAGAAATCATGGTAATGACCCCCAAGAAGCATCTATTCCATTAACATTTGTGTATGAACATGTCAGAGACAGTGGAAACTATTGGGTAGGAAAAAAAAGAACACATACATGAGATAATAAGTAATATTAGAAAGAAAGGTAGCAGGAGCTGGAGTCAATGAGACATATCTAGTATAAAATAGAAAGGAGGTGAAAAATGTAGACTGGAATTTACTAATGTATGTACTTGTATGTACATTTATTTACAGTGTATTTGTTTAATATTTAATAATTTAATTACAGTGAAGGACTAATTCTTCAAAATAAATTTTGAGTATAATTTTTGTATGTAAAAATACAATACCGAATTATTTCAACATACCCTATACAAAATTTGAATGCTTTAAAACAATATCAAGGTGGTATGAAGTTTATATTTATAGTATATTGTGAATTAAATTCATAAAGGTAAGGAGGTATTTAAGGCATCAGCAATAATATGAGGGTTTGTTTGGCAAAAGTGTGAGGTTTTGAAATAAATGCATTTCCATTATTTTTGGAATCTCAGACACCAGATTCAATAATCTTATCCATTCTCCTTGTTGTATAAAAACCATAAACAACATGCTATGAACGAAAACCAGTCAATTTGTCTCAATTCTGTTTCTACAAATTTCAGTCTTCTAGAAATTACAAATGCCAAGCAAAATAACTCTGTTCTATATGACAAGCCTGCCAGATGTCTGCAATAAGAAGTGACAGCTTTGTATCTAGCTTTTTGCTTCCTTTGATGAGGCTGTGCTATTTGCCTTTCTGATGCATGCTGCACTCTTTAAAGAGTGTGATAATTGCAAATCAATGGGTTCTGCAGCTATTAAATCATTCAATTTTTGAATATTCAAATCTAACTTTTAAAAATGGTTAATTTTAACAGCTTTTATAGTATGCTTTGATTACATGGAAAAACTACCATTCAATTTTATAATAGGTGACTGGACTATAGTACAATTTAAAAAATAACATTTTGGGATGGTAGTTTAAAAAATTAGTTAAATTCTTTTTTCCCCTTATTCTGAAGATGACCTTTAATGAGTACTGGGGAATAAAAAGTACATGGAACAATGCTTACATTCACATTTTAGACAATAAATGGTGTATTACTAAGAAAAGAATTCTGGTGGTACTACTAATTGGTTCTATTTATACACTATAATTAGTATCTATTAATCATCTACTGTATTTAAAACATTGTACTAAATTCTGAAGAAGTCATACAATTGAGATTAAATTCACTTTCTTTTGCAGTTATTTATTAAACCTCTATTATGTGCAAGACATAGTGAATACAAAACACAAAAAATGAGAAATAGTGCCTGATCTAAAAGGACTTCACATTTTAATTCCATGAAAAATGGACCTAGATTCAAGTAACTTATAGTTTATAAGGACACAAGGTACAAATACCAAAACAAGTTTTTTTTTAATATTACATAATAATAAATTAAATAAATCCATTGTATCTAATTAAAATAATAAATTATTCTATTATGTTACTACTATTTGCTAAAAAAAAAAGTACACAACAAGAAAGAAATATGTTAATCAAATCATTGATATTTTCGAAAGATTTTCTTCCACTTATGGAGAAATAAGAACAAACATAAGGACAAGCAGACAGAGACAGATGTCGGACAGATAGACATATAGATAGATGAATGGATAGATAGATAGATGATAGCTAGACAACCAGAAATTAAGTAATATTTTATGGAAAAAAAACTATCCATGATGGGAAGGCATAATATGGAGAAGGGCTTCATGTGCTAATTTTTAAGATAAACTTTGAAGAAAACTCAGCAGAAATGAGGAAAGAGTGAATTCCAATCATGGGAAAATACCTAGGAAAATAAACAAAGATAGACAATATTTTTTTTTTAAAAAAAAGAACATCAAAGGAGCCAGTTTGAGTATATAAAATGTGAGTAAAGGTAAGTAAAATTTAATGAAGATATAATAAAACTTAAATCATAAATTAGAAGGACAGCAGTTCCCACAACAAACACAGAACCTTAGAATATCATTTGCTTTAGGGATAGAAGAGGGAGAGAGAGAAAAAAAAAAAAACTGTTTTGTACACGCTGACTTTATGATGCCTTCAAGTTCTTTGAAATATCTAATACAAAATTGTTTATGTGATATTGAGGAACTAAACTTAGATATATAGATCTATGAATTGTCTGCATATATGATATAATTAAAATGTTAAAGTCATCAAAAAAGAATGTAGATAGAGAACTAGGATAAGTTAAAATCAAGCAGTCAGGCATTATAAAACAAAATGTTATATTAGAATTGAGACAATATTTTTATTTTTGTAAATAGGCAACCATGAAAGCCTTCATGCAGAAGGTAGAGTTTGAGTTGAGCTTGAATAATTCAAAACACAGAGGGGAGGATTCTGGGAACATAGCAAGTAGAACAAAAAATTCCAAGGAACAATCTGAGAAGACCCAATAATTGACCCAAGGACCAATATTTAACTTGTCTTTAAAGTAAATACCTTTAGGCCAGCTCCACCAAAACAGACCAGTTTAATCTTTGGGGCTAGTTGGATTTCAAGGGAGCCCCAGGCACAACAACAGGATCTTTCTCCTCCTGAAGATTAGCCAAGTCCAAGATCTGAGTCCTCAGAGACTGAGGGAACCTCTGCTGATAAGGAATACCAGATACAGCTGTGCCGCAGAAATGCAGCCCCTGGAAGAAGGAACTAGTCACACCTGTTGAGTGTAGAAGCAGTAGGACAGGGATCAGCAGGCTGTGCTGATGGGTGAAGCTTTGGGTTTGGTGTTCCAGGTCAGCTGGGAGAGCTGAAGTGAAGCTAAAAACATAATTTCCTACCCTAGAATTAAAGGTATAAAGTTCTCATTAAAAATGAATTGGGAAACAAGACCCTAATCAAAGAAACTTATTATGGGAATAGGAAAAAACTAGTTTCTTCTACAGAGGATAAAAGTAAAACTTAAAAAAAACCTTTTTTCTACAATAAATAAAGTTATAGGCAAACTAAAAAAAGAGACTTCAAAAGATTGAGGAAAAACTAAGAAAGAAACATTCAAGAAAAAGCAATAAGATTATCAAAAAAAGCTGATCAATTAGAAAAAAGAGATCCAGAAGAAAACAATTCTTTGAAAATTAGAATTGGGTAAGGGGAAGCCTTGAAAGTATCAGACACCAAGAAAGTATAAAAATGTTTTTTTTTTTAAGAAAATGAAAAAAAGAAAATAATTTGATTAGGTTTCTGGCCAAAAATATCATATCCAGCAAAACTAACTCTAATATTGAATGGAAAAAAGGACATTCAATGAGCTTGAGATTTTAAAGATATTTTTTTCTCTACCAAACCTGAACTTAATAGAAAATAGAATACATAAGAGAAATCACCAAAAAATGTCAAGAAACTCAAAAAGAACATTTTTTTTTGTACATGGAGATGTAGACCATATAATTTAAATCGATATATCAGTAATTAACTTGTTCAAAAGGAAGGTTGAGGAAGAATTGAGTATGATCTGACTCTTAAAAAGCAAAACTGTCTAGGAAAAAGGTAAAAATAGTATTATACTATACAAATGAGTTATAGAGTAAGAACTGACACATGCCTTAGAGAGAAGAGTAGGCCTAGTAGTTCTGAAAAAAATATTCTTATCTGAATGGGCCAATAGGGAACAATACATGTAGTTTAGTTATAGATAAGTTTAAGCACATATACTTATGCTTAAGCTTAACTTAAAATATTAAAATATTTATATATCATATCTTGTTGAGCTGACTGGCATTCTCTCTTTCCAATTTTTTGCCATCATAAAAAAGAGGTTATAGACATGTTTGTACTTATAGACTTTTTTGTTTGTTTTAGTTAATCTGATGAGTGTGCGATTGTATCTCAAAGTTGTTTTAATTAGTATTTCACCAATTAATAATGGTTTAGAGTATTTTATGTATTGATAGATGTTTCTCCCTCTGAAAACTGTCTATTCATTTTTTAATAATTTATCAATTGGGGGTGTTTCAGTACTTTTTAATGGATTGAAAAGTTTTATCAAATTACTCTATCATATCATCAATCTTTATGCCACCCACTTCATAACATATTTGTTGTAAGACATAAACCAAATCACTGAATAATTTAAAAAAACCCACAAAACAACCAACTACAGAAAACATTTCATAAGCTGATTACACAGCAAACTTGAGAATTACAGTATATGTGTGATGCTGGTTAGTCAGTAAAAGAAAACCAGTTTTAATATCCCTGTGAATAGTTTAAGTACTATAATAAATAATCAAACTATTCAGTATTTCAGTAATAAAAATATTCATGATTAGATTCCAGCATAGGTCAAAGCACTATAAATAATTTAAATAGAGATGTAAAACATTTCTGAAATTAAATACTCATGTCTTTTACAAAAATCAGTATGAGTTGTTGCCTATATTTTATTTTTAGTTGGTTTGGAATTCCTATGAACTAAATACCCAATATGGAAATATGTTCTCTCCCCTCCCCCACACCTCCCTATATAAGGAAAGCATTAAGTCTGGTTAAGTATCAACAGGAGAAGATCAAATTATAAAATAAAAACTTAAAAATATTTATATTCTTTTAATACAAGATTACTTGATAATTACATATCAATTAATGAGTATTTATTGAATGCTATGCACAGGCAAGATCTGCATTAGGTATTTCAAGGGGAATCCTAAGTAAAATAATCCCTGAGGAGAGAAGAGAATGCCCCCTACCCACACACACACTCACTAATTATAATGCATATAGGGTGTTTGTTTATCTCAGAGGAAATAGCATTAGTTCAAAGGGAGAGTCAAAAAAGGTTTAATATAGGAGAAATTATTAGGATTTAGCCAGGAAGGAAGCAAAGAGACATAGGAAACATTTAATTTTACCCACAAGATACAATTTATGCAAAGATCTAGGTATCAAAAAATAGACAAAAGACAAAAGAATTTGTGTAATTCAATATAGTTTAAGAATCATTTCTGTCCCAGAACAATTACAGTGAAGGAAAATCATGAATACTAGTTTTTAGCAGATGACTTACCCAGAAACATGGTTTCAAAATTATTGAGTATTAGGACAAATCATGTCATCATCCTTCTTCACCCTACTGAATAAACTCCAGTGGCTTCCTATTGCTTTCAGCAGCAAATAAAAAAATAATCATCCTGTCATTCAAATATCTTCATTATCTAAGCCTCTCTTGCCTTTTTAATCTTCTGACACTTTATTCTTTTACTAATATTCTTTCATCCAGTGCATCTGCCCTTTTTCCTGCACATTGTTCTCCCCATTAGATTATGATCCCCTTGAGGTCAAGAACTGTCTTTTGACTTTTTTTTTTTTTTTTTTTTTTTTTTTTAATATCCTCAGTGCACAGTACCTGGCATGTGACAAGTGCTTTATAACTATTTATTGATTAATTGATTTCCTGCAGAAGATTGTATTCAAGAAGTTTCAAGTATGCATAGGTTACAAATTCATTGCTCATTTTGAAAAATATTCTGGAGATTGACAGATACTGCCTACAAGGATCTAAATTGAATAATGCATTTTAATAATCTGGAACTTCATGTCTTTAGAGATTGTTGAGTAATTTTGGTACAGTTTCTAGGAGTAACAATGTGAAAATAGGAGTTTTTCAATATTCACAGAATAACTAATGGGAAGAATGAGTCAAAATGAAACCAATCTTGGAAAAAAGGGCCAGGGATGCAGTGTTATTAAGAACAATCCAGGTTTCAATGAGTACCAAAAGATGGAAAAAGTGATAAGGGGAAAATTTTAAGTGAAAAACTGAATGAAGCAGTCTTTTTAAAAAGAAAAGTTAAATGGGTGTGCAAAGTATGCAGAACATTGAGTGGAAGATAGGTTTGAGGTTGTGGAAGTAATTGATTAGACAGTTTGGAAGGATAAATGGGATTTTACATAGACACTTGAAAATTTGAAATCACTGGAATAAAGAGACTATAACTTAATGTCTGTTTAATGACCACTGAGGAATGTTCCTACATAAATATCAGAAGTTGAGAAAAAAAATTGAAAAAAGGCAAGTATGTAGCTCTTCA
This sequence comes from Sminthopsis crassicaudata, assembly GCF_048593235.1. Taxonomy (NCBI): domain Eukaryota; kingdom Metazoa; phylum Chordata; class Mammalia; order Dasyuromorphia; family Dasyuridae; genus Sminthopsis; species Sminthopsis crassicaudata. The sequence continues at coordinate 79,205,674 of NC_133620.1, forward strand.
AAATCTTTCTTTGAGATCTAAATTTGTGGCAAGTAGTAATATGTTCCAAAGGAACTAGAAGGTTTAGTTTACAGCATGCAGGAACAGAAAGTATTGTCTGGGAGAATCTAGTTAGGAGGCACAAAGTAGTGGAAGAAAGCGACCTTGTTAATTCAGGGCAATTCTAATGATCTTGTGATGAAGAGAGTCATCTGCACCCATAGATAGGACTGTGGGAACTGAGTGTGGAGGACAACAGCATTTTCACTCTTTTTGTTGTTGTTTGCTTGCATTTTGTTTTCTTTCTCATTTTTTTCCCTTTTTGATCTGATTTTTCTTGTGCAGCATGATAATTGTGGAAATATGTATAGAAGTAATACAATACATGTTTAACATGTATTGTATTACTTGCCAACTAGGGGAGGGAGTAGGGGAAAGAGAAGCAAACAATTTAGAACACAAAATTTTGTAAGGGTGAATGCTGAAAATTATCCATATATATTTTCAAAAGAAAAATCTTTAATTAAAAAAGCAGTCCTGTATTAGCATGGTCTCTGGTGTCCTGGAGAATGTCCTTAGATGATCTGGAACTCAAAGTAAAACATAAGTCAATAGATGACTGGACAAGGTAAACCAGCTCTGAATCTTTGGTCTATAATCATTTAAAATAGGTTACATCTGGAACAAATAATTTTCCACATGGTATGACTTTTTCTGTATCTCCAAATGTGCATTTTTATATTGCACTAGTACCTAATTTGTGGCCATTTTTTTTCCATTTGCCTTGAAATCTTTCCCCCTAAATCTACTCCAAATGCATGCCTTCTCATATTTCTTGATACCAATCACCCCAAAGAGCTTTCCCTTATTTTTCCTGAGGTTACAAGAATGACCTTTAAAAAAAACCTGCCTGAAATTTGTTCTATTGTAAGATTCTAACTATATTTAAATATTTCAAATCTCCTATGGGATCATTCATCAGTGTCACACATTCTTGCTTTTGTTTTGTTTTATTCTGTTTTTCCTTTCTAGAGGCAATCTCTTGATTTATTCAATTGACACATTATATTTTGTGTTCAGAATTATTGGCAGTTTTCTTGTGTATTTCTTGATTTATTGAGTACTCTTATGATATGATGTTTCTTTTGGGGCACCGGTAATCTTTGTTCTATGTTCTAACATCATCGTAATTTTTTTTTCTTCAATGAAAATAGTGCTTACATTAAAGATAAGTGCCTTTTACTTCTTTACATTCAAATTGTCCTTTAGTTCTTTGTATTTTCATTTTCAACATGATATTCTCTCTTCTATTACTTTTAATAAGAGTTGCCAATATGGTTTCAAATTTTACTAATTAGTTTTTTTTTATATGTTATATTGGCCATATATTCTGCATTCACATTTTCTCTCTTTTAAACTACTCAGGAATAACTTGCTGTAGTTCCATAATCTCTTTAGAATATATAGGATTCTCTGCCTCCTTGGGTACTGATGAGTTTTTCTTTGTCTTACAAATTTTATTCACAAATATCTGTATCCTTTTGCTTGATCTTGAGGCCACTTTCCTTTCATTTTTTCATTCTTATATTCTATACCTCTTCTATATTTTCTCTTCTATATTTCCGTTTGCTTACTGGAATTTCTTTCTTTCTTTCTTTCTTTTTTTTTTTTTTCTTTCCTCAGTCTTTAGTATGTGTATGTGGGTTTGTTTGCATATTCTTATCAATAATTTTTGAAATCTTAATTCTAAGACTGTTTTCTTCAAAAGCAGATATTTGCAGATATACAGATGTAGATGTATAGTTATACACATATGTATGAAAAGAAGAAATAGTGATAGATATTACATATATATATAGTTCTCATATATGGATGGGTATATTTATATGTGTATATATGTGTGTATCTGTATGTTTCTGCATATATATGACTGTAGGTGTTTTGACATTGTTATCCCCTTCTAAGTGGGTATCTTGGTTTTCCCCGTTGTTATAAATGCTTTTTATTTCAAGATATTTTTATTTTTTACCATTTTGGTGGGGTATTTCCCCATTTTTTCAAAATTAGAGCTCTTTTCCCAGAAGAAAGAAGTACTTGTTAAAGAGAGTCCTGTTCATCAGAATTGATTGTCATATAATCATGTTGCTATGTACAATGATCTCCTGGTTCTGCCCATTTCACTTAGCATCAGTTCATGTAAATCTTTCTGGGCCTCGCTAAAATCATCCTGCTGATTATATTTTTTACAGAACAATAATATTCCATAATATTCATATACTGTAACTTATTGAATTATTCTCCAACTGATGCATCCACTCAGTTTCCACTTTCTTGCCACAAAGAAAAGGGCCTCTGAAATATTTTTGCACATATGGGTCGCTTTCCCTCCTTTAATATCTCTTTGGGATATTAGCCCAATAGAATCACTGCTGGATCAAAGGGTATGTTTGATAACTTTTTGAGCATACACATTGTTCTCCAGAATGGCTGGATTTCTTTACAATTCCACCAACATTGTATTATTGTCCCCATTTTCCCACATTCCCTCCAACATTTGTTCTTTGTTTTAATTTGTATTTCTCTGCTCAAGATTTAAAACACGTTTTCATATAATTAGAGATGGTTTTAATTTTTTCATCTGATGATTGTTAATATCCTTTGACCATTGATCAATTGGAGAATGGTATGAATTTTATAAGTTTGAGATATTTCTCTACATATTTTAGAAATGAGGCATTTATCAGAACTCTTAAATGTAAAAATGTTTTCCCAGTTTATTGTTTCCCTTCTAATCTTGCCTGCAATAATTTTGTTGGTACAAAAACTTTTCAAGTTAATATAATCAAAATTGTCTATTTGGTGTTCAATTAGAAGATTCAGTTTTCTTTGCTCATAAATCCCTTTCTTCTCCACAGATTTGAGAGGTAAACATATGATGTTCTTCTAATTTGCTTATAATATTACCCTTTATGTCTAAATCATGAAGCCATTTTGATTTTATCTCGGTATATTTTAGGTGTGAGTCAATGCCTAGTTTCTGCCATACTAACTTCCAATTTTCCCAGCAGTTTTTAGCAAATATTGAGTTCTTATCCCAATAGCTGGAGCCTTTTGGCTTGTCAAATACCATATTGCTATAGTTATTGACTATTTTGTCTTGTACACCTAACCTATTTCATTGATCAATTACTCTATTTCTTAGTCAGTATCAAATAGTTTTGATGACTACTAGTTTATAATGTAGTTGTAGATGTGGGGCAGCTAGGGCCACATTCCATTGCATTTTGTTTCCTTAATTCCATTGAAATTTTTGACCTTTTTTGAGCTTTGCTATTACTTTTCTAGACCTATAAATACTTTCTTAAAAGTTTGATTGGTATGGCACTAAATAAGTAAATTAATTTAGGTAGTATTGCCATTTCAATTGGCCTATCCATGAGCACTTGATATTTTCCCAACTGATTAGATCTGACTTCATTTGTGTAGAAAGTAGAAAGTTTTGCAATTGTATTCATATATTTCCTAATAGATTCACAAATAATTTATATTATCAACAGATATTTTGAATGGAATTTCTCTTTGTATCACTTGCTGCTGGACTTTGCTGGGAATGTATAGAAATGTTGATTATTTATGTAGATTTAGTTGGTATCCTGCAACTTTGCTAAAGTTGTGCATTGTTTCTATTAATTTTTAGTTGATTATCTATAATATATCATCATATCAAGAGTGATAATTTGGTTTCCTCATTGCCTACTCTAATTCCTTTAATCTCTTTTTCCTTTTCTTATTGCAAAAGCTAACTTTGCTAATACTATACTGAACAGTAATGGTGATACTGGGTAAACTTGTTTTACTCTTGATCTTTTTGGGAATGAATCTAGTTTTTCCCCCATTACATAGAATGCTTGCTAATGGTTTTAAATAGATGCTACTATTCATTTTAAGCGTCCATTTATTTCTATACTCTTCTAGTGTTTTTAATAGGAATGGGTGTTGGATTTTTATCAAATGCTTTTTCTGCATCTATTGAAATAATCATATGATTTTTGTTTGGTTGGTTATTGATATAATCAATTATGTTAATAGTTTTTCTAATATTGAACCAGGCCTGCATTCCTGGTATAAATTCTACTTGGTCCTAATGTATTATCCTGGAGATGACTTTCAGTAATCTCATTGCTAATCTTTTATTTAAGATTTTTTTTATCAGTATTCATTAGAGAAATTGTTCTTTCTGTATTTTTCCCCTATCTGGTCTAGATATGTCTGTGTGATGAAAGTAATTTGATATGAGTCCTTCTTTCCCTATATTTTCAAGTAGTTTGTATAGTATTGAAATTAATTGTTCTTTAAATGTTTGATAGAATTCACATATAAATACACCTGGTGCCGGAGATTTTTTCTTAGGGAGTTGATTAATAGTTTGTTCTATTTTTTTTAAACTTTTTCTAAAATGGGACTATTTCAGTAAGTCATTTCCTCTTCTGTTAAACTGGACAATCTATATTTTTATAGATATTGCTCCTTTTCACTTAGATTATCAAATTTATTGATATATAGTTAGGTAAAATAACTCCTAATTTCCTCTTCATTATTTTTAAGACTAACAATTTGATTTTCTTCTTTCCTTTTACTAATTAAATTAACTAAAGGTTTTTCTATTTTGTTAATTTTTTTTCATAAAACCAACTCAGTTTTACTTATTAATTCAACAGTTTTTTTGTGTTTCAATTTTATTAATCTCCTTTTTAATTTTCAGAATTTTAAATTTGATACTTAATTGAGGGTTTTTAATTTCTTCTTTTTCTAGCTTTTTAGTTGTAAACCCAATTAATTGATCTTTTCTTTCTCTATTTTATCCAATTAAGCATTAGAGATATAAAATTTGCCTTAATGGCTTTGACTGAATCCCACAAATTTTGGTATGTTGTCCATTATTATCATTCTCTCAGATGATTGTGTCTATGGTTTGCTCTTTGACCCAGTTATTCCTTAGAATGAGATTATTAAGTTTCTAATTAATTTTGATCTATTTTGCCTTGGCCTTTTATTGAGTGTAATTTGTATGGCATCGTGATCTGGAAAAAAATGAATTTACTATTTCTGTCTTTCCATATTTGATTTTGAGGATTTTATTATCTAATACATGGTTAGTTTTTGTATAGGATCCATGGATCACCAAGAACAAAGTCAACTTCTTTCTGTATCCATTCATTTTTCTCCAAAGATTTATCATACCTACCTTTTATAACATTCTGTTTATCTCTTTATCATCTTTCTTATTTATTTTGTCATTCAGTTTATCTATTTCTGAGAGAGCAAAATTGAGATTCCCCCACCAGTATAATTTTCCTGTCCATTTCTTCTTGTATCTCTCTTAACTTCTCCTTTATAAATTAGGATGCTATGCCACTTGGGTGTATATATGTTTATGATATTGCATTATTATATATTGTACCCTTTAGCAAGATGTAATTTCCCTTCCCTTTCTCTTTTAATTAGATCTATTTTTGGTTTTATTTGATCTTATATCAAAGTCACTACCCATGCTTTTTTTTTACTTCACCTGGAGCATAATAAATTCTGCTCCAGCCCTTCTTTACCTTCACTCTGTATGTATTACTCTACTTTAAATGTGTTTCTTGTAAACAATGTATTTTAGGATTCTGGCTTTTAATCCAGTCTGCTATCTACTTCTATTTTATGGGAGAGTTCATCCCATTCACATTATGCTAATAGTTTTTTTTTTTTAATATTGAACAGTTAAAATTACTAATTCTGTATTTCCTATCATCTCATTTACACTAAGTTATGTTTTTTTTTTCTTTCAGTTCCTCCTTCCTTCCTCCTCAGAATTTTGCTTTTGATCACCACTTCCCTCAAACTGCCCTTACCTTTAAAGCCCCTGCCTTTTTTATACCTTTCCCTTACTACTTGTTTTCCCTCCTATTAGCTTTTCCCTTTCTTTTTCTCCTATCCCCTCTCCCTTTACTATAAGATGAGACAAGTTTCTTTGTGAAACCATATATCTGCAATTCTCTCTTTGAGTCAAATATGATTATAGTAAGATTCACACAATGCTCATTCCCCTCCTTTTTCCCCCTTAATTATAATAGGTCTTCTTAGCCTCTTCATGAGATGTAATTTCCCTTATTTTATCTCCTTATTCCTCTCTTTCCAGTTCAATTCCCTGTCTACTTCTACTTTCATTTTTATATTATCATAATAAAATCAAATTATATCAATACTCTCTAAGTATACCCATAACAGAAATGTAGTTCTCAAGAGTTCTTTCCTTTTTACATATTGATAATTCTCTTGAATTCTGTGTTTGGAGATCAAAATTTTGTTGTTGTTGTTGTTGTTGTTGTTGTTGTTGTTGTTGTTGTTGTTGTTGTTCAGCTCTGGTCTTTTCATTAGAAATAGGTGAAATTAGAAATATATCGTTAAATGTCCACTTTGGTTCTCAACTTAATTTTATGTGTTCATTTGAAAAAATCACTATTCTCCTGCAAAAATAGCTTACAAATCTAATACTATAAATTTTAGATTCCCTAGATAATAATAAAGTTTCTTTCTTTAATATTATGATTACATTTTAAGAAATAAGTATTTAGAGAGCAGATATCTTAAAATACACATAGCTTGAATTTTTCCACATTACTTTGTTTTAGAGATTCATCTTTTTAATTCTATTCAACAGTAATTTGAATAAAATAAACTTCTTTTTATTAAATTTTAGACTATATTTCAATAAGTATTTCAAATTTCCTTATTTTCACTTATATTTCAATTACTATCCTAGTTTTTTGACATCATAAGAAGTACTCTGAATAGCACCTGTTTTTACTCACCAAAAAGAAAATTAGTATAGTAAATCCAGTGTTCATGCCTGTCATGCAGACCATCCAATATCAGAGAGTACTATGTAGTATGTATTAGGTTCCTTGTTCTTCATGGATTTCAGAGCAAATGATTGACAATTACCCTTTAATTCTGTTTCTTTTTTAATATTTTGGATAATATACATATATATTTCTGTGGTATGAGTTGAGATTTTTTATCTTACTTTGGAAAATGATTTTATTTCATTATTTCCCCAGGACGTTATAAAAATATTAAACATAACGACATAATTCAAAGTATATGTACAAACTGGAGATGGAAAGAGAGTGATAAATCAATGGACAAATAAATAGATAAAGCATTTAGTAAATATTTAATATATATAATATATAATAATTAATATAATAATAATAATAATAATATATAGTATAATAAACACCAGAGTTTTGTGTTGTTTTGCTATTTGCTATAATATCATATCATATCATATGCCCTATTAATGGATGTTTGGCCTAGTATGCAAACAATCTTTTTTCACTCTTCTACCTTTTTTAAAATTCCCGTTCATCTCCACCCACCCCATTAGATGAAAGTCTTTTGAAAGTAGAGATCATGTATTTCTCCTCTCCAGACTAAATTTGATCCCAGGAAGAGGAATTGTTTTGACTCTAATCCACTCTGCCACCTATCTGATTCATCATCTATCTAGATAGCTAAATAAGAAAACCACTGTCCACAAGTTACTTATCTTCTAATATGGGCAGTCATCACATTAGCACAATATAATAAATGAATCAAGACAAATTAATATTAATGTAATCAGAATGTGTGTTCCTTTAACATCAACTTTGAGTTAAAATTGGACAAATTTGAAGAAGAAACCTATCAGAGATGTTTCACATGGAACTGTCCTTCATGTTTAACCTTTTCTGATAGATTAATGTCTAGTTTTTTTTGTGGAATCAAAAAATCATGGTACTCCTCTGGTATCTCCCCAAAGTGTATTTTGAGTACTGAATAATCATAACAGAAGCTACATATTTGAATGGATTCAAGCAATCATAGCATAATTTGTGAACCTCCCTGTCTCAGGTATAGTACTTCTCTGGAAGTACTAAGAGGATATTAATAGTATACTTATTATTTTTCTATCATGACACTTGGAGGGAGAAAAGGAAACAGTTTCTATTTGGAGATTATCATTTGCATAATTCCTTTTTTCCATATTTCAACTCATACTTTTCTAATCCCCATTATTTGGCATTTATAGCATAGCTCCCAAAATCTTTACCCATACCCACTCCAAATATCATGGGTATGAAAAAGAATCGAGGTAAAGGGAAAAGGGGATTAGTTATTATGTCTTGTTATTTCTACCTCTACAACATCCATCTCCTCTCTATTCATGAGACTACCCCATTTCAAATCTTAACTCTCATATGCATTTTATTTACCTCCTATTCAATCTCCTGATTTCAACACTCTTTATTTTTCCATCTGATCCTTCAAACAACTGATACAGTAATTCTGAAAAATATTTAAACAAAAGTCTGACCATATCAAAACATAATTCAATAAATTTCAATAATTACTTTTTTGCTCCAAACCTATTATTTCACAATGAGAATTTGGCATAACATGGTTCCAATCTACCTTTATTATAAACTACTTTTGTTATGTACAGTATAGAATACAACTACATATTTGCTTCTTCAAACATGGCCCTTCATTTCTTATCTTTGTGTCTTTTGTACAAGTTATCCCCATGTTCCAAATGCATTCCTTTCTTGAACTTCCTCACATATGGCAATCTATCTCTTATGTTTCATCTTTTGTATAAATTTTTTATAGGTGGTAACCTGCCATGCCTGCAATTAATTATTGCTTCAAACCAATAATCCCATGTTTCCTTCAGAACCCAGTTCATTTTTAAATTTATACTTGAAGCCTTGACTAACATCTATTCTATTTTGTTAATGATCATCTACTGTTAGGATTACTAAGTGAGAACTCGGGTTGTCTGGATAGTGACAAGGTGAGAACTCAGGTTGACTTGATAGAAGGAGCAAGCCCATTGGCTGAAGTGGTTCTTCCCAGAAGCCCTTGCATTATCCCACGCCCATTCTCTGGGAGGATAAAAGACACAATATTGGGCCTGGAGAGCAGATAGGCCTGGAGAAGGATAAGAGCTGGAGGAGATTCAGAGCCAGGATTCAAGAAGAGAGACTCTGCATTACATCAGCCCTGACAGGGCTCTCTGAGGAAGGGAAGTCACTTCTAAGGACAAGAGTTAACAGCAACTGCCTGGAGACAACGGTTCACTACAGGAAGAAGAATCTGTCTGAGAGATTTGAGTAGACACAGCAGATCTCTTCCCAGAGAGCGATCTGGCAGCTTCTGGAGACGACAGCTTGCTACAATTTGGCGTCCATACGTGGGGCAAGGACTTTTGCTTATCCTGACAAGAGGAGCTAGACCAGACCTTCACAATTTGGCGCCCGAACAGGGACAGACACGGTCCTGATTCCAGTGGAAAAGCCTCTCATCCAGATCTCAGTCTCTCTGACCCAGAACTGTGAGTAACGAGGAAACTTTGTTAAAGATTAAGTGAGCGTGCTAATAGATAAATAAGGAACTTAACTTGTTAAGGGCTAAACCAGGAATCTCTTATAGCTGAAATGGGGCAGATGTTAGCTATATTCAATCCCTGGACCTCAGCCGACTCAACTCCAGCCCCAGAAGCAACCTCACCTCCACCCCCATTCAGGAGTGGTACTATAGAGAGTATAATCAAGATAATTGAGGAGCAGAGTTTACTTGTAACCTGGGTACAGATTGCTAAACTCTTGGCTGCATTAAGACACACATCCCCTTGGTTCTTAGAGGAAGAAAAGATAGATGTAGATAAATGGAAGCTAGTGGGATATGAAATGAAAGAATTTCAAGCAAAAAATGTGCCTCGTTCAATTTCTGCAGAAGTATTTTATATCTACAACATAGTTCAATTAGTCTTAAACTATCAAGCAAGTTGTAGGAGAAGGAAAAGTTCTAAAAATGAACAGAGGAGGAAGTGTGAGGAAAAAAGGAAAGATCAAGATCTTTCCCTAGAGCAAGAGGATTTAAATGAGCAATTATGGTATGATTCTCTTGAAGAAGCTTCAACCCCGCCTAGAGAACAGATTATTGACAGGCCCACATCAACCCCACCTTCAGAGATGGAGGAAGAAAGAGGGGAAGAGGCAGAAACACAAACAGAATTGCCTGTGAAGAAGCCTAAGCCTATGACAAGATTAGAAAAAGCATTGGTTAAAGCTAAGAGAGAAGGACAGGATATAAGTGATTTTATACATGCATATCCTGTGATTGAAAATACTGACTCTGTAGGTAAAAAAAGGAGAAGATATGCACCTTTAGATTTGAATAAAATTAAGGATTTGAAAAAAGGTTGTACCCTTTATGGGGCTACATCAGCTTATGTCAAAATGTTACTAGATGGTTTGTCTTATGAAGTCCTAACCCCGAATGATTGGAAATCCATAGCAAGGACATGTCTGGAACCTGGAGAAAATTTATTATGGCTTGCGGAATTTCATGAATTATGTAAAATTCAAGTCAGATGCAATTTGGAAATAGGAGTTAACACACAATTCACTTTTGAGCACTTAGCTGGTGAAGGTCAATATGGAGAGAATTCGGAACAGATTAATTATACCATGACAATATATGAACAAATTGCTAAGGCTGCAATAAAAGCTTGGGGTGTCCTTCCTGGACAGAAAGATCGTGGAGAGGCTTTCACTAAAATACAGCAAGGTCCCAATGAACCTTTTGCAGATTTTGTGGGACGTTTGCAAACTGCTGTCAAAAGAACTATTGGAGAAAATTCAGCTACAGAAATAATGACCAGACATCTGGCTAAGGAAAATGCCAATGAGATTTGCAAAAGAATTATATGGGGATTAGACAAAGATGCTCCTTTAGAGGAGATCATAAGACGCTGTGCTACAGTGGGAACAAATGCTTTTTACACCCGGACAATGATGAATGTGGAAAGACAAGGTCCCTCCTGGCAAGGGCCTTCTAGAGAAACTCGGCGATGTTTTCAACATGGAAAAATTGGGCATCTAAGAGCTCAGTGTAGATATGGAGATACAGTGAGAAGACAGGGTGAGAGAAGACCTAAAACTCCATGTCCAAAATGTCACAAGAGCCTCCACTGGGCCTCTGAATGTAGATTGACACAGGGAAATGACAGGTGGGGCCCAGCTTCAGGCCCCCAAGTGGGGCATGATGGCAGCCGAGGTTACATCCAGAGAATTTTAAGACACGATCAATCAGCCAAAAGGCAATCAGATGGAAGAAAGGGATTGAAATTAGGAAAAATAGAGTTGTGTGCAGTAGAGACTACCGAGATACTCCCTGGAGAAGTGAAATCTGTTCCTGTTGAGCCTATGGATCCTTTGCCTCCAGGCACAGTAGGCTTGACCATTTCACCTTCTGAGAGTGCCTACAAAACAGTGTCCATCCATACACTGATGTGGGAGACTGGAGAACGTGTATCTAATATCCCAGTCACTAACACAGGCAGACAATGTGTGATTTATCAACCAGGAGAAGTAGTAGCATCAGGCTTATTGTTACGGACCCCTAATAAGCAACCTAGTGATAGTCGCCTAGATTTTGACTCCAATGAACAAAATCCAGGAATATATTACAGCAGTTGTGACAGCTGACCAACCTATGCTTACTATTTATATAAACGGAATACCATTTGAAGGATTGGTAGACACGGGTGCAGATTGTACAGTTATTAGAGGTGCCAATTGGCCCGGTCACTGGCCAAAGATTAAAGCAGACACCTATATGTCTGGGGTGGGAGGATCAATAGCAGCAGAAGTTAGTGCTAGGCCTTTGAGATGGGTATTTGAAGGAGAAACAGGAGCTTTTACTCCTTTTGTGGTTGAAAAAATCCCCATCAATCTGTGGGGAAGAGACATTTTACAGCAGATAGGATTACAAATAAGCACTTCGGCTTTTTAGGCAGGGCTGCTGTTGAAGGCCTACCTGCACTTTCACCAGTTCCTATTCAGTGGAAGACTGATTCACCAGTGTGGGTAGAACAGTGGCCCTTAAGAAGTGATAAAATTCAGGCCTTATTAGACATAGTGCAAGAACAACTTGACCAAGGACACTTGCGGCCTTCTCTAAGTCCTTGGAATTCCCCAGTATTTGTGGTGAAAAAGAAATCTGGAAAATGGAGGATGATAACTGATCTAAGAAGAGTAAATGAACAGATGGAAACTATGGGAACTCTTCAGCCTAGACTTCCATCTCCTATTCAGTTGCCAAGAGAATGGCCTCTATGGGTTATAGACATTAAGGATTGTTTCTATTCTATTCCTCTAGATAAGGATATGAAAAGATTTGCTTTTTCAGTGCCTAGTGTTAATTTGGCTGAGCCTTATAAAAGATATGAATGGACAGTTTTGCCACAGGGAATGAAAAACAGCCCTACTATGTGCCAAATGTATGTTGCAGCTGCTCTTGCTCCAGTAAGAAAAGCCTTTCCAAAAGTAATATTGTTACATTATATGGATGATATTTTGGGATGTGCACCTGAGGAACAAATGTTAGAGGCATGTCTACAAAGGACCATGGAAACATTAAAGTACTACAAACTGCATATAGCTACAGAAAAAATTCAAAGACATGCTCCTTTTCAATATTTAGGATATGAAGTATATCCTAAGACACTCACAGTACAAAAGCTTTCTTTAAGAACAGAGAAGTTGAACACCTTAAATGACTTTCAAAAATTAATAGGAGATATCCAATGGATGCGTCCAGTGTTAGGCTTAACTACCAATCAACTACAACCTCTATATGACATTTTAAGGGGAGACAGTGCTTTAAATTCACCACGCCAGCTTACAAAAGAAGCACAAAAGGCTTTGAGAGAAATTGAACTGGCTTTATCCAATGTGGTTGAAAGAGTCACTCAAAAACCCTTGGAAATATCAGTTTTTGCTACAAAAGAGGCACCCACAGCAGTCCTTCATCAAGGAGACAGAGTGATTGAGTGGGTGAACCTCCCAGCACAACCAGAACAAAGCCTTACACCTTACCCAGTGCTTGTGGCTAGGATTTTATTAAAGGCTATTAAGAGAGTAACACAATTATCTGGGATAAGTCCTGAAAAAATATACACATTCTATACTAACGCACAGATTAATGTATGCTGTGAGACCATCCCAGAATGGCAAATTTTATTGGCCACCGCTCCAAATTTTGCACATGGATCTCCATTAAAGATTACCCGGCTACTACATAATTGGCGATGGATTTTTGAAGAAAAGGTTTCTAAGGTTCCTCTTAAAGGACCAACAATCTTTACAGATGCCTCCAAAGAAAATATTTGTGCCATATACTCTCATGATTTAACCATAAAGAAAGTAATCAGGACTCCTTTTCAATCCACTCAACAGAATGAATTATTTGCTATCATGCTAGCTCTTACTTATTATCCAGGAGACGTAAATATAATTACTGATTCAGCCTATTCAGTAGTTGTAGTACAAAGAATTGCCACAGCCCAAATAAAATTTGCAGCCTCTAATATTTATCAGCTCTTTAAGGAACTTCAAGAGCAAGTGAGAAAACATCCAGGCAAGATTTATATCTTGCATGTCCACTCACATAGTGGACTTCCAGGTCCCATTTTTGATGGAAATTCAAAGGCAGATAGCCTTCTAACCATGCTAGCCAGTAGTCCTTTATTTCAGGAAGCACAAGAATCTCATTCTAAATATCATCAGGCTGCTCGAGCTTTACGTTTACAATTTGGAATCACAAGAGAGGAAGCTAGGAGCATAGTAAAAAGCTGTACAGCTTGTCTTCCTTTCCATGCTCCTACACTCCCTCCAGGGAAGAATCCTCGTGGTTTGAGACCCAATGAAATCTGACAAATGGATGTGACCCATTATAAATCTTTTGGTCGTCTATCTTTTATCCATGTAGTGGTAGACACCTTTTCAGGATTCACATTTGCAATGCCAGCAGCAAAAGAGACAGCCCGAGTGGTCACTGAATTCCTTATACAAGCTTTTGCAATTATGGGTGTGCCACAAGCAATAAAAACAGACAATGGACCTGCATATACGTCCAAACATTTTACACACTTTTGTGCACAGTATAAGATTTTACATACCACGGGCATACCCTTTAATCCTCAAGGGCAGGCAATAGTAGAGAGAAGAAACAGAGATATTAAGACACTCCTCCAAAAACAAAAGAAAGGGGGAGCCACAGGTAACCCTAGAGAACTTCTAAATTTAGTTCTCTATACCATTAATTTTCTAATTTTTGACAAAGATGCACTGGCTCCGGCAGACAGGTTTTATAACCCACCAGAAGGGCAGTGTCCAGTGTGAGCAGCTCCACTGTCCTTAGATAATCGCTAGGTGATGTGGAGAGATCCAGAAAGTGGTGAATGGAAGGGACCAGATAGGTTAACTGCCTGGGGGAGAGGGTTTGCTTGTATTTCTTCAGCAGGAGAAGGAATCAGATGGGTGCCAACAAGTCATATTCGCCTTGTCCATCAGAGAAAGACAGAAAAAGAGAAAGGCCTCAAAATAAAGGAGAAGATCTAAGAAACATCTGACACTGAAAGAGCATGGATAATAAGAAGACTGTTAAAGAACTTTAAAAACCAGCAGGTATCATTGGACTTCCTCACACAAGATGAGACTAATGGACAATGGACTTATGGACATTTATAAATTTTCAATTTATGATTTTGTTATATACTTCTAGCATGTGTTACGTTACTATGTTACTATGTGCTTATGTAATTTATGTAATTATCTGTAATACTTCCCATATTGATGGATTTATGTTTCAAGGTCATTTATGTAATTATCTGTAATACTTCCCATATTGATGGATTTATGTTTCAAGGTCATGACTGTCCTATGTTCTAAATCAAAAGAAAGGGGGAGATGTTAGGATTATTAAGTGAGAACTCGGGTTGTCTGGATAGTGACAAGGTGAGAATTCAGGTTGGACAATTACAAGGTGAGAACTCAGGTTGACTTGATAGAAGGAGCAAGCCCATTGGCTGAAGTGGTTCTTCCCAGAAGCCCTTGCATTATCCCACGCCCATTCTCTGGGAGGATAAAAGACACAATATTGGGCCTGGAGAGCAGATCGGCCTGGAGAAGGATAAGAGCTGGAGGAGATTCAGAGCCAGGATTCAAGAAGAGAGACTCTGCATTACATCAGCCCTGACGGGGCTCTCTGCAGGAAGGGAAGTCACTTCTAAGGACAAGAGTTAACAGCAACTGCCTGGAGACAACGGTTCACTACAGGAAGAAGAATCTGTCTGAGAGATTTGAGTAGACACAGCAGATCTCTTCCCAGAGAGCGATCTGGCAGCTTCTGGAGACGACAGCTCGCTACAATCTACAATTTTTTGATGCAAATAATCTATTCAAATATTTATTATATTAATATGCCAAAAATAAGCCTAGGTAACATAATCATTATTGGGCTTTTTATAATACTTAGATCATTCTTTTTATTCATGAATTTTTCAGTTACATTTTTAAAAAAAATTATTTGTTTTGAAATTTTTTTGAGTTCCAGATTTTCTCTTTATCCTCACCCACAATTAGGAAACCATATGTGAATTTATGCAAATCATTTCCATAAAAGTCAAGTTGTGGAAGAAAATATAGATCTCTCACCCTAATAAAAATAAAAACCATCAAAACTATTGTTTTATTCAGGTGAATTTGCATTTTTTATTATGAAAATAATAGTAAAGTGATACGTATAATGTAGAAGCACACTAATTTCTCAGAACATTTTAGCTACTGTTTCATGTTATACCTTTCAAATTCTATCTGAATGGGTTAAAATAATTAGATAGCTTTTATTCCCTAAATGATTCACTTTTGCTATGAATGTAGAAACTATTAGCTTTTTTTCCCAAGCAAGTATAGAACATTCTCTCCTGAGACCCAACTAATTATTAATGAAAATGGCTGAGAAAATTGAATATTACTTTCAGCCAAGACAGTAAAACATACAATGTTAAGTGACAAGTAACATCATGAATTCTTGAGAGTATGTCCCTATTAGAGATAGTGTACTCACGTAAAAGTGGAGGAAATTAAAATTATCCCCATATAAAACCTCATATTTTGTTTTCTTAAAATATTAATGAAATCTTAGGAACTACTCCTAAACAAAAGTCCAGAAATGAAAAATATTGTTAAATCTTCTGAATCTTTCTTCTCTTTTACTCTAAACTCTAGTTATAATATCACTTCATTCTGTCCAGATCAATGTATTTTTTTATGATCTTAAATCATGACCTACTAAAAAAAATCAGACAATATGATTTTAATATAATATTATAGACATGACCCTATTATACAGGACATTTGATTTTGTGTGAAATATGAGATAAAGTGATAGATTTAGAAAAAGGAAAAACATTGGTTCTAACACCACTTTGGCTATCTAACTCAATTCATTTAAATTTGCTGAGTTGGAGTGTGCCAATATGTAACATGGAAACAATTCCTATCTCAAAGTATTATTGTGGCAATTTTATAAAATGATAAATGATAAATTGTTTTGCATACATTAGGCACTCTATAAAAAGGAGTTATTAGTATTATTGCAAAGATAATAGCATGTTAGGAAAGAGTAGGGAAAAATAAAAATGCCATGTCAATGAAAAATACTATTGAAATACTTTATGATTAATAAAAACTGCTCAGTTCCTTTAATTGAATTAAGGATATCCAGTACAAGTTATCTAGTATGTTTTTCATTATAAACCCAGTGAAGACATTAAGGAAAGGATTGAAAGGATTTTCATTTCTTTTTTATGTTAGTCAATCATTAAGAGATGGACCAGGGAAATTATTTTTCTCTTTCTTTTTCATATAATGCTAGAAAGGCAAAGCTTCAGATAAAACTACCTTCCCTTCTCCCTCTAATTAAATAGATATGTGATTTGAATTAAAAGTCCAATTCAAATATATCCAATTTAATGTAATGATACAAGAAAAGTAATTATTAAGCATATTTTGTAAAGAAAATGAACAAAGTGACCCAGAGGACTAGAAATAAGAAAGAGATCTAGAGATATTCATTTCATTTCATCTAGGTTATTGGCTTAAACATAGTACTCATAAACTGTCCTTGTATTTTATAGTTGGCTATTTAGTGATCTGATAGAAATGAACTAACGGCATAAGCATACATCTTAGTGAGAAGAAAATGTCATTAGAGCTAATAGACTTCTTTTAGGAGACTGATTGGATTGAGTTAAAAAAATATTTTACCCTTTCAACCCCTCAAAAAATTCTATAAGTTAGTAGAAAAGATATGTGTCAAAGGAGACAATATTAACACTCTCAAATAAGTTTATCTTTGAAAATTTCTTTTCAGATCATTTCTTCTTTCAATTTTGAATGTTTTATTTTAAAATGCTTCCTAAATTTGTGATTTTAGAAAATTTATTTTAAATCATGCTCCGGTTAATAAGATATTATAAGGAAGTGTTATAGAAAATATTTTAATTAGCAAATCAAAAATTTGAAAAAAATTAACATTTCTTTATTCATCTTGTGACTATAGCTGCCTATCTTGTTTCAAATCTGCTCAGAAGTTAAACAAAACAAATATTGAATCTACCATTCATATAGGAACTTATTTATATACTGTCTTGTATTGCAATACAATTGCTTCTCATAAAAAAAAAATAAAAATTTAATTTGGGATAAACATTACAGTTCATCCAACTCTGCTGTACCAATTCATACCTTTAAGATTGGCTCCGATGACAGGAAAAGTTAATAATAAGTATTGAAGGGGATGTAGGAAAACCAGGACACAAATGCTTTATTGTTGGAGTTGTGAAATGATGTAGCCATTCTAGAGAACAATTTGGGACTATGTCCAAAGCATCATTTAACTGAATAATTTTGATATAGAAGTGTTACTCCTGGGTTTGTGTCCTAAAGAAATCATACAACATGAAAAAGGATCAACATATGCAAAGATGTTTTAGCAACTCTTTTTGTATTGGTAGGGAATTAAAAATTGGGTGGATTCCCATCAGCTGATAAATAGCTGAATAAGTTATGATATAAGAATGTAATCGAATATTTCTGTTCTATAAGAAATGATGAATAGGCTGACTTCAGGAATGCCTATAAAGACTTATATAAACTACTGCTAAATGAAGTATGCCAACCAGGAGAACACTGTACACAATAACAAGATTATGTGATAATTAACTGTGATGGACTTGGCTCTTTTTAGCAATGTGATGATTTAAGAACATTCAGTAGACTTGGGATGAAAGATGCCATTTACATCCAGAGTGAAACAATAATAAATATTCATAAAATTATCATCACCTTTGCTTATTTGTTTCTTCTTTATTATGATTTTTTACCATTTTATTTTAGTTTTTTTCTTGCACAACATGAAAAATATGGAAATATATTTAAATTGTTTTACATGTTTAACATAAAAATAACAAATTCAAAAATTATTATAGATCATCCAGTCCAAACCCCTCATTTTGCATATGAGAAAATTAATACTTGGTAGAAAAGATATTTCCCCAGCATCACACATGTTATCTAGTTTCACATGCAGGTTCTTTTAATGTAAATTCAGTGCTCCATCTAATACAACACTCTATTTTCATATATATATATGTATATTTCTCATTTCTCTAGAACAAGTTATAAACTCCCTAAAACCAGGAACTGTTCTCTTTGCTTCTGTTTCCTTTATTACACTTAATTTATTCACCTAGTTTGATTTGAGTAAACATTTATTAAAATTAATTTAAAAATATTCTGAATTCATATTTCACAAGTCATGCAGTGTTATAACTGAAATATAAATGCAGTCAAGCTAAATTCAGATTGTCTTATGACAGAACTGAAAGTGTTTTGTCTACTGAGGCCTTTTATATTATGTTGCATCCTTTGTTTTCATAGGTATGTTTTCTATCTTCTCCTTTCCTCCTCTTTCTGATTTCCTCACACTCCTTCCCTGCTTAGCCCTTTTATGTCTATGAGTTTGGAATTCGTTAGCATTTTTTATATAGAAAGGACATCTTCAAGGTGCAACCTTTATATACCCTAAATGTATATAGTTACTCATTCTCATTACTTCCTAAAACATTAAATCATGGTTTAAAACCTGAGGCAAATCACATAACCTAACATCTCTGTATTTCAACTACTTTACCTCAAATGATGGTACTATAATGATACAGGGAATCATTATAACAATGTACTAATAATATTAAAAATACTAAAACTATTCTTTAAAACACACATACAGAAAATTTTAAAAGAAAACTCATTTCAGATAAATGACACAACGATAATCAAGTTTAATAAGTAGAAACAGACTGATTGAAAAAAATTGCTCATTTTATCCTTTAATAAATCATAGAGGAAAACAAAACACTCTTCATAGTGCCAAATTCTCATGGGTATTAATCAAGGCCTGACACTGGAAAACATATGTTGACTAAAAACAAATGAGATATGATAGTAGAAATCTACATAGAGTCTAAGTGGGAAAAAAGAAATCTTGTGGATGATTAAGTGCTCCTGCTTATATTAATCCAACACAATGCTGAACCTTCCATAAGAGATATGTATTCACTCCAAAGAATTTTGCCAATACACACTGAAATACTAAATCACAAAAATTTCACAAATTTCAATGCATATTTGAATGGATATTCAATAGAAGTCATGCAACATCATGTACTGGAGATGGAAAATATACCTAGACAATGTGACATTTGAAAAGAAAGAGGAGAGAAGGCTAAAATGTGTTCAGGCAATTAAACAAATTTGTTTTATGTTTTCTTTTTTGTTAGTTTTCCCCATTGCTACTTACAGACCATTATTCCTTCATTTTAGTTAAATAAATCAAAGTCCAGATCATTTTTTCTTTATTTCACTAAGGCTATAACTTGATTCAGTGTTGTAGGAAGTGGCAGAAATAAGTCCCAGATATTTAGGATGCAAAAAAGATTATGTCAAGGAGGAAAGAGTAGTGAAGGGAAGGATTGTGATGTCCTTGTCGTCTCTCAATTGTAATCCTTCTCTGGGAGGAGGCTTCTTTTCTGTGTGATAGTTTCCTCTGTGAGCAGGTTTCTTGGGAGTCTTCTGGAGCCTCCAGCCAGAGCAAAGGTAGAATCTCGAATCCTCTTCTTCCTGAATCCTGGATCTGAATCTCCTTGAGCTTCCCAATCTAGATTCCCAATCTAGAGGGTAACTTGCTTCTTACAGCAATAACAACACCAATAATAACAACAAAATTATCTTTTCAATATAAGCCTATTCCCTACCCCTTGAAAATAGTGACTTATTACAATTATATCTAAAGACCACTGCCTCTAAAAGTTTAAAGATGTAAAGCCCACCACTTAGAAAAGACCTCTGATTAATAAAAATCAAATGTTATTAAAATAGATGTCTTCAAAAAAGTATGGCAGAGAAAGAAAATGGGGTAATCATATGACAAGAGTCAGAAATGACAGGCAGTAGCCAAAGAATTTTACTGGTACTATTGTGATATCAGGAAAAATAAGCAAAAAAAATCCTCAGAGTTTGGTAGAACCATAATGAGAGTACAGTAGAGAGGTATATAGAATGGGTAAGTATACATTGGTGATGATTTGGACTATTTGAGGGGATCTCCTAAATTGATGATATCAGGTACTTTTAAGCTATTTGAGTCATTGTGCAAATTTTCCTCATACACCATTCTTTCCTTTACAAGAATCCATACAAATTTTCTTATATTTCTCTGATTTTGTTATATCAATTTTTATTGCAATTTTTCTTTGCAGTTATTCACCTTGTTTACCACAATTTATGCAGCATTGCTTAATCAGTAGTCACTAACTTTCCACTTTTGCTACTAGGAAAAAAAATAGACTAACTTGTTCTATCACTCAAGTTAGATTAATTTTCCTTACAAGTAATTGAGAATTTCTATAAATCTTTGTAGGAACAGACTAAAAACTGAGGTTATTTACTTTTGTTATTTTAACTCAAAACCATAAGAAACTCTAATAGTTCTCTAACACTTGCTCAATAAATCAGAATTGGCAAATCAAACAGGGGAGTTCTCTCATTTGAATCAGCTTGAGTTGTCATCAAGGTCTATTCTTGTTAAAAACAAAACAAAACAAAACAAAAATCTGCCTCCTGTTGTGTTTAATAAAATATTTTCATGACTATTAAATGGCCTGAGGGTCTTATTTTGTGTTAGTGTTGAACTTAAACTCTCAGAGGCTGCACTGAGTTAGGATCAACTAACAGCAATAAGGTAAGAGTGCAGACATAGTGCAGCCTTGGTTAGCAGAGTCCTAGACCTATCCAGCACACTAGTTCTTACAGCTATAGTGGAGCAGGGACAGGGACAGAAAAGAGTCCCTCTGATCAGATTTTTAGAAGGATTTCTGAAAAGCTGCACAAAATCCCTGAAGCTTGGGACACCTTCCATCCTGGAAATAGAGCCCTATTTTAACAAAGCTTTAAAAGCAGAATAATAGGCTAGGAAAATGAGCAGGAAAAAAAAAAGTTTCTGACCATTGAAAGTTACTATGGTACAAGAAAGATCAAAATACCCACTCAGAAGATTATGGTGATTCTCATCCCTTAATCTGATTTTCAAATACAGGACTCTGGAGAAGGAAAAGGAAGTAATCAGGGATATCATAGGGAACTTAATAATGTTTATTTGTTTACATTCCTACACAGGAGAATGATATTTATAATTCATTAGAATGTTCTCATATTATGGCAGTTAAAAGGAATATATATGAGCAGAGGGTATAGGTGTGAGTTGAATATGAAGGACTAATACCTTTTTTAATGATGAAATTAAGGGATGAGAGAGGAATGTATTGGGATAATGGGAAAGAGATAAATGGAATGGTGCAAGTTTTCTTCTATAAAAAGAAGCAAGAAAAAGCTTTTACAGTGAAGGGGAAGAAGGAGAGGAGAGAGTGAGTGAGTAGACCTTACTCTCATCAGAATTGGCTCAAATAGGAAATAACATCTATTCAATACGGGTATAGAAATCTATCTTACCTCATAGGAAAACAAGAGGGAAATGAAATAGAGGAAGGTGTAATATTCTTTTTCTAAAATGAAATATTCTCTGTTGAGGTTTCCTTGGAGTCTCTGAAGGTAGCCTTAGTTTCAGTTCAGTAATTACTTCAAATGCACCCAGGTATTAAAGTCCAAATCTTTATTATCTCCTTCAAAGTCTTGTCTCCTTTCCTGAAGCCTGATTAGCTTTCTAATAGTTCAAATCCTTTTACTATCACCTTCCTGGAGCTGGACAGCTTTCTGGAGAGCCTTTCAGTCTGGCCTTAGTTGAAGAGCTTGAGTTCCCACCTTCTCTGGCTTCTGAATCTCCCTGACTGAATCCTTTTTGAGGCTCCTAACTTATATATGCTCTCTTAAAAGTGTGAATCTTGTGGAACTAGAGTAAGTATTAAGTATATGTACTGAATTCAAGAACTATTAAGCACCATGATAAATTAGATAACTATTGTCTCTATCAATTCAATTGACTTAGTACCTTGTTTCAAATTCTGGCCCATAACAGAAAGGGGAGAAGGATGACAAAAGAGAAGTCATATTGGGGGAGGGATTGTTCAATAGCAAAATATTTTTGAGGAATGACAGAGTGAAAGTAGAAAGAAAATAAATGGGGAAAATACAATTAGCAATGTATTTGTAAGAAAAAATATTTTTTCTGATAGAGTATTATTGTTCTCTATGAAATGAAGAGGAAGATGTTTTTAGGGAAAAACAACAACAACAACAACAACAACAACCTGGAAAGTCCTCCATGAAAAAAGTGAAATATACTGTGTACAAAGTTATAACAATGTTCTGGGATGACAAGCTGTAAATAACTGTTAATCTCAGTTGTACAATCATCCACAACCCTTCTAAAGGGTATTTAGTGAAAAATCCTGTCCATACCCAGAGAAGGAACTGATCAAATCTGAATACAGATTGAAGCATTCTTTATTTCTCTGTCTCTCTGTTTCTTTTTAACTTAATTTTTTTGGAGAGTTTATTTTCATTAGAGTGGGAAATTTATGTTTTCTTTCACAACTTGACTTTTATTAAAATGTTTTGCATAACTTCACAAATGATTTCTCAATTGTGTATGGGGATAAGGCAGAGAACCTAGACTTAAAAATTGTTTTGTTTTGAATGTAACTGGGGAAAAATATTAAATAAATAAATTATTTATTCAAAAAGATTAGGAACTCTTAAAGAGAAGAAACTTTTTTTAACCTTTCTCTGTTTCTCTGTTTCTGTATCTGTCTCTTTATCTCTGTCTCTGTCTCTGTGTTTGTCTTTCTCTCTATGTCTCTCTGTTTCTCTCTGTGTGTCTCTGTCTCTCTGTCTCTGTCTCTGTCTCTGTCTCTGTCTCTCTCTCTCTCTCTCTCTCTCTGATTCTTTCTCTCTCTGTACAGTGAATGGCATGTAGCAGGTACATATTAAATGTTTGCCGTCTTGGTTTGAAATAACTTACCCTATAACATGTATGAATTTATTTGTTGGTTTGGTCAGATCTGTGAATTTATCCAGTTGGTGTGTGAATTCCTTTTTACTCTGAAGATTACAAATTCACATGACACAACTTTTGAAGTTTGGCTGGTGAATTGTAAGTTGCTGCAGTCATAGGTTTAGATGATGAGCTATACCTAGAATGGGAGGGGGAAGTAAATTGAATTGTGTTCAGGCAATTTGTAAAAATACTTTTACTTCTACTAATTAGTTTTTCTCAACATTAGACAGAATTTGAAACAACGTCTTTCTGACCCTATCTGACCCTCAAGTTTATCTCTGTAGTCTCTATTTCATAATGCTTCATCTCTTGCTATAGTTATGAATATTTATCATGTCTGAGATCTTTATGCCTCTGGCCTTTTATTAATATCCCTTGGAGTGTATCAAAGACACTACAGGTAAGTTTATACTATTTTTTCTCTATAGTATATTATGTAAATATTGATACTTTCCTTTTATATGTTTTCTAAAATAGATTATTGAAAAATAAAGACAGACATGTAGGTCTTCTATAGCTAACTATGATCTAATGAGAATCAACATTAATTATTTCTTGATATTTGCCTTTTGGAGCCAAGTGTCTTCGCTTACATAATGGTTTACCAATTTTAATAAAGCAAAGCACAAATTTAGACTCTGCAGAAAATAATGAAAACATAGCTCACAGTTTACAGCTATTGCTGTCTATTAAGTGAAAATCCATTAAAAAGAATGTATTCGGTTCAGAACTACAAATCATATTAAGGACCACGGAAATTGCTTAAACAAGAATATACAATGCCCAGAATGTTCCAGCCTTTATTATAATTTGAGGGCAGTCAGCAGCCACCTAAATGGATGGCCTACTATTCCTTATTCTTTTCTTGAAGTGAAAATGTTACTGCATTTTACCTTTCTGAAAAAAAAAATCTATTGATTTTTAAAAACAAGATGACATTACTAGTCATTAAGAGTATTTTTTTAACCAATCTTCATTTTAGAAAGTTAGAGTGAAGTGAGATATTAATAAATTCATTTTAGATTTAGGGAAAGGACACCATGGGTATTCAAAAGAGATGATACCTGAACTAGTTGGTAACCTTTTTAGTTGTACTGTTATTTATGTCACTACTATTAGTAGGAAGATTTCTGGTCACAACCTATCAATCAAAATGCAAAATGCTCTCAACAATTTTTTTTTAACAGAAAAGAAAACCAGAGAAGATAAATTAGAAACAAGTTTAAACCAATGATGTCTATGGCATTTGGATCAATAACTAGTACTCTCAGTATAGAGAAATCAATTTTATAAAGTAGTCTTTCTAGCAAGATTGTATGCTGCTTCTGAAAATGTATAGTCTCTGATTCATAAGGGATGCAATTAATAATGGCTGAGGTTTCATATTTTGGAAAATCTTTGCAGAATAATACGAGACTGTGATAACTCATGTTTAAATGGAGAGAAGTGTATTTGGAGAAGACAATACATCTGTTGAGTACTAGAATAGTACTTCTAGATATTATGGCAGTAGTGGGATACTATTGGTAACAAAGTTATTATCCATGCTTGGGTACACATCAAAAGCTCAGGAGTACATAATGGTCCCATGACTAGGCTGTAACAATCATAAAAAAGTTCCCTTTTTTTAATTCGATGCTCTTGGCATTCCATTTAATCCACTGACCTCCACCCCCATACAATTTACTTCCACTCCTCTTCAAACCTAAAAAATAAATATTTTTACTTTATGATGTTTATTCATTCGTATCATAGCATGAGTTTAAAATAAGACATTCTGTAGCGAGCATTTAAGGACAGATCAAGTGACAGGCCTGCATGCAGGAGGATTCATCTCTCCAACTTCAACTCATACTCCTACTGGCTATGTGTTCCTGGACAATTAAATCTGCTTGCCTCAATTTCCTCATCTGTAAAATAAGCTAGAAAAGGAAATGGCAAACTAGTCTAGTGACTTTGCCAAAAAAACACCAAATGAAGTCACAAAGTGTTGCATACCACTGAAAGACTGAACAAAAAGAAATGAGTATTTACATTTTAGATCTTGTTTCTCCTGACTTTTTCCTGTTTTAAATAAATTTCTGTCATCAACAAGTAGAGGGAAATTTTGCAAAGAAGTAAATTTTCCTAGTGTCTCTGAATTCCATACCATACTAAAATGTATGACATATAGTATACATCTGAAGAAAGGCCATTCAGCCTATGTTTGACCTCATTTTTACTTTAGACTTCTTCCTTGTTCTGATGTATTGCCTCACCTATTTAAAGTGATTAATTAGATTAGTATTTATTTAAAAGTAAATGGATTATAAAATGTCCATTTGTTTTCTGAAGACTATATCCATAATAAGTCAGTAAACTATTGCTGCTAGACATACCAGAGGATAAATAATTTTTCTTTCTCAAATATTCATTCACTGACTCACCCACCCACCCACCACTCCACAGAATGTATACTGGATTGGAGGAAGAAGCAAAACAAAGCTCTATATCCTAGAAAGGAATTACCTAATAATGTGTTGCCAAGGGCATGGATTAAGGGATTGGTACTGATCATGTGAAAGTGGCAAAGCAAGCATCTGTACAGAAAGGGGAATAAGAATTGAAGTTTGAAATTGTAGATTTTTTTTTTCTTTATTTTTGCTGTGGTGGTGGTGGTAGTTTACAATAACATGTACAAGGTAAAGAATTTTTTTTATTGTTGTTGTGATTTACAATATCATGTCCAAGACAAATATATAATGATTTACAATATCATGTATATGTATTCCATAAAAGTCATAATTACACTCTTCCACTGAACTAGACAAACTACAAATGAGAATGTAAAGTATTGGATATAAGTCCCATGTTAGGTCAATTTGTAATTACATATGTACAATTGTCCATTTCTATTTTTGTGCTTTAGCATAGACTGTCCTCAATGGGTGAAATTATTTTCTCTCCTAAGCTATGTTTTTTAGATCCCTTCAAAATTCCAAGGCTCAGGTATCACCTCTAGCAAGATATATTTCTCATTTTTCCAGTCATTAGTAATCCCTCAGCTTCATCCTCAGGGATTTGGAATTATTTCTACATCTGTCTCTTGTTTCTATTCTCTTGCTGCTGAACAGAACTGGAAGAAATCATGAAAACATTCTAATTGAGTCCTCTATCAGCTTCTGGTACAGAATGACAATGGGGTCTTTAGTGTAACAAAACAATCATTCTGCTCTTCCCTACTGAAATCTTTATCTCACTCTACTTAGAGGCTATTTCAAATTTACACATATTTTCTAAAGTTTCCTGTTTTCCACCTCTCCCCATAAGCTGTCCTATTATGGTATATTTCTTTTCTCTTCTCCTAATTTCATATTATTAGTACATTTCCTCTTGACCTACTAACTTCTCCTTTATTATTCTTTTGGCAGAATAGGCATTTCTTCTTGCCAATTATTTTACAAATGCTCTTAATGCTCTACCCTTTTATTTTGCATCAGATTATCATTCTACTACCATTTACCCTCTCTTAAATAGGATGTTCCTAAAATCCAAGAAGTTTCAAAACATCTAATAATTAAATCATGATAAGATTTTCAGACAGTTTGTATACAATTGTCATTAATTCTACTAGCATTGCCTCTGTCTATTTTATCATCAATCTCTCCATGGTTTTGACTGAAAATCCATGTGTTTATTTATTTTTTATGTTTTATTAATTTTATAATTATAACATTTTTTGACAGTACATATGTATAGATAATTTTTTTTACAACATTATCCCTTGTACTCCCTTCTGTTCCAAATTCTTCCCCTCCTTCCCTCCACACCCTCCACTAGATGGCAGGCACTCCCATATATATTAAATATGTTATAGTATATCCTAGGTACAATATAAATGTGCAGAACCGAATTTTGTTGTTGTTGCTGTTGTTATTGTTGTTGTTTAAAATGAAGAATTGGATTCAGAAGGTAAAAATAAACTGGGGAGAAAAACAAAAAAATGCTAACAGTTTACACTCATTTCCCAGTGTTCCTTCTCTGGGTGTAGCTGATTCTGTCCATCATTGATCAATTGGAATTGGATTAGCTCTTCTCTATGTTGAAGATATCCACTTCCATCAGATTATGTCCTTATAGAAATAGACCGGTAGATAAGTGGAACAAATTAGATACAAAGGACAAAAAAGGGTACATCTATAGCAATCTAATCTTTGACAAACCCAAAGATACCAACATTAGGGATAAAAATTCATTACTTGGAAAAAACTGTTGGGAAAACTGGAAATTAGTATGGCAGAAATTAGATATGGATCCACACTTAACACCATATACAAAGATAAGATCAAAATGGGTCCATGATTTAGGCATAAAGAATGAGATAATAAATAGATTAGAGAAACAGAAAATAGTCTACCTCTCAGACCTGTGGAGGAGGAAGGAATTTATGACCAGAGGAGAACTAGAGATCATTATTGATCACAAAATAGAAGATTTTGATTACATCAAACTAAAAAGTTTCTGTACAAATAATACTAATGCAAACAAGATTAGAAGGGAAGTAACAAATTGGGAAAATATTTTTAAAGTTAAAGGTTCTGACAAAGGTCTCATTTCCCAAATATATAGAGAACTGACCCTAATTTATAAGAAATTAAACCATTCTCCAATTGATAAATGGTCAAAGGATATGAACATACAATTTTCAGATGATGAAATTGAAATTATATCCAGTTATATGAAAGAGTGTTCCAAATCACTACTGATCAAAGAAATGCAAATTAAGACCACTCTGAGATACCACTACACACCTGTCAGATTGGCTAAGATGACAGGAACAAATAATGATGAATGTTGGAGGGGATGTGGGAAAACTGGGACACTGATACATTGTTGGTGGAGTTGTGAAAGAATCCAGCCATTCTGGAGAGCAATTTGGAACTATGCCCAAAAAGTTATCAAACTGTGCATACCCTTTGACCCAGCATTGCTGCTATTGAGCTTATATCCCAAAGAAATACTGAGGAGGGGAAAGTGACATGTATGTGCCAAAATGTTTGCGGCAGCTCTTTTTGTAGTAGCTAGAAACTGAAGATGAATGGATTTCCATCAATTGGAGAATGGTTGGGTAAATTATGGTATATGAAGATTATGGAATATTATTGCTCTGTAAGAAATGACCAACAGGAGGAATACAGAGATGCTTGGAGTGACTTATATCAACTGATGCTGAGTGAAATGAATAGAACCAGAAGATCGCTGTACACTTCAATGCTGTATGAAGATGTATTCTGATGGAAGTGGATATCTTCAACATAAAGAAGATCCAACTCACTTCCATTTGATCAATGATGGACAGAAATAACTTCACCCAGAGAAGGAACACTGGGAAGTGAATGTAAATTGTTAGCACTACTGTATATCTACCCAGGTTACTTACACCTTCGGAATCTAATACTTAATGTGCAACAAGAAAATGGTATTTACACACATATATTGTATCTAGGTTATATTGTAACACATGTAAAATATATGGGATTGCCTGTCATCGGGGGGAGGGAGTGGAGAGAGGGGGGATAATTTGGAAAAATGAATACAAGGGATAATATTATAAAAATTATTTATGCATATATACTGTGGAAAAAATTCTAAAAAAAAAAAAAAAAGAATATGTCCTTATATAGTATTGTTGTTAAAGAGTATAAAGATCTCCTAGTTCTGCTCATTTCACTCAGCATCAGTTGATGTAAGTCTCTCCAAGCCTCTCTGTATTCTTCCTGTTGGTCATTTCTTACAGAACAATAATATTCCATAACATTCATATACCATAATTTACCCAACCTTTCTCCAATTGATGGGCATCCATTCATTTTCCAGTTTCTAGCCACTACAAAAAGGGGTGCCACAAACATTTTGGCACATATAGATCCCTTTCCCTTCTTTAGTATTTCCTTGGCATATAAGCACAGTAGTAGCACTGCTGGATCAAAGGGTATGCACAGTTTGATAACTTTTTCGACATAATTCCAGATTGCTCTCCAGAATGGTTAGATTCTTTTACAACTCCACCAACAATGCATGTATTAATTTTTTACAGAACGCTCTCTTGATCTGACTATCCTTGCTGTGTACTATAATGAAATATATAATTTCATTTTTTCATGACTAAACAAACTCCATCAGAAATCTATATTTCTTAATATCTTAACTTCCTCTTCTTTATTTCTTCTAAATTCTCTGCAACCTGTTTCTGATCATATCATTCGGAGTAATAAATGATCATAAATGATCTATTTGCCAAATCTAATGTAATTTCCTCAGTTTTCACTTTCTGCAGCATTTGACCTGTTTTTACCTGATTATTCTCTTATTTATGGTTTTTCATGGTACTGCAGACTTTTAATTATCCTCTTGTCAGATCTCTTTTTCAATTGATGGTTCTTCATGCATTTAAGGTTCAATTACAATTAGAGTGTCCCAATGTTTTTACTGTATCTCTTTATCATCCCACTCTGATATGTCCATTTTAGGGAAATGATAATTTAATTGATTCGAAAACATTTAAATATCATCGTTATATGGATGACATCCACATTAGTATATCAAGTAGTAGTGTCTTTCTTGAATTCCAATTGTCCATCCTCAAATGTGATTTGAATATTTTGAATGAGAGGTTGCAAAAGCACCTCAAAATCAAGTCCAAAACAGAACTTGTTATTACCTGTCCCCATGAGTATATATTTTGTGTATTTGTGTCAATAGGCACATATACAGAAGAACTACCTATAATCCATCTATGTTAATCTACTAGATCTTATAATTCCACCAAATCTGCTCTCTCCAAAGTTTCAAGTGATATTTTATTTACCAAATCAAATAATATTTCTTCAGTACTCATTATCCTCATCATCTCTAACATATTTTATTTGTTTGTTTTTTGAGAAACAATTACTTGCTCAATATCACACAACTATAAAGTGTTAAGTGTATGAGGCTGGTAAATTTAGGTCCACCTGACTCCAGAGATGGTACTCTATCAACTGTGCCATTTGGCTGCCTCCATAACATCTTTTACACTAGTGATAATCCTCTCCTCTTTAATAATTTCTTCTGTTTGTGCTTTTGGAACACCATTATCTCCAATTTTTTCTACTTAGTAGATGGCTCCTTCTCTTTTTCTTTTTCTGGATCTGTATGCAGAGCAATTATCCTAACACATAGATGACCCACAACGTTCTATGTTTATTCTCTTCTTTTTTATATTAATTCCCTTGGGAAATCCATTAACTCCCATGGATTTAATTATCTTTATATGCTAATGATTCTCAAATATACTTATTCTGCCACAAAATATCTGATGATATCCAGTTACACAATTCTTGCTTACTTTCAGACATTAAAACTGGATGTTCACTAGACACCTTAAATTCAATATCACCAAAATCAAATTCATGATTTTATCTACAATCTCCATTTCCTCCATGCCTTTTTTATTCTGTAAAAGGTACTATTGTCCTTCATGGCCATCACCATTGACATAACCCTTAATTCTTCAGTCTTCTTACTCCTCATTCATAATATATTGCCAAGACCTCTAGATTTCATCTGTATAACATATCTTAATATGTCCTCTTCTTTTCTCTGACACTGCCAATGATAATGGGTTAGTTTTCCTCACATATTTACACATTCTAATTTACCAATTCTTCACATTCCAGTGATTTTGCTAAGATAACATTCTGATCATGTCACACACTCTCTACTCAATAATCTCCAGCACACAATTGACACAGCAATGTTCTGGTGCCCTGTCCCAGCTCCTTGCCCCGGTCTCCCTGTGATGCTGTCTGGTTTGCAATAATGTCCCCCCGCCCATTGGAGACAGACCGGTTCTTATAGAAATGTGCTGTACTCCAAATATTTGTGGGTTCTGTTGCTTAAAATCAGTTTAGATGCTTAATCTGCTGTTGATCAGAGGAGATCACAGAAATTTATGTCAGCTCTCTGCCATCTTGGTTCAGAAGAAATATTTCTTTTTTTATTATCTTTTCTAACTCTAAATTATCATTCAGTTTCCAATACATTCATTCATACCTTTTGTGACAAGTTCTTCATCTCTGTATAGTGATCAGACTTTATCCTAGTAGACATTTAAATATGTCAAATTTTCTTAATTTGAAGAGAAGAGAATCTCTTCTTATATCAAAGTCAAACAATAAGCATCTTATCTCAAAATACAACACTACATATCTATAGTATCCTACTCCCACCTCTCTGGTTTAAAAAAAATGAATTAATAGAAATATTCTCTTTCTTTCTTAACTTCTCACCAAGAAAGAAAGAGAAAGAGAGAGGGAGAGACAGACAGAGAGAGAGAAAGAGAGAGAAACAGAGAGACAGAGAGATACACATATAGAGACAGAGAGAGATAGAGAGACAGAGATAGACACAGAGAGAGACAGACACACAAACACAGAGAACAAATTCCTTGCAACAAATATAATTAGTAAAGTAAATTAAATCTCCTAATTGATAATATATAAAATATGTATGTTTTAGAGAAGATACATTGTATTTATTAGTATTCTAAGTAAAATGAATTCCTTAAATTAAGTATTTTGAAAAAATTTACCTGTTTTTTTAAAATAGGCCTGTTAAAGAACAGTTTATGCTATAAAGATCATCAAGAAATTTTCCTAATAATAGTGCTTATAATTAATTCAAGAAAGTTTTTTCCCCTGAATATACTTCCACTCATTGATATTCAGCTAAATTTAAAACAAAGAAAAAAATAAGTTTTGTCTAAAAACTCTTTTAATATATCTCACATCAATAGGATGTAGGAAACATCATTAACATTTAAACTGAAGGCTATAATTCTGTTGTATCCATATGACAATCAACATTAGTGCCTCTGTGTTGAAATGACATTAAAATTATCAGTTGAAAAATGTCTCATTCGTAAGACTTTAAGTCAACAAATACAAGTATCTCTTTAAACTATTCTATTCTTTAAAGAGTTAGAGTGGTGAATACCTGGAAAAGAGGAAACATCTGGTGCCACTTTCTGTGATGCATTTAGGAGATTGATTGGTACCATGCTTGCACTGAGATATGTATACCTAATCTTCCTGGAATAGGTGGAAAATAGCCAAAAAAATTTGGCTGCAGAATAAATGGAATCTCATTCTATAATGTGAAAACATACCAATATTTTGTAACATTGTATATCTTTCTCTATTGATAATACATCAATAACTACACCTGAATTACAGAACAAACAATGATCGTCCCACTTAAGAAATCAATAATTTGAACTATGCTTATTACTTCCTTCATCACTACACATCCTTTCCTCAGAAGTGAGATACTTAAAGTTCATTTACATGTAATACTGACATTCTCAACAACATTGATCTATACCCTTAAATATGGAGAATTACAATAGTTTTGGTTTTGCTTTTTTTTTTTTTTTTTTTTTTTTTTCCCCTTTAATTACACCTGTTCTTTGAATCAAGCAACGTTTTTATGTTAGTGATCTGGCAAAAATCCATTATCTCAGAGAAGCTCCTGAGATTTCTTTTGCCCCTCAAAAAATGTTAAACAAGGGGGGCAGAGCCAAGATGGCGAAGAAGATAAAAGAAATTTTGTGAACTCCCTCCTTCCCTTGATAACAATTAGTTAAATCAGCCTCAAAAATAACGCTGGACTGATAGAAACCACAAGGACTGGAAGCATGCCATACCAGCTGAAGAGAGTCTGGAATTTCAACAGAAAAGGTCAGTTCCCAGGGGAGGAAGAAAAAGGCCAGCACAGACTGTTAGATGCTAGCACACTGTGCCAATCGGGCTGGGGAGAACTCTGGGATCAGAGAAGCCACTGAGATAGAAGAATCTGGCACAGGCTGTTAGCTCTTCTCTTCTTATAAAACAGCAGTTCAGAAGAGAAATCAAGCCACTTTAAAATATAAAGCCAGATCCTAGAACCACCCCAATCTGGAAGTGACCTAACAGATCTCGGCATGGTTGTGAAGACTCCATCTGCTGTCCACGGCTTCACCTTGGAGTAGTTCAGAACTTGAAAGCAGTGAAACAGCCAAGGCAACATGTAATTCACATAGTGCCTGGCATGACTGGAGGCTGTGGAACTCAGCCCCAGAACTCCCAGAGAAGCAGAACCTTTGAAATAGGGACCTCGGTTTCTTGGCAGACACTTCCAGTTTGAGCACAGGGGCTTTTCACATCAGCTGCTGATATCCACACCCCACGGGATGCATTAGCTGGGCTTTGTGTCGCCTTTATTGTTCAGTCTTAAACCTCAGGGAAGTCGCTAGGACACAGAGCAGGGTCCTTCACTGGGCAACCCTCTGAGGAACTTTCAGGGAGGGGGAGGGGAACTCTCCCCAAAGCTCTCTCTTAGCTCAGGCACAGGGGCCTCTGCATCTATCTGGTCTGGAAGGAAGCTGGTAAAGAAATAAATAAATAAACTTCTTATCCCAAGGACAGACCACAAAAGATTTTTTAACCATGGGTAAAAAGCTGAAGAGAACCATTGATCCCTTCTATACAGAGAAAAAGAAGGTATCCAACCCCAAGGAAGTTAACAGCAGAGAGTCAACAGATAACACTCTAAAGGGGAATAATACCTGCCCTCCATCACATAATTCCCTCCTAGAAGAGACTATTAAAAATTAAGAGAGTTTGAAGAAAAATGGGGAAAGGAAAGAGAAGCTATGATAGAGAATAACAGTGTTCTGAAATTTGAGTTGGAAAAAATAAAGAATTCACAGGAGATTCTGGGAAACAAAATTTGTGAATTAGAAAAGGTTAAAAAATCACAGGAAAGTAGGATTTCTGAATTGGAAAAATAAAATAATTCTCTAGAAAAAATTAGGGAAATGGCAAAAAATTCAATAGAACAAAATAATTAATTTAAAAACTCATTTGGACATATACAAAAAAAAGTTTTAAAAATTATGAAGAAAATAACTCATTAAAAATAAGAACTGAACATGAATGATTCATTGAAAACCCAAGAATCAGTCAAACAAACAAACAAACAAAAAAAAAAAAAAAAAAAAAAAAAGCTGGAGAATAACGTCAAATACTTACTGGGAAAATCTATAGACCTGGAAAATAGATCTAGGAGAGATAATCTGAGGATCATTGGACTTCCCGAAAACTATGACCAAAAAAAGAGCCTAGATTCTATTTTACAGGAAATCATCAAAGAGAACTGTCCAGAGATAATAGAAAAAGAAGGGAAAATAGGAGTTGAAAGAATTCATCAAATACCTTCTGAAAAAGACCCTAAAAAAAGAACACCATGAAATATTGTGGTTAAGCTGCAGAATTACACCAGAAAGGAGAAAAAATTGCAAGCAACTACAAAAAAGCAATTCAAATATCAAGGGGCCACAATATTGAGTGACCCTTAGGTCACTCAAGATCTGGCTGCCTCCACATTAAAAGATCAAAGGGCCTGGAGACAGATATTCCAAAAGGGAATAGATCAAGGATTGCAACCAAGAATAAACTACCCAGCTAAGTTTAGCATTTTCTTCCATGGAAGAAGATGGTCATTCAGTGAAACAGAGGAATTCCATTTGTTTCTAAGAAAAAAAGCAGACTTAAACAAAAAACTTTGATCTACATCCACAACACTGAAGAGAAACAGAAAAAGGTAAACAGAACTCTTGATAACTGTAACTCTGTTGTGGATATATAGAAAGTCCACATGGATAATTTGATTGTACTGATATAAAAAAGGGGGGAGTAGTAAAGGGAAGGGGGTAGTGTCAGAAAAAGGGGAAGGAGTGATAAAAAGAGGGAAACTACATCCCAGGAAGAGGCATAGAAAATATACCATATTTGGCGGAATTTAGAGAAGGGGAGAAACATTGTGTGAAACTTACTCTCATCAGAAGAGGCTCAAAGAGTAAATAATTGACATATTTGTTTTTCAGAGAATTCTGTCTCACCTCATTAAAAAGGGGGAGAGGAATAGGGAAAATGAAAAGGGGAATAAGGGAAGGGACTTGGAATGAGGGGGGAACGGATACTAAAAAAGGGAGGGCTGCGCATCACAAGTGGGGTCTATAAATAAAATATCGGGGAAGGGTTTCAGGGGGGTCAAGGGAAAAAAGCATAATCTGGGGATAATATGATGGCAGGAAAAACAGAATTAGTAATTTTAACTGTAAATGTGAATGGGATGAACTCTCCCATCAAATGGAGACAGATAGCAGACTGGATCAAATGTCACAACCCTACAATATGTTGTTTACAGGAAACACACTTAAAGCAGGGAGATACATACAGAGTAAAGGTAAAAGGTTGGAGCAGAATCTATTATGCTTCAGGTAAAGCCAAAAAAGCAGGGGTAGCCATCCTTATCTCAGATCAAGCAAAAGCAGAATTTGATCTAATCAAAAGAGATAAGGAAGGAAACTATATCCTGCTAAAAGGTAGCATAAACAATGAAGCCATAGCAATACTAAATATATATGCACCAAGGGCTGTAGCATATAACTTTATAAAGGAAAAGTTAAGAGAACTGCAAGAAGAAATAGACAGTAAAATTATAATAGAGGGAAATCTCAACCTTGCACTCTCAGATTTAGACAAATAAAACCAATAAAACAAATAAGAAAGAAATTAAAAAAGTAAATAGAACGTTAGAAAAACTAGGTATGATAAAACTTTGGAGAAAACTGAATGGCAATAGAAAGGAATATACTTTCTTCTCAGCAGTTCATGGGTCCTATACTAAACTTGACCATGTATTAGGACATAAAGATCTCAAAATTAAATGTAGGAAGGCAGAAATAATAAATACCTTCTTGTCAGATCACCATGCAATAAAAGCTACATTCAGTTATGGGTAAATAGACGAAAAAGTAATTTGAAACTGAATAATCTCATCTTAAAGAATGACTTGGTGAAACAGCAAATTATGGAAACAATAATTTCACCGAAGATAATAACAATGATGAGACATCATACCAAAATTTGTGGGATGCAGCTAAAGCAGTAATAAGGGGAAATTGTATATCTTTAGAGGCTTATTTGAACAAAATAGAGAAAGAGAAGATTAACAAATTGAGCCTGCTACTTAAAAAGCTAGAAAAAGAGCAAATTTAAAAACCCCAACCAAAAATCAAACTTGAAAAAATTAAAAGGAGAAATCAATAGTATTGAAAGTAAAAAAAATATTGAAGTAATAAATAACACCAAGGGTTGGTTTTATGAAAAAATCAATAAAATAGATAAACCTTTGGTAAATCTGATCAGAAAAAGGAAAGAGGAAAATCAAATTGTTAGTCTTACAAATGAAAAGGGGGATCTTTCCACCAATGAAGAGGAAATTAGAGAAATAATAAGCAATTACTTTGCCCAATTTTATGCCAAAAATTTAATAACTTAAGTGAAATGAATGACTTTCTCCAAAAATATAGGCTTCCTAGATTAACAGAGGAGGAGATAAATAGCTTAAATAGTCCCATTGCAGAAAAAGAAATAGAAAAAGATATTAATCAACTCCCCGGGAAAAAATCCCCAGGACCAAATGGATTTACATGTGAATTCTACCAAACATTTAAAGAACAATTAGCCCCAATGTTATATAAACTATTTGAAAAAACAGGGGATGAAGGAGTCCTACCAAACTCCTTTTATGACACAGACATGGTACTGATACCTAAACAAGGTAGATCGAAAACTGAGAAATAAAATTATAGACCAATTTCCTTAATGAATATTGATACTAAAATCTTAAATATGATATTAGCAAAAAAACTTTAGAAAATCATCCCCAGGATAATATACTATGATCAAGTAGGATATATACCAGGAATGCAAGGCTGGTTTAATATTAGGAAAACTATTACTATAATTGACCATATTAATAATCAAATTAATAAAAACCATATGATCACCTCAATACATGCAGAAAAAGCATTTGATAAAATCTAACATCCAATTCTACTAAAAATGATTGAGAATATAGGAATAAATGAACTATTCCTTAGAATAATCAAGAACATGTTTACAACCTTCAGTAAGCATAATATGCAATAGAAATAAACTGGAACCTTTCCCAGTAAGATCAGGAGTGAAGCAAGGTTGCCCACTATCACCATTACTATTCAATATAGTACTAGAAATGGTAGCCTCGGCAATAAGAGCCGAGAAAGAGATTCAAGGAATTAGAGTAGGAAATGAGGAAATCAAACTCTCACTCTTTGCAGATGGCATGATGGAATACTTAGAGAACCCCAAAGACTCTTCTAAAAGGCTATTAGAAATAATTCAGAATTTTAGCAAAGTGGCAGGATACAAAATAAATCCACATAAAACCTCAGCATTTTTATATATCACCAACAAAATGCAACAGCAAGAAATAAAAAAGAGAAATTCAAGAAAAAAATTTCAAGAGTATAAAATATTTGGTAATCCATCTACCAAAGAATAGTCAGGAATTATATGAGAAAAATTATGAAACACTTGCCACAAAAATAAAGTCAGATTTAAATAATTGGAAAGACATTAAGTGCTCTTGGATAGGCCGAGCGAATATAAAAAAGATGATAATACTCCCCAACTAATCTATTCATTTAGTGCTATACCAATCAGACTCCCAAGAAACTATTTTAATGACCTAGATAAAATAACAAGAAAATTCATATGGAAGAATAAAAGGTCGAGAATTGTAAGGGAACTAATTTAAAAAAAAAGTCAGATGAAGGAGGTCTAGGTGTACCTGATCTAAAGCTATATTATATAGCAGCAGTCACCAAAACCATTTGGTATTGGCTAAGGAATAGACCAGTCGATCAGTGGAACAGATTAGGTACAAAGGACAAAAAAGGGTACATCTATAGCAATCTAATCTTTGATAAACCCAAAGATACCAACATTAGGGATAAAAATTCATTATTTGGAAAAAACTGTTGGGAAAACTGGAAATTAGTATGGCAGAAATTAGATATGGATCCACACTTAACACCATATACCAAGATAAGATCAAAATGGGTCCATTATTTAGGCATAAAGAATGAGATCATAAATAGATTAGAGGAACAGAGGATAGTCTACCTCTCAGACCTGTGGAGGAGGAAGAAATTTATAACCAAAGGAGCACTAGAGATCATTATTGATCACAAAATGGAAGATTTTGATTACATCAAACTAAAAAGTTTCTATACAAACAATATTAATGCAAACAAGATTAGAAGGGATGTAACAAATTGGGCAAATATTTTTAAAGGTAAAGGTTCTGATAAAGGTCTCATTTCCAAAATATTTAGAGAACTGACCCTAATTTATAAGAAAGGAAATCATTCTCCAATTAATAAATGGTCAAATGATATGAACAGACAATTCTCAGATGATGAAATTGAATTTATATCCACTCATATGAAACAGTGTTCCAAATCGCTACTGATCAGAAAAATGCAAATTAAGACAACTTTGGGATACCATTACACACCTGTCAGATTGGCTAAGATGACAGGAACAAATAATGAATGTTGGAGGGGATGTGGGAAAACTGGGACACTAATACATTGTTGGTGGAGTTGTGAAAAAATCCAGCCATTCTGGAGAGTAATTTGGAACTATGCCCAAAAAGTTATCAAACTGTGCACACACTTTGATCCAGCATTGCTGCTATTGGGCTTATATCCCAAAGAAATACTGAGGAGGGAAAGTGACATGTATGTGCCAAAATGTTTGTGGCAGCTCTTTTCATAGTGGCTAGAAACTGGAAAATGAATGCATGTCCATCAATTGGAGAATGGTTGGGCAAATTATGGTATATGAAGGTTATGGAATATTATTGCTCTGTAAGAAATGACCAGCAGGAGGAATACAGAGAGGCTTGGAGGGACTTACATCAACTGATGCTGAGTGAAATGAATACAACAGAAGATAACTGTACACT
This sequence comes from Sminthopsis crassicaudata, assembly GCF_048593235.1. Classification (NCBI taxonomy): domain Eukaryota; kingdom Metazoa; phylum Chordata; class Mammalia; order Dasyuromorphia; family Dasyuridae; genus Sminthopsis; species Sminthopsis crassicaudata. The sequence goes on from NC_133620.1 coordinate 79,245,085, forward strand.
TCAATGTTGTATGAAGATGTATTCTGATGGAAGTGGATTTCTTCAACATAAAGAAGATCTAACTCACTTCCAGTTTTTCAAGGATGGATAGAAATAACTACACCCAGAGAAGGAACACTGGGAAGTGAATGTAAATTGTTAGCACTACTGTCTATCTACCCAGGTTACTTACACCTTCGGAATCTAATACTTAATGTGCAACAAGAAAATGGTATTTACACACATATATTGTATCTAGGTTTTATTGTAACACATGTAAAATGTATGGGATTGCCTGTTATCAAGGGGAGGGAGCAGAGGGAGGGAGGGGATAATTTGGAAAAATGAATACAAGGGATAATGTTATTAAAAATTACTCATGCATATATATTGTCAAATTTTTTTTAAATTTTTTTTATTATATATATATATATTTTATAATATTATCCCTTGTATTCATTTTTCCAAATTACCCCCCCTCCCTCTATTCCCTCCCCCCGACGACAGGCAATACCATACTATTGTCAAATTTTTTAAAAAATAAAATAAAAAAAAAGAAAGCTCCAAATTGAGTCATGAAAAGCCAGCTACAACTACACAACAATTTTCTTCCCCAGCCTCCAAAGAACAATACAATAAAACTATTTTTGAATAAAAGTGAAAAAAAAACTTAATTAACAAATTCAATCAATATATAGCAAAAGACTCAAAATATAAGAAAAATTCTTCAATCCATACCTGTAGGCTTACCACCTCATTAAAGAATGGGGTCTTAGGTGTTTTTTCCCCCATATTTCCTATTTAGGATTGTGATAGTTTTTGGAAATGTTGTCACCTTTACTTTGTGTTATTGTGACTTTTTGAAAATTTAAATTGTCACAGATAGTGTATATATTGCCCAATTGGTTCACTTAATCCATTTTGTATCTATTTCTCTATATTCACCTTATTTTTCTTCTGGTTGTTTTTTTAATAACACAATTATATTAAATTACAATTATGTGCTACAATTTGTATATCAATTTCCCAATTTGATAAGTATCTACTTTTTTCTCCATTTTTGCCACTAAAAAATAGTGTACAATAAATGTCTCATTGTATATAAAGATTTTTCTATTATCAATGACCTCTGTGGGGTATGGTCTTAACTATAGAATCTCTGACTCCACAGGAAGCTAATTTAGTCAATTGTACAACATCAAATGGCTTTCCAAAATGATATTACTTAATTCCCCCAACAATGCAGTACTACATTTTCCCACAAAGCCTAAAATATTCACTATACCCATTCGTTATGAATATTGGTAATTTATTGGGTATGAGATGAAAACTGAAGGATCTTTTTTGTGTTTTCTCTTAATACTAGTGATCTGGAGAATTTTTTTATGTTTGCTAATAGATTTTTAAAGTTCCATTCTTTCAAGGAATTTTGTTTATATCTTTTATTATATATGCATATATTTACATAAATGTATACAAATATTCTATTATTTGTGTGTGAATGTTTCCCATTTAATATATCTTTTTCAAGTATATCAAAAACAAGATTATTGAATCCATTTTATGAAAATTTCATAGTGTAGTCTATTTCATATCTGTACTTCTCAAGTTCTTCTTGTTACCATTTTTAAATAAAAACCAAATGGTTTTGATGATCTGTATGTAAAATCTATACTTTGAGTTCTAGAAGTTCTGTTACATACCATTATTAAAGATATTTTACTGGCTTCTCTTGGCATATGTATTTTTTTCTAAATACATCTAATCAAATTCTATAAAATACTATTTACTAATTTTTGATGTAGCATTTTAAAAATAAATCAACTTTGGTATATTAAAAATGTTAAATAAGTAAGCGAAAACATTGAGAAAAAATGAAGTAAAATTTATGATATACATTGTATAAGACTATATGAAAAAACTGAGATATAGACTTGTTTTGAGGGATAGCTTATATGAATACTTCATCTTCATTTTCTCCTTCTAAAATAATTTTATCAAGGTGAATCCTATTTTATTTTTAAAACATTTTAATTTATTTTGTTAAAACAAAATTGAAGAATCACTTTCTTGAACTTTTGACTTCCAAATTCATTTCTTCCTTCATCCCTATCTGCCTCCTAGAGAAGGGAAGCACTTTGATTTCAATTATATGTATTGGGTTATGCAAAACACTTCCAAATTAGACATACTGCAAGAAAACCCACACATATACAAATAAAAATAAATAAAAAAAATTTAAAATATGCTTCTATCTGCAACTATAGTTATTTAGCTTTCTATCTGAAAGAAGATAGCATTTTTAATTACGGATCCTTTGTAATTGTCTTAGATCATTGTCTTAAATGGAGTATATGTCTTTCACATTTGATCATTTTTACAGTATCAGTATTACTATTTACTGTGTTCTCCTCATTCTGCTCACTTCACTTTGTATGGTTTTCTATAAATCTTTCCAGATCTGAAATCATCCTGCTCATCAATTCCTATAGAATAATAGTATTGCAGTTATACCACACTTGTTCAGCCAATCTATAATTGATGAAATTTCTTTTAATTTCCAATTCTTTGCTATAAGAAAAAGAGCTACTAGCAATATTTTTGCACAAATGAGTCATTTTATTTTTTCTTTGATTTTTTTGCAATATAGACCTCTTTGTGCAAAAATATTTGTAACAAAATTATTTATCCATTTCAGCTTTCTTGGTATATGATACAAGATATTGGGCTAAGCCTAGTTTCAACTAAACTGTTTTTATTGCTGTTTTCAAAGCTGTTTCTGGTGTTTGGAAGTTTGGGGTACTTCTAAGATTGTGTGATCTGAGAACAGGTGTAGTCACTGCTTTCTTGGGCTGTACTCTGATCCTTAGCCAGGAAGGGCCCCTGATTCCTTGAAATCACAATTATTGCACTTCATGGAACCTCTTCCCTTCTCATCAGAGATAAAACTGTTCTTCAGATCTCCTGATGTATTCAGTTGAAAATGGTACTGCCTTTCATTCAAGGTCCAACTCCTGAAAGTGCCTCTTTCTTCCTTTAAACTGTGATCCAGAAATGGGTATAAGCAAGGAAGTTGCAGAAACAATGTGCAATCTTGTGTCCAGAGCTAGTACAGGGGGTTGTCAATTGTCTTTTCAAAGCTGGCTTAAAGTATTCTTGAAGTTGATGCTGTTTCACTCTTCACTAGCTGATCCCAACACTGGTATTTCATCAAAATGGACTCTGTATGATTCTTCCCCTATGTCACAGAACTCTTTTTCCCCCCTTACATTACCTTGGGCTGAAAAAAAAAATATATCACACTTTAACCTGTTGTTGGCTTTAAATATGGTTTATTTTTTATTGTTTTGATTGTTGTAAGTCAATTTTATTTTTAAAAGCAGTGTCTTAAGACACATCTTAATATGTCTGTAATGTTTTACAGATAGAGAAGACTTTTGAGGTCATCCAGTTCAGATTGAGGGATCTGGACTTAGAAATGTTTAGTAATTTATTCAAGATCAAACATGCAATAACCAAGGATTTGAACCAAGGTTATGATTCTAAATATAGTATTCTTTCAATTACATTTCATATATTATTTTCTATATCCTCAAGAATAAACTTAAATATCACAATGTTGCAAAAATATAATTTAAAGTTAAAGCTGTATTTTTAGATTATATCACAAGATAGGAAGTTTTTTCTCTCTTTCCTTTTTTTTGTCTTTTTCCCAAAGGCAATCAGGGTAAAGTGACTTGCCCAGGGTCACACACCTAGTAATTGTCTCTGAGGCTGAATTTGAAGTCATGTTCTCTTACTTCAGGGTCAGTACTCTATCCACTATACTCTTTAGCTGCTCAAAGTCTTCCTTCTTAAAAGATATATAAAAGACACTCTAAAACATATGATCACTAATGTATTTGGCACCATATTTCTGAGCTCATCATGAATTTTTGGGTTCTCTAGTTTGGTATCCTACTATAGGATAGCTTATATAGCTATAAACATAAGAATAAATATAGCTATCTATATATTTATATCTATATAAATGTGTATAGTTCACTAGACTGAACAACAAAAAATGAGTTTTCTATCTGTGAAGTTATTTCACAGGTAATTTTACAAGCACATTTTTCCTCCCTTAATAATACCTAGCATAGTTCCAAATGAAATGAGTAATAAATGGAAACAAATAAATGCAGGGAAAACAAGATTTTGAAACTTAAAATAAATTTCTTTTTTTTCTGTTTAAACAACTATGCTACTTACATCTTAATTTATCTTCATGACATCTGAGCATGTTATCTTATTTCAGGGACTCACAATGGCATAACAAAGTGTTTTTGTCTTATTGAATCATTTAAAACTTGGATGTCATACTAAAAATAAGATTTTCACTGACTGTTTTTGAAGGCTTAAATAATTTCTATCACAAACTTTCCGCTGAAGGGGTCAGAGCCAAGATGGCTAAGACAAATACAATTTTCTTTCTGACCTTCTCTATAACCCTTGCACTAATTACAAAATCCACCCCCTGAATTAGCTCTGGACCAGGAGAACCCAGGAATATTGGGAGTGCAACAAATTATTAGCACAAAATAATCTCAAAGATTGCCAGAAAAGATCTGTTTCAAATAGAAACAGGAGGGAGCCAGCAAAGCACAAGCAGTTGAGTACAAATGGCAGTACAGATAACTCAGAGTCCCAGAATGGTACAGACTCCACATGTTGGTGAATCTCTGGGGATGAATCTACAGGAATCTACAGCAGCAGTTTTGACTACTCTACCCTGGCTGCAAACCAGTGGATCACCAGAGAAATTAGGAAACATCCAACACAAACTCAAAAGGCAAAGAGTGAACCTGAAATGCCAGAATCTCATAGGATCTGGTCACACCCACACAGCACCAAGAGCAACTCAGCACTAACACAGCACAACTGAGGCTGCTTATAAAGGAAGCTGCTGCTTGTAGAGGAAGCTTGAAAAACCTCCACCATCCTAAAAGTGGATGTTAAATTAAAAAAAAAAATGAGGAAAAATGTAAAGGGAATTCTGACCATAGGCATGGTAATAGAAAAGAACAGATTTCAAATCCTAAAGAGTCTAAAGGCAGATTGTCTCCAGATGAAGTGCCAAAAAATTATATAACCTGGTTAACATCACATTAAGGCTCTTCTAGAATAAATTAAAAAGGATCTTAAAAGAGAGCTAGAAGAAAAGTGGGGAAAGATAATAAAAACTTTGCAAGCGGGTTTGGAAAAGGCATATAACTCATTAAAATAGATTTTATAAAATGGAAAATTGCCAGAAAAACAGAATTTGTAAAACAGAAAAAGAAAAGAAATCCTTAAAAAAACCAGAATATATGAAATTGAAAAACAAAATAATTTCTTAAAAAACAGAAATTGTGAAATGGGAAGAAAATTCAATTGAATAAAAAAAAACTCATTTAAAATTGAATTGGATAAATACAAAAATAAGTTTTAAAAAAGTAAATTCACTAAAATTCAGAACTGAACAAATGGAAATAAATGACTCAATGAGATATTAAGAATCAGACAAGCAAAGCCAACAAAATGAAAAATTAGAAAAAATGCAAAATAACTAATTGGAAAAGCAACCAACCTGGAAAATAGATTTAGGAGAGACAATCTATAGATTATTGGACTCCATGAAATACATGATGAAGAAAAAAAAAAAAGGCCTAGATACTATTTTTCAGAAAATCATCAAAGAGAACTGCCTGGATGCCATTGAATCAAATGGTAAAATGACCATTGAAATAATTCACCAAAAACCTCCTGAAAAAGACCATAAAAAGAATATCATGGCTAAATTTCAGAATTATTGCACCAAAGGAAAAAAATATTACAAACAGCCAGAAAGAAACCATTTAAATACTGAGGAGCCATGATAATGATTACTCACAACCAAGCAGCTTCCACTCTAAAGGATCAAAGGGCCTGGAATCGGATATTCCAAAAGGCAAAGAAACTTGGAATGTAGCCAAAAATAAATTACCTTGCTAAACTGATCATTTCTTTCATGGAAGAAGATGTACAGTCAATACAATTGGTAAATTTCACTTGTTTTTAATGAAAAGACCAGAGCTAAACAAAAAATTTGAACTCCAAATATAGAACTCAAGAGAAGCATAAAAAGGTAAAAACAAAAACAAAAACAAACAAACAAAAAGAATAAAATAAAACAAACAAAAAACTCTTGAGAATTATTTCTGTTATGGGTATATGTAGAGAATACATGTATAATCTGATTTTACTATTATAATATGAAAAAGAAACTAGAGATGGAAGTGGGAATGTAACACAAAAAGGGGGAAAGGGGAAGTAAATGAGGGAAATTACATCTCAGGAAAACACAAAGAAAACCTATTACAATTGAGGGAAAAAAGGAGGATATTGTGTGAATCTTACTCTCAACAGATTTCAGTCAAAGAAAGAATATCAGATATATGTTTGGTTTCATCAAGAAACTTCTCTCACTTTATAGCAAAGAGGGAGGGGAAAGGGAAAAAGGGAAGGGAAAGGCTAACTAGAAAGGAAAACATAAATAGTATGGGAAAGATATAATAAGAAAAGGGGAGTGTCTCTAAAACTGGAAGACTGCTTGAGGAAAATAGTGCTCATGAGCAAAATATTGGAGAGGAGGGAAAAGGGAAAAGAAAAGAGAAAACTATAAATTGAGATTAATAAGATGGCATGAAATACATAATTAGTAGTGTAAATATAAATGGCATAAATTCTCCCATATAGCATAATTGGATAGCAAACTGGATTAAAAGTCTAAATCCTACAATATGTTGTTTACAATAAACATATTTAAAGCAGAGTGATACATACAGAGTAAAGGTAAAAGGCTGGAGCAGAATCTATTATGCTTCATGTGAAGTAAAAAAAGCAGGGGCACCCATCCTGATCTCAGATCAAGCAAAAGCAAAAGTTGATCTAAATAAAAGAGATAAGGAAGGAACATATATCTTGCTAAAGGGTACCATAGATAATGAGACAATGTAAATATTAAAGACATATGCACCAAGAGGTGTAGTATCTAAATTCCTAAAGGAGAAGTTAAGAGAGTTTCAAGAAGAAATAGATAGCAAAACTCTAATAATGGGAGATCTCAAACTTCCTCTCTCAGAACTAGATCAAATACAAAATAAGTAAGATAGAAGTTTAAGAGGTAAATATAATGCTAGAAAAGCTAGATAAGATAGATCTTTGGAGAAAATTGAATAGAGACAGGAAGGAGTGCACTTTCTTCTCAGTAGTTCATAGAATCTATTCAAAAATGGACCATGTATTAGGACATAACGACCTCAATATCAAATGAAAAAAGGCAAAAATAATAAATGCAGTATTTAAATCAAAAAGCGATAAAAAGATAATCAACAAAAAGCTAGGGAGAAATAGACTAAAAGGTAATTGGAAAATAAATAAGCTCATCCTAAGTAATTAATGGGTAAAACAGCAAATCATAGACATAATTAATAATTTCATCCAAGAGAATGACAATAATGAGACAACATGCCAAAATTTGTGGAATGCAGCCAAAGCAGTAATAAGGGAAAATTTTATACCTTTATATAATTACTTGCATAAAATGGAGAAATAGAGGATCAATAAATTGGGCTTGAAACTAAAAAAAGCTAGAAAAAGAACAAATTAAAACCCCCCCAATCAAATACCAACATGAAATTCTAAAAATAAAAGGAGACAGTAATAAAATTGGAGCTAAAAAATAACTATTGAAATAAATAAAACTAAGAGTTTATTTTATGAAAATACTAACAAAATACATAAACCTTTAGTTTATTTGATTCGAAAAAGGAAAGAAGAAAATCAAATTGTTAGTCTCAAAAATGAAAAGGGAGACCTATCCACCAATGAAGAGGAAATTAGAGCAATTATTAGGAGTTACTTTGCCCAACTTTATGCCAATAAATTTGACAACCTAAGTGAAATGGAGGAATACCTACAAAATATAACAGAAGAAGAAAGAGATTACTTAAATAGTCCCATTTTAGAAAAAAGATATAGAACAAGCTGTTAATCAATTCCCTAAGGAAAAAATCCCTAGGATCTGATGGATTTACATGTGAATTCTATCAAACATTTAAAGAACAATGAATTCCAATGCCATAAAAAAACTATTTAAAAAAATAGGTAACAAAGGGCTTCTACCAAATTCCTTTTTATGGTGCAGACATAGTACTGACACCTAAACCAGTCAGGACTAAAACAGAGAAAGAAAATTATAGACCAATCTCTCTGATGAATATTGATGCAAAAATCTTAAATACCATATTAGCAAATAGATTTTTAATCTCTGGGATAATAACTACAATCAAGTAGGATTTATACCAGGAAAGCAGGCCAGATTCAATATTAGGAAAACTATTAGCATATTTTACTATATTAATACCTATTAACAAAAGCATTATGATTAGAAGCAGGAAAAAAAAATTGATAAAAGCAAACCACTATTCCTAATAAAAACACTAGAGACTATATGAATGAATAAACTTTTCCTTAAAACAGTCAGTAGCATCTATTTAAAACCATCAGCAAGCATTATATGTAATGGGGATATACTGGGACCATTCACAATAAGATCAGGTGAATCAAGGTTGCCTACTATCACCATTACTATTCAATATTGTATTAGGAATGCTAGCTTTGGCATTAAGAAAAGAAAAGGAGATGAAAGGAATTAGAGTAAGTAATGAGGAAATCAAATTGTCACTCTTTGCAGATGATATGATGAAATACTTACATAACCCTAGAGAAGCAACTAAAAACTATTAGAAGCAATCCACAACTTCAGAAAATTTCAGGATATGAAATAAATCCATATAAATTATTAGTATTTTTATACATCACTAATAAAACCCAACAGCAAGAAATACAAAGAGAAATTCCATTTGGAATAAATGCTGACAGTATAAAATATTTGGGATTCTATCTGGCAAGGGAAAGTCAGGAACTATATAAACAAAACTACAAAACACTTTCCACAAAAGTAAAGTCAGACCTAAGCAATTGGAAAAAATATCAACTGTTTTTGGATATAATATAATATAATATAATATAATATAATATAATATAATATAATATAAATAACAATATTCTCTAAACTCATCTATTTATTTAGTGCTATATCATTCATACTCCCAAGAAACTGTTTTACTGAACAAGATAAAATAACATTGAAATTCATCTGGAAGAACAAAAGCTCAAGAATTTCAAAGGAATTAATCAAGAGAAAAGCAAATGAAGATGGCCTAGATGGCCTATATTATAAAGCAGTGGTCATCAAAACCATTTAGTACTGGCTAAAAAATAGAGAAGTAGATTAGTAGAATAATTTAGGTTCAGAGAACAAAATAGTAAATGACTATAGCAATCTAGTATTTGACAAACCCAAAGGCTCCAGCTTTGGGGATAAGAATTCACTATTTGTCAAAAACTGCTAGGAAAATTGGAAACTCGTATGGCAGAAAGGAGGTGTAGACCCACACGTAATACTATACACCAAGATAAAGTCAAAATGGGTTCATGACCTAGACCTAAAGAATGATATTATAAACAATATAGGAGAACATAAGATACTTTACGTCTCAGATTTGTGCAGGAAGAAGGACTTTGTTACCAAAGAAGAACTAGTGATCCTTACTGATCACAAAATACATAATTTTGATTATATTAAGTTAAAAAAAAGTTTTGAAAAACAAAACTAATGCAGACAAGGTTAGAAGGGAAGTAATAAACTGGGAAATCAGTTTTACTTCTGAAAGATCTGATAAAAGCCTCATTTCAAAAATATATAGAGAATTGACTCAAATATACAATAGTTTAAGACATTCTTCAACTGATAAATGTTCAAAGGATATGCACAGAAAATTTTCAGTTGAAGATATTGCAACTATTTGTAGTGACATGAAAAGGTGCTCCAAATCACTATTGATCAGAGAAATGAAAATTAAAACCACTCTCAGATACCACTGCACTATCAGATTGGCTAAGATGACAAGAAGTGATAATGACCAATGTTGGAGGGGAAAACTAGGACACTGATACATTCTTGGTGGAACTGTGAATGGATCTAACTATTCTGGAAAGCAAGTTGGAATTATGCTCAAAAAATTATCAAACTTTGCATACCCTTTGATCCAGCACTGTTTCTTCTTGGATTATATTCCAAAAAAAGGTTTTAAAGGAGGAAAAGGGACACACATGAGCAATGTTTGTGGCTGCCCTATTTGTAGTGGTAATAAACTGGACTATAAATGGATTCTCATCAGTTGGAGAATGGCTCAATAAATTATGGTATATGAATGTTATGGAATACTATTGTTTTATAAGAAATCATCAGGAGGATTATTTCAGAGAGTCCTGGTGTGACTTACATGAACTGATGCTAAGTGAAATGAGCTGAACCAGGAAATCATTATACATGGCAACAAGAAGACTATTCTATGATCTGTTTTGATGGACATGACTCTCTTCAACACTGAGATCATTCAAACCAATTCCACTTGTTAAGTAATGAAGAGAGTCATCTATACCCAGAGAGAGAACCATAGGAACATAGTCTAGAACAAAACATAGCATTCTCACTCTCTCTGTTGTTATTTGCTTGCATTTTTTTCTTTCTCAATGTTTTTCTTTTTCTTCCTTCTTGATGTGATTCTTCTTGTGCAGCAAAATATGTATAAATATAGGGGATTTAACATGCATTAAATATATTTAACATCTATTGGACTACCTGCCAGCTAGAGAATGGGTTGGGGGGAAGAAGGAGAAAATTTGAAACAAAAGATTTTGCAAGGGCCAATGTTGGAAAAATTACTCATACATATACTTTGTAAATAAAAAAAATATTTAATTAAAAAAGTTTCTATCATTAAATTTCATCAACCCATGCATTTTTTTTCTTTTTATTTTTTATCAAGTCTCTAGTACAATCCGAAATTTAAAGACTTACTCATATATCTTTTTTTAAAGAAGAAACATAGCTTAAGACATTCAGTAAGCATAATATGCAACAGAAATAAACTGCAACCTTTCCCAGTAAGATCAGGAGTGAAACAAGGTTGCCCACTATCACCATTACTATTCAATATAGTACTAGAAACGCTAGCCTCAGCAATAAGAGCCGAGAAAGAGATTCAAGGAATTAGAGTAGGAAATGAGGAAATCAAACTATCACTGTTTGCATATGACATGATGGTATACTTAGAGAACCCCAAAGACTCTGCTAAAAAGCTATTAGAAATAATTCAGAATTTTAGCAAAGTGGCAGGATACAAAATAAATCCAAAAAAATCCTCAGCATTCTTATATATCACCAACAAAATGCAACAGCAAGAGATACAAAGAGAAATTCCATTCCAAACAAATGTTGAGAGTATAAAGTATTTGGGAATCCATCTACCAAAGAATAGTCAGGAATTATATGAGCACAATTATGAAACACTTGCCACAAAAATAAATCATATTTAAATAATTGGAAAGACATTCATTGCTCTTGGATAGGCCGAGCGAATAAAATAAAGATGACAATACTCCCCAAACTAATCTATTTATTTAGTGCTATACCAATCAGACTCCCAAGAAACTATTTCAATGACCTAGAAAAAATAACAACAAAATTCATATGGAAGAATAAAAGGTCGAGAATTGCAAGGGAACTAATGAAAAAAAACTCAGAGGAAGGTGGTCTAAGTGTACCTGATCTAAAGCTATATTATATAGCAGCAGTCACCAAAACCATTTGGTATTGGCTAAGAAATAGACCGGTAGATCAGTGGAACAGATTAGATACAAAGGACAAAAAAGGGTACATCTATAGCAATCTAATCTTTGACAAACCCAAAGATACCAACATTAGGGACAAAAATTCATTATTCGGAAGAAACTGTTGAGAAAACTGGAAATTAGTATGGCAGAAATTAGATATGGACCCACACAACACCATATACCAAGATAAGATCAAAATGGTTCCATGATTTAGGCATAAACAATGAGATCATAAATAGATTAGAGGAACAGAGAATAGTCTACCTCTCAGACCTGTGGAGGAGGAAGGAATTTATGACCAGAGGAGAATTAGAGATCATTATTGATCACAAAATAGAAGATTTTGATTACATCAAACTAAAAAGTTTCTGTACAAACAATACTAATGCAAACAAGATAGAAGGGAAGTAACAAATTGGGAAAATATTTTTAAAAGGAAAGGTTCTGACAAAGGTCTCATTTCCAAAATATATAGAGAACTGACCCTGATTTATAGGAAACCAAACCATTCTCCAATTGATAAATGGTCAAGGGATATGAACAGACAATTCTCAGATGATGAAATTGAAACTATTTCCACTCATATGAAAGAGTGTTCCAAATCACTACTGATTAGAGAAATGCAAATTAATACAACTCTGAGATACCACTACACACCTGTCAGATTGGCTAAGATGACAGGAACAAATAATGATGAATGTTGGAGGGGATGTGGGAAAACTGGGACACTGATACATTGTTGGTGGAGTTGTGAAAGAATCTAGCCAAACAAAAAGTTGTCAAACTGTGCATACCCTTCAACCTAGCTTTGCTGTTATTGGGATTATATCCCAAAGAAATACTAAAGAGTGGAAAGGTACTTGTATGTGCCAAAATATTTGTGGCAGCTCTTTTTGTTGTAGCTAGAAACTGGAAGTTGAATGGATGTCCATTAATTGGAGAATGGTTGGGTAAATTGTGTTATATGAAAGTTATGGAATATTATTGCTCTGTAAGAAATGACCAGCAGGAGGAATACAGAGAGGCTTGGAGAGACTTAAATGAACTGTTGATGAGTGAAATGAGCAGAACCAGAAGATCACTATACACTTCAACAACAATACTGTATGAGGATGTATTCTGATGGAAGTGGAAATCTTCAACATAAAGAAGATCCAACTCACTTCCAGTTGATCAATGATGGACAGAAATAACTATACCCAGAGAAGGAACACTGGGAAGCGAATGTAAATTGTTAGCACTACTGTCCATCTACCCAGGTTAGTTATACCTTCGGAAGCTAATAATTAATGTGCAACAAGAAAATGGTATTTACACACATATATTGTATCTAGGTTATATTGTAACACATGTAAAATGTATGGGATTACCTGCCATCGGGGGGGGGAGGGAGTGGAGGGAGGGAGGGTATAATTTGGAAAAATGAATAAAAAAAAAAAAAGAAGAAACCTTGCTAAGTTTTGGAAGGTTCTTTTGTAATATAATCACACGGAAATGAATATAATACTTACAGCAATTCTCAAAGTTCATTTTCTGAATGGTAGAGTAAATGAGATATATATTGATGCAGAAAATGGCAATATAAGTGAAAACAGAAGCTTTTTGTGAAAGTATTTTTATTTCTTTTCCTTCAACATATATATTTATATATACAACTAAATTTTCTTTTTTAAAATTGATCTCCAGTAATAAATCATCATTTAAAATTCACTGTATCTTTAGGATCTTATAAGTAATCAGTTTTCCTAAGTTTTGTTTGGCCTCAATCTATTAAAACGTGTTTTAGCTTCTTACTGAAAAGTCTCACTCTGGCTATTAAGTTCATCTTCACATAATTACTTATGGAAAATTAACAAAGGGAATACAGCTAGAACCTATAGTACCATATGCTATTGATAAGTTAATAGCAGGCTAGTGATGGCCACTAAGTAAAAATGGTTGTGTATTACTTTTTTTTTTTTTTTCATCAAGTTGAAGGCTGGACAAAAATGGTATGGTTTCAATTATTTATCTGAATAATCAAGGAATGTGTTTCATTAATTTTGAAAAAAAGACTACTAGTAATTTCTATTATGAAATGTATGGTTTTACCCTGTTTTATGTAAGTGAAATTTCCAAGTGATTTTTCCATGTTATAACTGTTTGTTATCAAGACAGAAATTCACATTTGTGTAAAAATGAATTACAATTTTTATATTGTTCATCATTTCTTTTCCTGACTTAAATTGAAGTTCTTTTGACATTAGATGAAGGTCATTTGTTAAACTTGTATGGAATGCTATAACACATTCCTTTTATTATAACCCCTGGCATTGTCAAATTGCATGCCAATGTGATAGATGAAAAATTAGTAGTGAAAAGTTGTTATTGTCTTCTCAGTTCTTGCCCAACATTATGTACATTAGTATCCATACAGTATCTCTCTTAATATAAGTAAAGGGAGCCAGCAGTAGTAGTACCATATTGTTTCTCATTTCTTGCAGTTACTGTATAACATACTCCAACATTATAGGATCTTAATTTATAAAAGTAATAAAACTCTTCTATAAAAAATCCTGATTTCAGTAGGAAAAACTACAAGATCAAGAATCCTAAATTGTATTAAATCCAACCTTGAGTAGCATGCAATATCAGCATTCTAGACTCATTTTCAGGTTTATGCAGAATCCTCCTTATGAGAAAAGTCTGTAATACTTTATAATAGTTGGATGTAAAGAAGAATAATGGCATACATATACTAGATTTGTTACCTAGTTCTGGTAATTACTGCAGTAAAAAGTTCATGTCCTATCAAGTGCATGTCAAAGTTATTTGAATGAATTTCCTAAATGTTACTTTTAATTTATAATATTATGTTTAAGATTCATTAAGAAGAGACCTTATAAATGATCATTTTGCTATGATATAACACAATCATAGTTGGACAGGGGATGCATAAATGGGAATTAACATCAGTTCAGTTTGGAATATCCTTTATGATTCACTCTTTTGGGAAGGGACATAAGGTTCTAAACATGATTCTCTACAAAAAACATAAAAAAAATTGATAGGGATTAAATCATTTGTAGTTTTCTTAAAAATCGGATCTGTATATTTTGCTACTCACTTTTGTTTTACAACTCTTCTTAAATGCTTCTTTCATCCTGATCAAAAGCCTTTGCTTAGAAATGTGAGGTAACATTCCTTAATTTCTTTGCTTGCTATGTAGAAAAAAAATGAGCAATAGACAGGAGAAAGGAAACTCAATTTGAGATAGATGGGTGGGTGAGAACCATAAAAACCCTTGATAAATAGGCTTTGTATAGGCCTCATTCCTGAAATTCTCACTTTTCTTTTCTTTTTTTTTTTTTTTTGAGCTTTTTATTTACAAAGCATATGCATGCTCTCCTAGTTCTGCTCACTTAGCATCCGTTCATGTAGATCTCTCCAAGCCTCTCTGACATCATCATGCTGGTTATTTCTTACAAAACAATAGTATTCCATAGAATTCATATACTATAATTTTTTCAGCCATTATACAACTGATGGGTATCCATTCACTTTCCAGTTTCCTGATACTACAAAGAGAGCTGCTGTAAACATATTTGCACATGTGCATCCCTTTCCCTCCTTTAAGATCACTTTGGGATATAATCACAGTAGAAACACTGCTGGAACAAAGTCTATTCCCAGTTTGATAACTTTATGAGCATAGTTCCAAATCACTCTCCAGAATAGGATCTACTCACAGTTTCACCAACAATGTATCAATCCCAATTTTCACACAATCCCTCCAACATTCATCATTATCTTTTCTTGTCATCTTAGCCAAACTGACAGGTGTGTAGTGGTATCTCAGAGTTGTTTTAATATTTGCATTTTCCTGATCAATAGTGATTTGGAACACTCTTTCATATGAGTGGAAATAGTTTCAATTTCATTATCTGAAAATTGTCTGTTCTTATCCTTTGACCATTTATCAATTGGAGAATGGCTTGAACTGGTACAACTAGGCTACCTTCATTTGTTTTTGTGTTCATTAATTCCTTTGAAATTCTTGACCTATTTTATTCTAGATAAATTTTGTTGTTATTTTTTCTAGTTCAGTAAAATAGTTTCTTAAGAGTTTATTTGGTATAACACTAAATAAATAGATTAGGGAGCATTGTCATCTTTATTATATTTGCACTACCTATCCACAAGCACTTGATATTTTTCCAATTGCTTAGATCTGACTTCACTTGTGCGGAAAGTGATTTGTAGTTTTGCTTATGTAGTTTCTGACTTTTCCTTGGCAGATAGAATCCCAAATATTTTATACTATCGGCAGTTATTTCAAATGGAGTGTTGGATTTTGTTAGTGATGTATAAGAATACTAATAATTTATGTGGATTTATTTCATATCCTACAGATATGTTACACCTGGAAAATAGATCTAGGAGAGATAATCTGAGGATCATTGGACTTCCTAAAAACTATGACCAAAAAAAGAGCCTAGATTCTATTTTACAGGAAATCATCAAATAGAACTGTCCAGAGATAATAGAACAGAAGGGAAAATAGGCATTGAAAGAATTCATCAAACACCTTCTGAAAAAGACCCTAAAAAAAGAGCACCACGGAATATTGAGGCTAAGCTGCAGAACTACCACACAAAGGAGAAAATATTGCAAGTAGCTAGAAAAAAGCAATTCAAATGTCAAGGGGCCACAATAAGGGTCACTCAAGATCTGGCTGCCTCCACATTAAAAGATCAAAGGGCCTGGAGACAGATATTCCAAAAGGGAAAAGATCAAGGATTGCAACCAAGAATAAACTACCAAATTAAGTTTAGCATTTTCTTCCATGAAAGAAGATGGTCATTCAGTGAAACAGAGGAATTCCATTTGTTTCTAAGAAAAAAAAAAAAAAAAACAGACTTAAACAAAAAATTGGATCTATACCCACAAGACTGAAGAGAAACAGAAAAAGGTAAACAGAACTCTTGAGAACTGTATCTCTGTTGTGGATATATAGAAAGTCCACATGGACAATTTGATTTTACTGATATAAAAGGGAGGAGCAGTAAAGAGAAGGGGGTAGTATCAGAAAAAGGGGAAGGAGTAATAAAAAGAGGGAAACTACATCCCAGGAAGAGGCATAGAAAATATACCATATCTGATGGAATTTAGAGAGGGGGAGAAACATTGTGTGAATCTTACTCTCATAAGAATAGGCTCAAAGAGTAAATATTTGACATATTTGTTTTTCAGAGAATTCTCTCTCAACTCATTAAAAGGGGGTAGAGGAAAAGGCAAAAGGAAAAGGAGAATAATGGAAGCGACTTGGAAGGAGGGGGGAGGGATACTAAAAAAAAAAAAAAGGGAGGGCTGCGCATCACAAGTGGGATCTATAAATAAAATATAGGGGAATGGGTTCAGGGGGGTCAAGGGAAAAAGCATAATCTGGGGATAATATGATGGCAGGAAATATAGAATTAGTAATTTTAACTGTAAATGTGAATGGGATGAACGCTCCCATCAAATGGAGACGGATAGCAGACTGGATCAAATGTCACAACCCTACAATATGTTGTTTACAGGAAACACACTTTAAGCAGGGAGATACATACAGAGTAAAGGTAAAAGGTTGGAGCAGAATCTATTATGCTTCAGGTAAAGCCAAAAAATCAGAGGTAGCCATCTTTATCTCAGATCAAGCAAAAGCAGAAGTTGATATAATTAAAAGAGAAAAGGAAGGAACCTATATCCTGCTAAAAGGTAGTATAAACAATGAAGCCATATCAATACTAAAAATATATGCACCAAGTGGTAAAGCATATAACTTTATAAAGGAAAAGTTAAGATAACTACAAGAAGAAATAGACAGTAAAACTATAATAGTGGGAGATCTCAACCTTGCACTCACAGATTTAGTCAAATAAAACCACAAAACAAATAAGAAAGAAATTTAAAAAGTAAATAGAATGTTAGAAAAACTAGGTATGATAGTATTTTAGATAAAACTGAATGGTGACAGAAAGGAATATACTTTCTTCTCAGCAGTTCATGGATCCTATATAAAAATTGACCATATATTAAAAATTAAATATGGGAAGCCAGAAATAATAAATGCCTTCTTGTCAGATCGCAATGCAATAAAAGCTACATTCAGTAAGAAGTTAGGGGTAAATAGACCAAAACGTAATTGGAAACTGAATAATCTCATTTTAAAGAAAGACTATGTGAAACAGCAAATTATGGAAATAATTAATAATTTCACCAAAGATAATGTCAATGATGAGACATAATACCAAAATCTGTGGGATGCAGCTAAAGCGGTAAGAAGGGAAAGTTGTATATCTTTAGAGGCTTTTTTGAACAAAATAGAGAAAGAGAAGATTAATGAATTGGAGTTAAACTTAAAAAGCTAGAAAAAGACCAAATTTAAAAAAAAAACCCAACCAAAAATAAAAATACAAAAATTAAAAGGAGAAATCAATAATATTGAAAGTAAAAAAAACTTTCCAATGATGAAGAGGAAATTAGAGAAATAATAAGGAGTTAATTTGCCCAACTTTATGCCAATAAATTTGATAACTTAAGCGAAATGGATGACTTCCTCCAAAAATATAGTTTTTCTAGATTAACAGAGGAGCAGATAAATTGCTTAAATAGTCCCATTTCAGAAAAAGAAATAGAACAATTAATAATCAACTCCCCATGAAACAATCCCCAGGACCAGATGGATTTATATGTGAATTCTACCAAACATTTAAAGAACAATTAGCCCCAATGTTATATAAATTATTTGAAAAAAAAGGGGATGAAGGAGTCCTACCAAACTCCTTTTATGACACAGACATGGTACTGATACCTAAACCAGGTCGATCGAAAACTGAGAAAGAAAATTATAGACCAATTTCCTTAATGAATATTGATGCTAAAATCTTAAATATGATATTATCAAAATACTCCAGAAAATCATCTCCAGGATAATACACTATGATCCAGTAGGATTTATACCAGGAATGCAGGGCTGGTTTAATATTAGGAAAACTATTAGTATAATTGACAATATTAATAATCAATTTAATAAAAACCATATGATCTTCTCAATAGATGCAGAAAAAGTATTTGATAAAATCCAACATCCATTCCTAGTAAAAACGATTGAGAACATAGGAATAAATGAACTATTCCTTAGAATAATTAGGAGCATATATTTACGACCGTCAGTACGCATAATATGCAATAGAAATAAACTGGAACCTGTCCCAGCAAGATCAGGAGTGAAACAAGTTTACCCACTATCACCATTACTATTCAATATAGTACTAGAAACGCTAGCCTCTCCAATAAGAGTCGAGAAAGAGATTCAAGGAATTAGAGTAGGAAATGAGGAAATCAAACTATCACTCTTTGCAGATGACATGATTGTATACTTAGAGAACCCCAAAGACTCTGCTAAAAAGCTATTAGAAATAATTCAGAATTTTAGCAAAGTTGCAGCATACAAAATAAATCCTCATAAATCCTCAGCATTTTTATATATCACCAACAAAATGCAACAGCAAGAATTACAAAGAGAAATTCAATTCCAAACAAATGTTGAGAGTATAAAATATTTGGGAATCCATCTAACAAAGAATAGTCAGGAATTATATGAGAAAAATTACGAAACACTTGCCACAAAAATAAAGTCAGATTTAAATAATTGGAAAGACATTCAGTGCTCTTGGATAGGCCGAGCGAATATAATAAAGATGACAATACTCCTCAAACTAATCTATTTATTTAGTGCTATACCAATCAGACTCCCAAGAAACTATTTCAATGACCTAGAAAAAATAACAACAAAATTCATATGGAAGAATAATAGGTCGAGAATTGCAAGGGAACTAATGAAAAAAAGTCAGAGGAAGGTGGTCTAAGTGTACCTAATCTAAAGCTATATTATATAGCAGCAATCACCAAACCATTTAGTATTGGCTAAGAAATAGACCAGTCGAAGAGTGGAACAGATTAGATACAAAGGAAAAAAAAAGGTACATCTATAGCAATCTAGTCTTTGACAAACCCAAAGATACATTAGGGATAAACATTAGGGATAAAAATTCATTATTTGGAAAAAAAACTGTTGGGAAAACTGGCAATTAGTATGGCAGAAATTAGACATGGATCCACACTTAACACCATATACCAAGATAAGATCAAAATGGGTCCATGAATTAGGCATAAAGAATGAGGTTATAAATAGATTAGAGGAACAGAGAATAGTCTACCTCTCACACCTGTGGAGGAGGAAGGAATTTATGACCAGAGGAGAACTAGAGATCATTATTGATCACAAAATAGAAGATTTTGATTACATCAAACTAAAAAGTTTCTGTACAAACAATACTAATGCAAACAAGATTAGAAGGGATGTAACAAATTGGGCAAATATTTTTAAAGGTAAAGGTTCTGATAAAAGTCTCATTTCCAAAATATTTAGAGAACTGACCCTAATTTACATGAAATCAAACCATTCTCCAATTGATAAATGGTCAAAGGATATGAACAGACAATTTTCAGATGATGAAATTGAAATTATATCCACTCATATGAAAGTGTTCCAAATTACTACTGATTAGAGAAATGCAAATTAAAACAACTCTGAGATACCACTATACACCTGTCAGATTGGCTAAGATGACAGGAACAAATAATGATGAATGTTGGAGGGGATGTGGGAAAACTGGGACACTAATACATTGTTGGTGGAGTTTTGAAAGAATCCAGCCATTCTGGAGAGCAATTTGTAACTATGCCCAAAAAGGTATCAAAATTTGCATACCTTTTGATCCAGCATTGCTTCTATTGGGCTTATATCCCAAAGAAATACTGAGGAGGGGAAAGGGACCTGTATATGTCAAAATGTTTGTGGCAGCTCTTTTTGTAGTAGCTAGAAACTGGAAGATGAATGGATGTCCATCAATTAGAGATTGGTTGGGTAAATTATGGTATATGAAGGTTATGGAATATTATTGCTCTGTAAGAAATGACCAGCAGTAGGAATACAGAGAGGCTTGGAGAGACTTACATCAACTGATGCTGAGTTAAATGAATAGAACCAGAATATATCTGTACACTTCAATGTTCTATGAAGATATATTCTGATGGAAGTGGATATGGATATCTTCAACATAAAGCAGATCCAACTCACTTCCAGTTGATCAATGATGGACAGAAACAACTACATCCAGATAAGGAACACTGGGAAGTGAATGTAAATTGTTAGCACTACTCTTTATCTACCCAGGTTACTTATATCTTCAGAATCTTATACTTAACGTGCAACAAGAAAATTGGATTTACACACATATATTGTATCTAAGTTATATTGTAACAAAAGAAAAATGTATGGGATTGCCTGTCATCAAGGGGGGGAATTGAGTGAGGGAGGGGATAATTTGGAAAAATGACTATAAGGGATAATGTTATAAAAAAATTACTCATGCATATATACCATCAAAAAAGTATAAATAAAATTAAAAAATTAAATATCAAAAGACTGAAAAAAGAAAAAATGTAAAATATGTAACTGAGCAAATGGATCCAGCTTAGCAAATTTAAGAATTGTTGGATTTCCTAAAAGCCATAATTTAAAAAGAATTCTGGAGAGAAATTATCAAGGATAACTGTCGTGATATCCTAGAACCCCAGGGCAAAGGCGTCATTAAAAGAATCTATTAATAACCTAATGAAAGAGTTCCCAAAATTAAAACTCTAAAGAATATTGTAGCTAAATTCCATAATTTTCAGATCAAGGACAAAATACTCCAAACAACCAGAAAAAAAAATATCTCAGATATCAAGAAGTCCATCTGGATTACCCAGAACTTCAAAGCTTGTAAAGAATATGAGGGGCTGAAATATATTATTTCAGAAGGCAAAGGAAACTGCATTTCAACCAGAAATTAACAGCTCAGTAAAATGAAATATAATAAACTGAAAATAATCTTTCAGAAGAAAAAAAGGATATTCAATGAAATAGGGCACTTTTAAACTTCCCTTTTTTTTTTACTTTCAAACTTTCCTAATGAAAAGTTGAAAATAAATGTTGATCTTCAAATAAAAGTCTAAAGAGACATAAAAATAAATAGGAAAGGAAAAATTCTATTAAATAAGAATAAATTGGATACATCCTTATATGGGAACATAATACTTATACCTTTTGAGACCTGTGTCTCTCTTAGGGCAGTTAGAAGAAGTATACCTGGATAGAGGATAAGAGTAGAAGTTGTCTTTGATGGGATGATATAAAAAATAAAGAGTGAAAAAAGAATTGTATTGGGAGAAGACAAAAGAGAGAGACAACAGGATAAATTTTATTACACGAAAAGGTGCAAAAGACCTAAAACAGTGAAGGAAAAGAAGAAAGTGAATTAACATTGTTTGAAACTTATTCTCATTGTATTTGACTCAGAAAGATAATAACATACCCACTGAATAGGGCATAGAACTTTATCTTACCCTGTAAGAAAAAGGAAACAAAAAGGGAATGGGGTGATATAGGGAAGAAGTGGAAAGGGAAAGAGGGAAAAAAAACATGAAGGAAGGGCATTTTGAGGGATGTGATGGTCAGAAGTGGGTAGAAGGATGAATTAAAAACCGGAATCCTATAATATGTTATTTACAATATCTGAAGTAGAGAGAAACACACCTAGTAAAGGCAAAATGATGGTGAAGAATACTGTATTCTGTTATGGAATTAGGGATTTGAGTCCAGAAGGAATGAATAATTGTCATGTGATTAGGAATGCCAATGTCAGCTGTATGAGAAATATGAACCTATGGGAAAAGGGGCCAGTACACCCAGAAGTACTGCTCTGGCTTCCTTTCTCATAATTCCTTGTCCAGCAAGGAGAAGTTGATGCTAAAGACACTGTCTGATGTGCCTGAAAGAGGAGACTTTGATCTACAGAACTTGAAGGAATCCACCTACTTCTTCAGCTAAAGATGGCTCTGAGCATGTCAGACACCCCTGAACCTGGGAGGGCGCATTCCGGAGGCTGGGGTTCAGAGGACCCTTGGCAGGAGTGTACCTGTATCAGGAGGATTGGGGCTGCTAGCCCTCCAGGAGTCCATTGTGGCTCTGGCCAGGGGTCAGCTGAGCTGGCGGGGAGTAGCTGCATTCCCTCCTGTGGTTCAGAGAGGAGGGGGCTTGTTCCTCCAGCACTTGTGCTGGCAGGGGCTTGCCAGCTCTGGCCGACCTCCCAGGCCCCATCCCTTACTCAGCACCTTCCTGGCCCTGCAGCTGCCCTGTGCTCCAGGCCTGCTGAGGAGTTGGGACTAGGCAGGAAGCCCCTTCTTTCAGGAGGACTGTACAATTTTCCATACTTTGACCTGTTTGTCCATCCTGAGCATCCAGAATCCTCTGGCCCATGTACAGAAGTATAAATAAAAATCTGTTCACCTCAAAAAAAAAAAAAAAAAAAAAAAAAAAGGAGCCAGTACACCCAGTGAGTGCAGAAGTAGTGGTAAAGTCTGTACATGGGCCAGAGGATATTCTGGATGCTCAGGATGAACAAACGGGTCAAAGTATGGAAAATTGTACAGTCCTCCTGAAAGAAGGGGCTTCCTGCCTAGTCCCAATTACTCAGCAGGCCTGGAACACAGGGCAGCTGCAGGGCCAGGAACGTGGTGAATAAAGGACGGGGCCTGGGAGGTCGGCCAGAGCTGGCAAGCCCCTGCCAGCCCTTACAAGAGCAAGACTATAGGTCTGGGGTTCCAGATCAGAGAGGAAAGCTGAAATGAAATCAGAGTTACATTTCCCACCCCACAATATGAGATTATTAGAACAATACTTTCCATTTTTTAAAAAGAAATGAAGGGGAGCAGAGCAAAGATGGTGGAGAAGGCACATGCAACTTTTTAAGCTCCTTTCATACCCTCAGTACTATCACTAAATTCAGCCTCAATAATAGCATAAAATTCATGAAAATTGGAAGTACAACTACTTACCACCCCATGATAATCTAGAAGATTGCCAGCAAAGGTTTGTCCTGAGCAGGAGGAGCAGACCAGCACAAGCAGGGAGATAGGAGAGCCTAGTGGCTCTCCTGGAGCAGACCGAGTTGGAGTGGTCTCCGTAGCTGGAAAATTTGCAGGGAGGACTCTATTACAGGTTGGTTGCTTTGCTTTGGTTGCAAAGCAATAGACAAGCAGAGAAATTAAAGCCAAAGGTACAGGGTACTCTAAAGAATGCCAGAACCTAACAGGATCTGGCCATACCCACCCAAAACTGGAAGTGAATGACTCAGCACAGAACACAGAACATCTGTGCAGCCACATTCTTTAGCTTGGCTTTCATACAGGGCAGTCACAAATCTGCATGTCAGGGGGGTGCAGCTCAGGGAAGCCTTTAATCTGCACAGTGGGAGCCTTGGATTGGGGCAATAGAATTTCCATAGAGGGACTGTCTCCCCAGGGCAGAGACATTTCCAGTATCATACAGGGTTATTTGCAGGGCAACTGCTAATACCCACAACAGGGTTTTGCTTGGCACAATGACACTTTCACTGCTCAGCCTCTAGCCCCAGGGCAGTCACTAATCCCCACAGCAAGTCTCTTTGAAGGGCATTTCTGCAGCTCAGCACCTGCTACCCAGGCCTGAGTCATTTCTGGTACAGAGTTTTTCCCAGAGCACTTCTGAAGTTCGGCCACTCTTTGCATCTCATTGTCAGGATAGCTACTGTCCATATGCCCATCATGCTCTTCAGAGGAAGCTGGTAACCTCCTTGCCCTGAAAGCAGACCCTGAGGGCTTTTAAAAAATGATTAAAAAAGCAAAAGGACCATTGATAACTTTTATACAGAAAGAAAGTAGGTTTTCAATCCCAAGGAGACTAATAGCAGACAGGTTCCAGACAAAACCCCAAAGTGGGGTGCAACCTGGTCCCCATCACACAAGGCTCTCCTAGAAGAAACTATAAAAAAAGAGAGATAGAAGAAAAATGGGGAAAGGAAAGAGAAGCTATGCAAGAGAGTAACAACTTCCTGAAATGTGAATTGGAAGAGGTAAAGAACTCCCAGAAAGCCCAAGGAAACAGAATTTGTGAATTGGAAAAGGTAAAGAACTCCCAAGAAAATAGGATGTGTGAATTGGAAAAAGAAAATATCAGTTAAAAAAAAGAATGAAAGAAAGAAAGAAAGAAAGAAAGAAAGAAAGAAAGAAAGAAAGAAAGAGAGAGAGAGAGAGAGAAAAAGAAAGAAAGAAAGAAAGAAAGAAAGAAAGAAAGAAAGAAAGAAAGAAAGAAAGAAAGAAAGAAAGAAAGAAAGAAAGAGATTAGTGAAATGGAAAAAAATCCCATAGAACAAAATAACTCATTGAAAAATTCAATTGGACATATACAAAAAGAAGTAAAAAAAGCTAATGAAGAAAATAACTCATTAAAAATCAGAACTGAACAAATACATGAATGATTCATTGAGACATCAAGAATCAGTCAAGCAAAACCAAAAAAAAAATGAAAAATTAGAAAAAAATGTTATATATCTACTTGGAAAAATACCAAACCTGGAAAATAGATGTAAAAGAGATAATCTGAGGATTATTGGGCTTCCTGAAAATTATGATGAAAAAAAAAAAAAAAAAAAAAGATGGTTAGACGCTATTTTAAGGAAATCATAAAGAAAACTGCCCAGAGGTAATAGAACCAGAAGGTAAAATAGGCATTGAATAATTCAGTGAACACCTTCTGAAAAAGACCCTAAAATAAAAACTCCAAGTAATATTGTGGCTAAATTTCAGAACTAGCAGACTAAGGAAAAATATTACAAGGCTACTAAAAAAACAATTCAAATACCGAGGAGACACAATAAGAAACACTCAAGATCTAGCTGCTTCCACATTAAAGATTGAAAGATTTCCCAGTTGGGAAAACTGGAAATTAGTATGGCAGATATTAGATATGGATCCACACTTAACACCATACACCAAGATCAGGTCAAAATGGGTTTATGACCTAGGCATAAAGAATGAAATTATAAATAAATTGGAGGAACTTGTGGAAGAGGAAGGAATTTATGACCAAAGAAGAATTAGGGATCATTATTAATCACAAAATAGAAAATGTTGATTATATCAAATTGAAAAGGCTTTGTATAAACAAAACTAATGCAGATAAGATTAGAAGGGAAGCAATAAACTGGGAAAATATTTTTACAGTCAAAGGTTCTGATAAAGGCCTCATTTCCAAAATGTAAAAAAAATTGACTCTAATTTATAAGAAATCATCCATTCTCCAATTGATAAAAAGGTAAAATGATATGAACAGACAATTCGCAGATGAAGAAATTGAAACTATTTCTAGTCATATGAAAAAGAGTTCCAAGTCATTATTAATCAGAGAAAGACAACTTTGAAATGCCACTACACACCTGTCAGATTGGCCAGAATGACAAGGAAAGATAATGCAAAATGTTGGAGAGGATGTGGGAAAAGTGGGACACTGATACATTATTGGTGTAATTGTGAATACATCCAGATATTCTGGAGAGTGATTTGGAACTATGCTCAAAAAAGAATCAAATTGTGCATACCCTTTGATCCAGCAGTGTTATTACTGGGATTATAACCCAAAGATCTTAAGGTAGGGAAAGGGACCTGTATGTTCAAGAATGTTTGTGGCAGCTCTTTTTGTACTGGCCAGAACTGGAAATTGAGTGGCTGCCCATCAATTGGAGAATGGCTGAATAAATTATGGTATATGAATATTAAGGAACAGTATTGTTCTGTAAGAAATGACTAGCAGGATGATTTCAGAAAGACTTACATGAACTGATGCTGAGTGAAATGAGAAGGAGCAGGAGATCATTATATAATTCAATAACAATACTGTATGATGATCAATTCTGATGGATGTGGCCCTCTTCAACAATAAGATGAACCAAATCAGTTCCAATAGAGCAGTAATTAATTTAAACAGCTACACCCAGTGAAAGAACTCTGGGAAATGTGTATGAACCACTACATAGAATTCCCAATCCTTCTATTTTTGTCTTTCTGCATTTTTTATTTCATTCACAGGTTAATTTACACTATTTCAAAGTCTGATTCTTTTTGTACAGCAAAATAACTTTATGGACATGTATACATATATTGTATTTAACTTATACTTTAACATATTTAACATGTATTTGTCAGCCTGCTATCTGGAGGAGGGTGTGGGGGCAAGAAGGGGAAAAGTTATGACAAAAGGTTTTGCAATTGTCAATTCTGAAAAAATTACCCATGCATATATCTTTTAAATAAAAAGCTATAATAAAATAAATGATTTTGTGATTCACATATCAGAACTGGGATTCTGGGGAAAAAAAGATTCACTTATTTTTTTAAAAAAGTGTAGAACCTGAAATATATGCCTATCATTTGACTTGCTCTTAAAATACAAGAATGATAATGGTATGTACTTTGTGTATTATTTTAATTGAAAGTTCCTGAAAAAAAACACTTCATATATTTGAAAATCATTCAACATCTTGCCTGTTTATGATTTGTCTCTGAAACTTAATTTGGAGGCTCTTGTTCTTAAGATATTCTCTGATTATAATGTAGATACGTTTGAAATTTTCTAATTATTAAGTAAGGTATTTAAAATGTTTTCACTGACATCTTTTTTCTATGTATTATCTACATCTTGTAATTTAGTCTAGGCCCTTCTCCATCCAAGAATTATCCCCTACAAAACAGAACAGGAAAGAGTAGAAAATATAGAACAAAAACCTTAATAATATGAGCCAGTGCATCAAAAAGTATGACATGTTCACTGTTTCAACTCCAAGGTCTTCACTTCTCTATAAAAAAGAAATAACCCTTATATGTTTATATTGGTGATTTTTAAACTTTTATTCTAGCATGCAATTTCAAGTGCTTGTTGTAATTTTCTTCTCCATTTACTTGTTTTTAATAATTGTGTATATTTTCATCAACTCTGCTTACTTCATCTTGTATCACTTCTTATAATTCTTCTCTAGCTTCTTTTTATTAATCATATTCATTGTTTTTTATAAAAAAGTAATATTTAACTACACTAATACCATGTGATATGTTCCCTTGATTATTAATTTCTAATAGAATATTAAAATATATTACTCTGAATTTATTAAATAGGTTTGGAAAGTCCAAAATTAGAACAAAGTAGACAAAAGACAGAAGACTAGATAAAAAAATCCAAAGCAAATAGAAAAAAGTATATTAGTCCTAGAGGCAGAGAACCTAATTGTTGTTTTTTGTTTGTTTTTTGTTTTTTGTTTTTTTTGTTTTGCTTTGTTATACATAGACAATCATTTTTTACATTTTTCATATGAATCAAATTGGGAGAGAAAAATCAGAACAAAAGAACAATTCTTATATACAAGAATAAAATAGAAGTGATTGGTTTACGTTCAGTTTCCATAGTTCTTTTTTCTGTATGTGGATATTTCCATCCAAAGTTTACTGGAACTGTCTTGGATCACTGAACCACTGAAAAAAATAACTCTATCATAGTTCATTATTGAATAATCTTGCCTATGCTGTGTACAATGTATGTTTCCTGTTTCACTAACCATCAGTTCATATAAATCTTTCTAAGCATTTCTGAAATCAATGTGTTCATTATTTTTCATGGAGAAAAATCCCATTACTTTCATTAAAAAAATGACTTATTCAGCAATTCTCCAATTGATGAGATCTACTCATTTCCCAATTCTTTACCACCACAAAACGTTGTTACAATATTTTTTCACTTGTAGCTTCTTTTCCCTCTTTTATGATTTCTTTGAGATACAAATCCTGTAATGGTATTGCTATGAATAAAATGGTTTTACTAATTTTATAGCCTTTGGGTCATATTTCCAAATTGCTTTTCAGAATGTTTGGATAATTTCACAGGTCCCCCAATGCTAGGAAACCTAGCAACAAGAATGCTATGGAACAGAATAATAAGAGTCTGCATTAATCTCGAGACCCTTCATAGTGTACCTTGCACACAATGCCCCATTTGCATAAACAACAAGTCTGTGCAAAGACAAGTCTTTTGCTACTTGACCCTTGTAGTCTTTGGCTGGTTGAATCTCAGTCTCACTGTTGGGAATGGATATTGAGGCCTCTGGTTTGGGTTCTGCCTCAATGGCTAAAGGTCCAGGGCACACCCTGTAGATAGGCCAGGACAGGCATCAAGCATGCACCAAATCGAGATCGCTTCCACAGACTCAGGAGTTGTTCTCCTGGATACACAAGCTAAACACATCCTTGTTGTTGGGGCACATTGGCAAGGGAGATGAGAGGGGTATAAGTACAGGAGCGCAGAGGGAGAGAGAAGAAGCAGGGAAGCAAGGAAGAAGAAGGGACAAGATGATGTAACCAAGCAATAAAGCTTCTCTAACTGCATAAGTGGTGGTCAGACTACTCTGTCTTATCTAGAAATGTCTGAAGGTCATAGAGGTGATGATAATTGTGGGTAAGTGCTCAGACACCAGGTAATGTCAGCAGATCTGCACTAGCTGAGGACCTCAACACACCAAAAATGCATAAGTTCCACAGTTTTCCCAAATTTCCTCCAACAATTACTATTACCTTTTCCTGTCATCTTAGCTAATCTAATAAGTGTGAGAAGGTACTTCAGAATTATTTCAATTTTGATTTTTCTATTCAATTATGATTTAGAATATTTTCTCATATAACTAGAAATTTCTTTAATTTCTGCATCTGAAAATTGTTTGTTCAAATCTTTCCATTGTAAAATGGCTTGTATTCTAGTAAATTTGAGTAAATTCTCTATGTATTTTAGAAATTCTAGAAATATATTTTAGAAATATCAGAAGCACTGATTGGACAAATTGTTTCCCAGTTCTTAGCTTTTTTCCTTTCTTCTAATCGTGGTTGCATTTGTTTTGTTTGTGCAAAAACTTTTTAATTTAATGTAATCTAAGTTATACATTTTTCATATAATAATATTCTAATTCTTTGGTCATACATTTCTCTCTTCTCCAAAGATCTGGTCAAGAAATTTGTCCCTTGCTCTCCTAATTTGCTTATACTATTACTTTTTACACATAAATCATGCACCATTTTGACCTTATTTTAATATGAGATATGAGATGGCTCTGCTAAATTTTCTGACATTATTGTCCCTTATTATCCAGTTTGTGATGTATTAAATTCTTATGTAGGAATTTGAAGGGTTTGGCTTTATCAAACAGTAGATTCCTATAGTCATTGATTATTATGTCATGTTTACCTAACTTATTCCAACTTTCCATTCAATTTATTACCCAGTACTGGATAGTTTAGATGATTGTTACTTTATGATAGAACTTTAGGTGGGACACTATGAGGCCACCATCATTTACTTTTTTTTTCATTAATTTTTTCATATTCTTGACCTTTTATTTTCCAATATGTATTTTATTATTATTTTTTCTAGCTCTTTAAAATATTTGGCAGTTTTGTTAGTATGATACAGAACAAGTAGATTTATTTAGGTAGAATTGCCATTTTTATTAGCTCAGCCTACCCAGGAGCAGTTGAATTTTTTCCAATTTTTTAGATTTGTTTTATGTGAAAATTGTTTTGTAATTATGTTCAAATAGTTGTTGAATTTGTCTTGGCAGGAGACATCCAAACATTATATTTTGTGGCCAGTTATGTTAAATGGAATTGTTCTTTCTTGCTGCTGGACTTTGTTATATATATAAATATTATATGCCCTACAGCTTAGCTGAAAATACTTATCTTATAGTTATATAATTCTGAGAGAGAGAGGTTGAGGTTCACCACTAATATAGTTTTGCTGTCTATTTCTTCCTGTTTTAGATTTAACTTTCCAACAATTTCAATGCTTTGCTACTTGGTTCATCTATGTTTAATGCTGATGCTATTTCATATGAGATTTTTTACAAGACATAGTTTCCTTATTTATCTTTTTAAATTAGATCTGGTTTTGCTTTTGCTTTGTCTGAGTTCAGAGTTGCTACTCCTGTTTCATTTATTTATTTATTTAATTTTACTTCAGCTGAAGTATAATAAATTCTGCTTCAGTTCTTTTACGCTTACTCTATATGTCTTTCTCTGTTTTAAATGTGTTTCTTATAAAGAATATATTGCAGCATTGCAGTTTTTAATCCAATATGCTATCTGTTTCTATTTTATTGGAAAGTGCATCATATTCACATTCAATATGATTAACATCTGTGTATTTCCCTCCATCCTATTTTCTCCACTCTATATGTTTTTCTTTTTTCTTTTCTTTATTTTTTTTTATTCCTTTCCACTCTGTTTCTCCTTAATAATGTTTTGTTTCTGGCCAATCCCACTCTCAATCTGCCTTTCCTCCTATCATTCCCTCCTTTCTTCTTTTCCCTTTCCCTTTTGTGTTTCTGCCCTTCATTCTATCCAACCTCTCACTTTTCTTTCCCCTTTGTTTTCCTGCTCCCTATAGGGTAAGATGAATTTCTATAACCAATATAATTAATATGTTATTCCTTCTTTGAATCTAAACTGATAAGATTAAGTCTGAGACAATGTTCCTCACCCTCCCCTTACTTCCCTATGGTCTTTTGTGGCTTTTCTTGTGATGTAATTTATCCCATTTATCTCCCCTTTCCTCTTTTCTTAGTGTAATCCTTTCCCTATCCCTTAATGACTTTTCCTTTAATATCATCACATCATCAAATTTATACTTACATCCTCTGTCTACATATGTCACCTAGAACTGCCTAAAGAAAAGATGCAGTTCATGAGGGACAAGGATCATTTTCTCATCTAGGGATGCAACTAGTTTACTCTTTACCTAATGTATTTTTGTTTACCTTTCTATGCTTCTCTCAAGTTCTCATTTAAAGATCAAATATTCTGTTGAATTCTGTTTTTTTTTCCATTGATTTTTTAAAAAATTGTTAACTGATTGAAAGTCTCCTACTTCATAGAGGATTTATGTCTTTTCTTGAAAGATGATGCTAAATTACACAGGGTAGTTGTAATACCAGGCCCTTTGTCCTCTGGAACATGATATTCCAGGCCTTCCAATTCGTTATTATAGAAGCTGCAAATCCTGGGAAATGCTGACTGGCTCCTTGCTAATCAAATTGCATTTTTTTCTAGCAGTATTTTTCTCTTGCAATTATAATTCTAGAGTTTTGTAACAATGGTTTTGGGGTTTCCCTTGTTAGATTGCTTTTCCAGAAGTGATTGATGTATTATTTTAGTCATTATTTTATCCACTGGTTATACTATATCAGAGCAATTTTCATAGACAATCTTTTGAAAAATAATAACCAAGCACTTTTTTTTTTTTTGGTGGCCTTCAGGTAGACCAGTGATTTTAAATTTTCTCACCTAGATCTGTTTTTCAGGTCAGCTGTTTTTCCAATGTATTTTATATTTTCTTCCATTTTTTTCATTCTTTTGTTTTACAGTTTGTTTGACTGATTCTTGAAGTATAATAGATACTATGATTTGCCCAATTCTAGGTTGTTGTTTTTATGTATAATTTTCTTCAGTTAGCTTTGTATATCCTTTTCCACTTGACTAATTCCACTTTTCAAGATGTAGCTTTTTTTTTTTTGAAGTGGATTTTTTTTTTATGCATGTGGTTAAATGTATTTTATAAGTAATCGTTTTTTTTTTTTTCAGTCATTTTGCCCTTCCTTTTCCAAGCTGTTGCGTATTGCATACATCTCATTTATTTTCCTAGTTTTTTTCCTACTTCTCTTATTTGACTTTTAAATTCCTTTACCAGAGCTTCCAGAAACACCCTTTGGGCTTCAGACCATTTCACAACACCCTTCAAGATTTTGCATATGTGAATTTTGTTCTCTTCTGAATTGGTATTTTGGTCTTCCCTATCACCATAGTAGCTTTCTATTGTTAAGATCTTACTCATTTCCTTTCTTTTTTTCAATTTTGTGATTTTTTTAAGCTCAATCTTTGCTCCTGAAGTATAGGAGCCACTGTCCCAAGTTTCTTATGCAGCTTTATACTTGTATTTGAGCACAGAGATCCCTTGTCTTTGTTGTCTGGCTCACAGAAGCACAACCTATTCCTGCCTGTTGCCATTTCATTTCCTGGACTGATTTGCATTCTTTGCTGGAATTGGAATCTTTCCCATTAGTCTTCTCTACTACTCAGTCAAAACTAAGGATCTCAGTTGCTGATGTGCTGCAATTAAGACCATCTCACTGACTTTCTCAGACTCCCTGTGAGTTGGGCTGGACACCCCTTTCACCACAGTGATACTGACCCTTCTTGATGTCCTTCCAATCAATATTGAGCTGTGGAATCATTTCCTTCCATCTCCTTATATGTGCTGTCATTCTAACTCTTTTCAGAGGCTTGTTTTCATGTGGTTTTTGAGGAAAGCTGGAAAGCTCAAGCAATTTCCTGGTTTCATTTTGCCATCTTGGCTCTGCCCCCAGAAGTCAATAAATTCACTTCAAATCTTAACATTGATGCTTGGCTTTGTAATCTTGGTCAATTCTCTCAGCATCTCTAGATGTCAGTTTCTTCACCTGCAAAATGATGAGATTGAAATAGGTATCTTTTGATCTAGGCACCTATAGTTCCAGAAATATATGGTCCTGTTGACTAGCTTAGTTAGAAACACAAATTATATTTTTGAGTATGCTACATGGGAATAAAAATCATATATATATATATATATATATACATACATATATATATATATATATATATATTAACAAAAACAGTTTAATAGAATCTATATATCTATATCTTGGACAAAAATAAAAATACAGATGCAGATGGACAAATGAGTTTTATCCAAAGTTGAAAGGAAGGAGGTGACCGACATGAATCGATTTTGGGAAGGTGCAAATAATTTTACTGATGCCAAGCTTTCCATAACTACAAAGGTCAAACTTTGAAATACAACTATTTTACTGTTATTGATTTTTTGGTAATGAAAATTGAAACAAAGGACATTTATTGTCATAGAGTTATTAAATAAGGATGTGTTGTTGTATAATAGAAATAATGTTAAATTATCTCATTATGTGGTTAGGACACCTTATTTTAAAAGAACCAATAAAGAGGTATTTTATTTTACTAAGTCAAATAATAGATAATAGTTCTTCTTTATAAGGTACATAAAAGGATTGGAAAATGATCTACAAATGTTATAATATCTTATCTTCAAAGCCACCTTGTCAGGTGGTGGTATTATTATTACTCCATTGTACAGATGAAGAAACTAGAGCAAAAGGTAACTGATTTGCTTAGATCACAATGCTAGAGTCTGAGTCCTTGGTTACATCTTAAGTTTTATTAACTTTGGATATAGTACTTTATTTATTTTTTCAATTATTAAAATATTTTCAAAAATAAACAAAAAAACTTAACTAAATTGATAAATTATTTGCTTATTTGTACACAGATATTTGACTCAGGTATAACTCCCAAATTCATAATGTGTCTTTTCCCTTACTTTAAAATTTATTCACAGGGAAGATTCTGAGAATATAACAAAATAGATTAGAAAATTCCAAGATGTCCAGATTTTTTTCAACAAACAAATCAATATTTCAATTTAGAGTGTAGATCTTTGAAAATCAAATGAGAGTTGGGGTAGAACAGGAATCTTCCTGGGGTGACCTGAGAAAGCCCACTGAAAAAACCCCAGAACTGAGGATTAATTAGTGTGAAGTGTAAACACTGATAGGCAAGCTCCATTGAATCTGCAAGTGGGTGCACTTGGGGGTAGCTGGATTCAGAGATAGCCTCAGCTCAGACCATAGGAGGTTTCACCTCCTAGACAGGTGGAGAGTCAGATTTCTGCTATTGGAAGATTGAGGGAAATTCTTCTGATATGGGACACTAGGCCAAGCTCTGCTGCTGAGATGTAACCCTGGGCAAGAAGGAAGCAGCACAATCAGTGATGCATAAGCAATGGGCAGCAGACACTTAAAAGAGAATAGAGTTCTTGATATGGTGTTCCAGGCCACAGGAAAGAACTGAAGTCAGAGGTACCATCTCCTCTACCCTAGGACTATTCCACAAGTTCTTTAAAAATAAACAAGCAAAGGAGAAATAACCTAACTATGGAAAATTATTATTAGAATAGGGAAGACCAGTGCTCATTTTCAGAAAAGTATATTAAAGTTTTTAAAAATCCTTTTTTACTCCAAAGAGTAATATTAAATCATTTCCTGCCCCAAAAGAATTTATAAAATAACTAAAAACAAAACAAAACAAACAAACAAAACAAAAACAAAAACAAAAATCTAAAATTCAAATGAGAGAAATTAAGGAAAAACTAAAAAAAATAGGAAATTATTTTTTTTTCTTTCTATAATAATTTTTCTCATAATCAATAACAGCAAAATTATTCCATTTTGACTTAAATACATGATCTGTTATGTGAAGAAGTGGAAATGACACTTATGAAGATGAGATTTTTTTAAAGTGAGTTTGAAACAAACATACAAAAATTAAATCCATCCAGAATCAAATCACTGGGGCTAGACTTTAAGAGGATATGACTTCTATCTCAGTGAAATTAATAACTCAGCTTTTTCATTTCACCTGCTTGTATTACTTAACCTTTGATTAATTTAGTTTCCAATTTTGTAAAATTTACATAAGTTCCTGACTCCTAAGGTTGTTCTGGGGATAGAATTAAAGAATGTTTTAAATTATTTTTTTTAAATCTTAAAGCACTGAATCAATGCTTATCATTATTAATAACATCATCATCATCATCCCACACACATAGCTTTAAGATGTATTGTGAGCAAGTATCTTGCTGCTTGTCCTGCATTCTGGGGAACAAAAATTAAAATATTTCTAACCTTATCCCTGGAAAACATGTATCAATATATAGTCTTGACTCCATTCATAATTTGTATCACTTTTTAGACTAAAATGTCCTTATCTAGTTTCTCTTCTCCTATATGTGTTTTATCATAGTATTGAAATATGAGCTCCTTGAAGACAATAGATATCTAAATTTGTATTTGTATTTTCTATAATATCAGAAACACATAAAGTACAATATTATTTTTCTTGTTTAATTAATAGAAAAATACAATATAACTCCTATTTTCCCCCAGCAAAAGCAGAAACATGTTTTAAATTTTGTTTAGTTAAACTTCTTGAGAGATATAATCATATATCAGGAAAAAAGAAAATAAGTATTTTTAGTGCTTTATTTAAAAAATTATCTTGCTTATTAACAGGATTTCTGATATAGTAAATTCACAAACTAATGGGGGGAGTGAAATCACAACTCATATCAATCCTATGAGAATCTTTTTTTTTTTTTCCCTTAAGATAGTAATATGATGAACCAATTTCTCTGAGCTATGATACAAATCTGTAAAATTTATTTGTCATAAATATCTTGAATAATAAAATGTCTTTTATTACAAATTCTAAGAACAATATAAAAGCACAACTATTTGTGTATTTATATGTTGTAAATTACAAATTATAGATATGTCTTGAGAGACACTAATAATCTAATAATTTTAATTCATAATACTAATAATTTTAACTAGAATTCATATAAAGCTTTAAAATTTTCAAAGTGCACTACATGTGTTATTTAATTTGATCCCCAAAAGAATCCTAGAAAGTTGATGTTAATATGTTCTCCATTTACTGATGAAACTGAGACTTTTGAGAGTTTTAATGGATCACACAATGGGGTGGCCTGAAGTTTACTAGTAAATGTTTAATTTCTCTAGGAAAAAAAGTGAGCATAAAACATTTTAAATTTCATTGATATGATTAATAATTTCTCCATCACTGTTATGTCCTGACAATCAGCAAAATAAGAAATCAAACTCTGGTACATAATAGCTGATACTTTTCAAAATATAAATGCTCACAATGAAAATTTAACAATCAACTGGCAAGAACTGTTCAAGCTACCTTCTATGCAGAAATGACACATGCCTAGTGTCTGACAATGTCTGAAAGAATATTTTAACCCAATCTATCCTGATTCCAATTCCAGCATTTCTATTTTTGACTATTTCGAATGCCCTTTTAAGGATTACATTTATAGCATACACAGGAAGAACAAGGGACTATTGAGAAATCCAATCTACATGTTCCAATCTACAAAAAATACTAAAATTTGACTTCAGTTTTTGTGATTCAATGCCCTGTGACAAACTTATAAATGAAAATGGCCAAGTTTCTGAAGAACAATGATGATAGAATTATTATTTATAATAAATAAAATAAATGTAGTGATTGTCCATATCTATGCGCTCACAAATTAATTTGAATACTGGAATTTTGAAACTATTCTGATAGGTAAACTAAATCATATAAAATTGTTAAAATGTGTTGCTTTCCCATATCAAAAATTATCAGTTCCCCATCTAATCTACACATTTCCTTCAAAAAAACAAAAACAACAACAAAAAAACAAAACAAAACAAAAAAAAAACTTCTCTTCTCCTATATGTACAAGGAATGTGTATTACCCGTTATATAGGGACAAATTAAAGCAATTATAACTTGTACTTTATGAATATCACTGCCTATGAATATTTTCTTTGGTCAAATCATTTCAGAGACTTCATCTTGAAAATTTTAACCATCCCTGTAGATACTAAAACTTGAATACAGATTGTCTATAATAAAAGGGCTTATTATTTCCTGAAGCTATTGCTTCCAAAGACCTGAAGTCTTTTGAAAATACATTGAATTAGTAAGCAATGTGCATCATATCTCATCTAATTAATTTTATTTCAGCATGGATAAACATGAAAAAAGTCAGACAGTGTAAAGAATATCTTTGAAAATTACTGTTATTCCCAAAGCACTTTCAAATGCCTGATTAAAATCAGAAGAATGTGTATTGGTACTTTCTATAATCACAGTATTAGATGTCAAATTCCCTGGAAATGTAAACCTTCTTGAAAGTCTTTAAAAATAGGAAATGTGATGTTAAATTTGAGAAATATGTCTTAAGAAAGATTTTTTTATTGAATGAAGAAATATTTAGACAGATTAAGACCAGAAATAGGTTATATATAAGGATGACAGTTTTAGATATGGTCATCATTTTGAGAATAGTTGTAATCTTTATCATATGATGGATTTAGACACAGGTTTGAAATATTTTCATTTTTCCATGCTTTTTATTGTTCAGTAGATTTGTTGCTCAGAAATTAAAGTACGTATATTTCATGGCTTTGCTTTTTGGGGTTAATTAGATTAAACCATTCATCTTCTTATTTTGAAAAACAAAAAGATCTCATTTTAAAATAGGTAAAATTTGCTATAGCAAATCGATAGTTCAAGAATATCTATCTATCTATCTATCTATCTATCTATCTATCTATCTATCTATCTATCTATCTATCTATTCATCCATCCATCACTCCATGTATCCATCCATCTAGCTATTTAGCTAGCTAGCTATATTTATGTATGCAATTCCCCCCCTCTACAGATAGTATGGCTCAACTGATAAAGGAAAGGACTGCTTAGTTCAGGTGTAGGAAGACCTTGTGTTTAAGGCCTACTTATTTCACATGTGGGCTTTGTTGCTCTGGACAATTCATTTGGCCACTTCCTGCTCCAGCCCATTAGGAAAAGTCATGCAGAAACCTCTTAAATAAAGATCACTGTGGGCTACACATAGATTTAGTTTCAAAATGCAATAGTATCTAAGATTAATTGGATTTTGATTTAAGTTTTTTGCAATTATTTTTAAAGTGGTTCTGCTTTTTTTTCCAGAGTGTTGCTGCCAAGTATTTGATGACTCTGCTCTAGACTACTTTCTAAGATTTTAAATTAAATAGAAGATAATCACCTCCATTGGTGGAAGGAGTTTCTTCTACCAAGGATTCCCTTTGCCTATGAAATCAAAGGTCCATTACTTAATCTTTTGGATGGTGAACTGACTTCTTTGAGTTCTAGATGTTTTTAGTCATGGAGCTATATTTCTTTAACAACTTTTTAACATTTGGGCACTAAGGCTTAGCATTAAATGAAATTAAAATCAGAAGGTTTATTTATTTTAAGGTCCTAACACTTATCTGTTTGAATCTAGTATTCAGAAAAAAAAAAGAAAAAAAAATAAACAAAAAAAAAAAAAAAACAAAAACCAAAAAAACAAAACATGAACTGTGATCTTAGTAGGAAAAATCAAAAGCTCTTCTCTATCTCTTAACATTCCATTGGTATCATGCCATTATATCAAGGGTTAAAGACAAAAATGGATGGAAGAGAACTTGCTAAGGAGTCATCTTGATATAACATCTTAAAAAGATAGAGTTATCTAGCTATATATATATATATATATCTGCATATTGTGAGAAATGTAGAAGACCCTTACCCAAAATACCTACTCAGAGATCACTCAGTAGAAGGCAGAAAAGTTGTTTATTAAAACCTCCAGAGGATGAGCTCGGGGAAGGAGGGCTAAAGAAGTAGTAAAGATACATAGCTTTTATACAAGAAATTACATCACAAGTAAGAGAGCGTTGAAAAGGGGAGGGGGAGGCATCTAATTGATTGTTGCTATTTGGAGAGATTGAAATGGAAGATTTTTGTTACAAAGGATTACATCATCAGTTGGGGAGCATTGAGAAATAAATAGATGCCTTCTCCCTCTAATTGAATGTTGGACATTGGTGCCAACAGACCTTCAAAATTTAGATTATTAAGCTAACACATTAAATTAATAGTCTAAATATTGATAACCTTGAATAGTGATAAATGTCATCATTTCAGGTCCAGTAAATGTATCTAAAGTTTAAGTAAATATTGGCTAACACACAACATACTTATGCAGGTCACAGAGATATAGAAATAATGAATAATACAATACAGAAAAAGAATTTAAACATTCCTGTAAGTTCTTCACTTTATCTCTCCATTCCCACAATATATTTAAATTTTAATCTGTATAGATTGTTATATATCTATAATTATATATATATATACAAATATAAATGATTATGTATGTATGTATATATATATATATGTGTGTGTGTGTGTGTGTGTGTAGGTAAATAGATTATAAATATTGATGTAGATATCTATCTCCTCCAATTATGATGCTATATTTTTTCCAAATCATCACACATTTGAATTATAGTATAAAAGATTCTTCAGTGTTAAGGTAAAAATGGATGTCTCCTAGATGTGTGTGTCTGTGTGTATATATGTGCATGTATGTATGAGTTTCTTTCAAAGTTTCTTGAACTGAATCTATAAACTCAAACACTAAGTTGCTTTAATTCATCTAAATGCTTGCATTCAAGATCCATTTAAGTTGAAATTAAAAAAAAAAAAAAAAAAAAAAAAAAAGCTCTATTCATTATGCCTGAACAAAAGACATTAAAATACCAATACCAGTTACAGATGACTATGTTCTTGAAAGTCCTTTATTGATGCTGTACTGACATTGGGAAACAACAACAAATGTTTTAAGTATCTGCTAATCAGTATTATCAGTATTTAGCAGATTGTTTTTAAGCTGGAAAGTTTTCAAGGGCTGGCAAAGTCATAGATTAGTTAACTATTATATGCAAACTGGCCCAAATTTCCAGGGACTCATCACTGAAATTTTTCTACTAGATGGTCATATATTTACATATTCATATATATGTGGCTGTATGTTTTGTGTGGTTATTCCCAGAAATGCATGAAAGTGATCAAATATTTAGAGAAGGAAGGAAACCTTAAAAGATTTACTCTTATAATGTATGAAAAAGTCTAATTAATTTAAAAGTACCATATGATTTTTGATTTTTGCATCAAAGGTAGGTGGTACCAGCTGGATGACACTGGTTAATGTGATCATATAGTTGAATGTAGTGATTCAAGGTCTATCTGACACTTATACTATGTAAATTAATTAAAGTAGCTCTTGTGATTTCTCTGGAAATTCCCAGTTGCTATGATTTCTCAATGGACTTTCAGCTTTTTTTCAAACAATTTACATAGCATCTTTGTAATGGCATACCTTCCTTGAGATTGTGCCATTGTTGAAATGTATTTAACCTGGACCATTCTCACCCTCCTAATCACTCTTGTACTTTGCTGCTGAATGGTATCCTAGATTGAAATTCTTTTACCTACATTAAAGGCCCTTGTTTTTTTCTACTATGGCATTCCTCTTTTTTTCAGGTTGATAACATATTTAGATTAAGAAGGGAATTCAAAGATCATTGAGTATGATCTTTTCATTTTACAAACAAGGATTCAAAGCTAGGTCTTCTTGATTCTGAATCCAACAGTGTTTCTACAACTCCAGCCTGGCTCAATTGAGGTCAATTGACACATCTTCATCTATAAAATTAATCATTTCAAAAGATAATAAAAAAGTGAAGAACTTTAAACTTAATAGTATCTTAATTATTCAGACCCTTTTGCCTATACCAAAAAAAATAAAACAAGTTCAGGGGAATGAACCTAGAAGAAGAATACTGTCCCTCCACCCCCATTGTCCACAACCCTAGAAAGAAGAGGGCAGAAAGATAAACTGAAGGGAAAGCAAAAGTCACATATCTAAGGAAATATTTCCTGCAGAACACAGAGACATATTGAGTACATACAGAAAGACATTGACATAAAATGTAAGTTTTGATTTATTGTTATTTACATAAAAATAGAAAGACAACCCCTTGAAGAAAGTGGTTACTTATTTAGTGGTCTAAGTAATCAGTTTTAAGAAGTATAATCTTTTGTTTAAAATTTTTTTCTTTCATTTTAAATATGGACTTAATAGAGGAAGTTCCAAAAATAGGAGTTGTGAGTTTGAATGTTTGCATAGAGTACGACATGTATTCTATAGATATGTCTCACTGCAAT
Source organism: Sminthopsis crassicaudata (assembly GCF_048593235.1). NCBI lineage: Eukaryota > Metazoa > Chordata > Mammalia > Dasyuromorphia > Dasyuridae > Sminthopsis > Sminthopsis crassicaudata. The sequence continues at coordinate 79,286,650 of NC_133620.1, forward strand.
TTAAATTTGAGGTCATATTAAGTGAATTGTTATTTTTGAAAGTTATTGTCATATCTCTGAAGAAATGTTTTGCACCACCTATTATTAAGAATACTTACTAAATGCCTGTTTTAAAACAATGGTAAATAAATTAAAATAAAAAGAAAATAAAATCTGACTGTCATTGAAAAAAAAATACATCTGTAGGGCTTATGAGTACCAGCTGATCAAAATGGCACTGTAATTGGAAGGAGCAAGTGGAAGGCATGAATTAGTTTGAGAAGGGTGGTACACATGAACTCATTTGAGTAATTGTTTATGTTGCCTCCATCAATAGTTATCTTTTAATACCACTGTTCTCCTGTAATATTGTCTGGTAGTAATATATAACTATTACAATAGAAAATGACTCAATGCTAAGGATCATCCAAAAGGTATTAGAGACTTTTATTGTAGCTGAGCATTTTGTAATATATTTTTGACAAGAAATTACATATGGGAGAAATAGTATAAAGGACAGCTTTGAAGAAAGGAATACTAAAAAAATATTCTCAGCTAAGTGAATCTTCGAAATGGAGGTTCTTAGAGGAATTCAAATAGTCAGAGGAAAAAACCCCAGAGTTAAAAAAAAATCATAGAAACACTAGTTCCCACTTCCTTTTATAATTATTTGTTCAAATAACCTTCATGGTATTTACAAATTTGAAAATGATGGAAATAATATAGCCATTCCCTTTTCTGACAGCTAAAAGGTTTGAATAGCTACACAAGGTTTGATGCACCAACAAAGAGATTCTTCAAATAGTTGCAGTGAGGTACTATTGTGTTGGAGCAAATTACAATTCTAGACATTAAAATTTGGGGGCAGTGTTTTCTCAAGTTATTTCAAGTTTCTTTAGATCAGATGAAAATTCAATGTGTGCGAAACTCTTCCTGCATTCTAAAGAATTATATCAATGGTGGGAAAGAAGAGAAAAAGAAAAAGAGGAAGAAAAAAGGAAGATGAAGAAGATGAAGATGATGATGATGATAATGATGATGATGATGATTTCCCATGTAACTCTGACAACAATAAAAATTACATAATTCTATTCCACAGATGTAATGATTTTTTTAGTAGAATAATACAAAGAAATATGAATGTTCTGTCACTAAAAGCAATCTGAAAATACTAACCATATCAATAGTTTCCAAATTCATTTTTCTCAATAAAGGAGAGTGTATTATCTTATAAATCTTGTACATTTTAATTTTTATGAAAAGGTATTATTTTGCCTACAATCAATCAAAACAGGGATTACTTTTTTTAACTAGTTGTTTAATATGCAATTTAAGTAACTTTAAATTTATTCTCCCTCATAGTTTTATTGTGAGTTGGCTAAACTATTACTTATCAAACTTCCTTCTATGAAATGACACAACTGACAATGGAATAATCTATAGGAATATTATGGAGAAATAATCACAATAAAAGTTAGGATCAGACTCAATAATCTGAGCAATGCTAATAATATCAAGGAATGTTTCTGAAAATCACAATAATGAGAAGAAACTACCAGGAATTGAGAAGCAAACAAGACTTTCATTAATGAGTTTTATTTATTTATTTATTTTATTAAGGCTTTGTTTAATTGGCCTGTTCATATATTTTTTTTAACTTAGGCTCCAGTACTTAAAATATGGAAACACTTCAACTTCACCAGAACTTTAAGGTTTTAATATTCAAAAGCTAAAACCATTCAAAAAATAATGCTAAGCAATTTACCAAAGTAATATAATTTTACTTTTCAGTAGCATTTTTAATAATAGCTTTTTATTTTCAAAATACATGCAAAGATGGTTTTTGACACTGATCTTTGTAAAGCCTTGTGTTACAAATTTTTATTCCTTCCTTCCTCCCCTAGACATCAAGGAATGCAATATATGTTAATCATGTTCAATTTTTCTGTAAATATTTCAACAAGTATCATGTTGCACATTATTAAGAGTTTGGGGAAATGGGCAAAGGAGTCCTATTAAATTCCTTTTATGACACGAATAAGGAGCTAATACTTAACCAAAAAGAACCAAAACTGAGAAAGAAAATTTCTAAAATGTATATTTTTGCAAAAATCTTAATATTAGCAAAGAAATTACTGCAACTTATCAGCAGTATAATATAGTTTGGACTTATATCTGGAATTCAGGGTTCATTCAATAGCTGGAAAAGTATTGGTATAATTGACCATATTAATAATAAAACTAACAGAAATCACATGGTATTCTCACTAGATGCAGAAAAATATTTTAACAAAACATAGTATCCATATCTATTAAAAACACTAGAGAACAAAGGAATAAATGGAGTTTTCTGCAAAATGATAACTATCTTCTATCTAAAGCCAGAAGCATGCATATATAATGAAGAGAAGCTAAATGTATTATCAGTAACATCAGGGTTGAAACAAGGATCCTCCATTATTATCACTTTTATTCAATATCATACTAGAAATGTTGGTCTTCACATTAATTAAAGAAAAATGAAAGAGAGTAAGCAGTAAGGAAATAAAACTGTCACTCTTTGCAGATAATATGATGTACATTTAGAGAATCCTACAGAATCAATCAAAAATCTACTTGAAACAATCAATAGCTTTAGCAAAGTTCCAGGATATAAAATAAACCTGCATAAGTCATCAGCATTTCTATATGTTATTGACAAAGCCCAGCAGCAAGAGATTGACAGCATATAATCATATATATATATATATATATATATATATATATATATATATATATATATCAGAGAATCTACCTGCCAAGACAAAATGAGGTACTGTGAATAATTACAATATACTTTTCACACAAATAAAGTTAGATATAAACAACTGGTAAAATATCAATTGGGTATTGGTATACTGAACTAAAATAATAAAAATACTGTCTATTCTACCTACATTAATCTATTTATTGAGAGCCAAACCAATCAAACATCACAAAGACAGAAAAAATAATAATCAAATGAAACTGGAAAAATAACGAGTCAAGAATGTCAATGAAATTAATGAAAAAAAAAGCAAAGGTATATAGCTTAACCATCCTAAAGTTATATTATAAAGTGGTAGCTATCAAAACCATTTGGTATTGGCTGAAAAATAGAATAGTACATCAGTTGAATAGGTTAGGTACACAAGACATAATAATCATAATTATAGTAATCTAATGTTTGATAAACACAAAGTCTCCAGCTTCTGGGATGAGAAGTCACTATTTCATAAAAATGCTGGGAAAATTGGAAAATAGGAGGGCAGAAACTAGGCACTGACAATTGACAAATATCTCATACTCTATATCAAGATAAGGTCAAAATGGGTTCATGTTTTAGACAGAGTGATACTATAAACAAATTAATAGAACAAGCAATAGTCTACCTATCAGATCTATGGAAAATGGAAGAATTTATGGCCACAAAAGAACTAGAGAACACTTTGAAATAAAAAAAAAATTTATTACATTATTTTATTACATTAAATTGAAAAATGTTTTGAGAAAATAACAAACCTTCCTTAAAACATTAACAACAATAATGCAGCCAAGATTAGAAGGGAAACTGAATGCTGGGAAATATTTTTATAGGTGGTATTTCTGTTAAAATTTTATTTCTAAAATATATAGAGAATAAGAATACAAAGCATTAGAAAAGATATAAACAATTCTGAGAAGTCATTTCTACTAAGATGAAAACAATTCTCTAAATCACAACTGATTAAAGGAAAGAAAATTAAGACAACTCTGAAATACCACTTCATGCCACTTAGATTTGTTAAGATTTCAGGAAAAGATGATGATAAATATTGGAGGGGATGTGAAAAAACTGGAACACAAATTCATTGTTGGTGGAGTTGTAAAATGATCCAACCATTCAGGAGAGCAATTAGGAACTATACTTAAAGGGCCATAAAACTTTGTATACCCTTTCATTTAATAGTCAGAATACTATTTTTGCACAATATGATAAAAATAGACATATATTCAAAAGGATTGCATAAGATTAACCTATATCAGATTACCTTTTGTCTTGGGGAAGGAGGAGATAATGGGGGAAGGAGGAGATAATGAAGGAAGGGAGAAAAATAAAACAAGTTTTCCAAAAATGAATGTTGAAAACTATTCTTACATATATTTGTAAAAATAATATACTATTGAGAAAAAAAAGACTTAAAATATGGTTTTATTTTGGAGCAATTTTTCTATAGATTTATTTTCCCTGAAGGATTATTTCAGCTAATAAATAACTGTTATTGAAAATTGGCCTCCTCTGTGCATACCCTTCCCCATTTGAAAACATGGAACACACATGGTTAAAATTTCTCATCATGAAAAGTTGTCAGGCTTGTGGAGTAAGATTAGATTAGTCCATTTCCTTAGTTTATGTCCGCTACTCTCCCCATCCCATATATTCTACTTCAAGAGAAATCAATCATTCAATAAATGTATGTTCTAGAATATTTTAATGGGTATAACATTTGAATTCGCTTTGTAATACACTCACATAAATAGGTTTGTTTGTTATTCACAGTATAAGGTGGACTTGGTGCACTCCTTCAGTAGCATTCTCCTAAACAAGAAAATCAGCTTGAACCTAAAAGCTATTGCCCATACATGAATAATCTCTCTCTCTCTCTCTCTTTCTCTCTCTCTCCAGATAAGCATGATGTTAGTCTGATAGCCCCATCAATAGCCAACAATTTCTTTACATTCTCTCTCATTGATCTAGTTTCTAGATCAGTTGTTTTTTCCAATGAGATATTTCACATTTTTTTTCTTTTTCTCATTTTTTGGGTTTTGATTTAATGTATTTTGATTTCTTATTAGCTTCCATTTGCTCAATTCTATTGTTTAAGGAATTATTTTCCTCAGTGAGCTTTTGTATCTCACTTCGCAATTAACCAATTTTGCTTTTTAAGGCAATCTTCTTATTACCTGTTTGTATTTTCTTTTGTTACTCTCTCAATTTTGCCCAATTTTTCTTCTATCTCTCTTACTTGATTTTCTTTTTTTTTTTTTTTTTGAATTCCATCTATTTTTTTTTAATTCATTTTTCCAAATTATCCCCTCCCTACCTCCACTCCCTCCCCCCAATGGCAGGTAATCCCATACATTTTACATGGGTTACATTATAACCTAGATACAATATATGTGTGTAAATACCATTTTCTTGTTGCACATTAATTATTAGCTTCTGAAGGTATAACTAACCTCGGTAGATAGACAGTAGTGCTAACAATTTACATTTGCTTCCCAGTGTTCCTTCTCTGGGTATAGTTATTTATGTCCATCACTGATCAACTGGAAGTGAGTTGGATCTTCTTTATGTTGAAGATTTCCACTTCCATCAGAATACATGCTCATACAATATTGTTGTTGAAGTGTATAGTGATCTTCTGGTTCTGCTCATTTCACTCAGCATCAGTTGATTTAAGTCTCTCCAGACCTCTCTGTATTCCTCCTGCTGGTCATTTCTTACAGAGCAATAATATTCCATAACCTTCATATACAACAATTTACCCAACCATTCTCCAATTGATGGACATCCATTCAACTTCCAGTTTCTAGCTACAACAAAAAGAGCTGCCACAAACATTTTGGCACATACAGGTCCCTTTCCACTCTTTAGTATTTCTTTGGGATATAATCCCAATAACAGCAATTCTGGGTCGAAGGGTATGCACAGTTTGACAACTTTTTGGGCATAGTTCCAAATTGCTCTCTAGAATGGCCAGATTCTTTCACAACTCCACCAACAATGTATCAGTGTCCCAATTTTCCCACATGCCCTCCAAGATTCATCATTATTTGTTCCTGTCATCTTAGCGACTCTGACAGGTGTGTAGTAGTATCTCAGAGTTGTCTTAATTTGCATTTCTCTGATCAGTAGTGATTTGGAACACTCTTTCATATGAGTGGAAATAGTTTCAATTTCATCATCTGAGAATAGTCTGTTCATATCCCTTGACCATTTATCAATTGAGAATGGTTTGGTTTCCTATAAATCAGGGTCAGTTCTCTATATATTTTGGAAATGAGACCTTTGTCAGAACCTTTACTTTTAAAAATATTTTCCCAATTTATTACTTCCCTTCTAATCTTGTTTGCATTAGTATTGTTTGTACAGAAACTTTTTAGTTTGATGTAATCAAAATCTTCCATTTTGTGATCAATAATGATCTCTAGTTCTCCTTTGGTCATAAATTTCTTCCTCCTCCACAGGCCTGAGAGGTAGACTATCCTCTGTTCCTCTAATCTATTTATGATCTCATTCTTTATGCCTAAATCATAGACCCATTTTGATCTTATCTAGGTATATGGTGTTAAGTGTGGATCCATATCTAATTTCTGCCATACTAATTTCCAGTTTTCCCAACAGTTTCTTCCGAATAATGAATTTTTGTCCCTAATGTTGGCATGTTTGGGTTTGTCAAAGATTAGATTGCTATAGATGTATCCTTTTTTGTCCTTTGTATCTAATCTGTTCCACTGATCTACCGTTCTATTTGTTAGCCAGTACCAAATGGTTTTGGTGACTGCTAATCTATAATATAGCTTTAGATCAGGTATACTTAGACCACTTTCCTCTGATTTTTTTTTTTTTTTCATTAGTTCCCTTGCAATTCTCGACCATTTATTCTTCCATATGAATTTTGTTGTTATTTTTTCCTAGGTCATTAAAATAGTTTCTTGGGAGTCTGATTGGTATAGCAATAAATAAATAGATTAGTTTGGGGAGTATTGTCATCTTTATTTTATTCGCTCGGCCTATCCAAGAGCAATGAATGTCTTTCCAATTATTTAAATATGATTTATTTTTGTGGCAAGTGTTTCATAATTGTGCTCATATAATTCCTGACGATTCTTTGGTAGATGGATTCCCAAATACTTTATACTCTCAACATTTGTTTGGAATGGAATTTCTCTTTTTATCTCTTGCTGTTGCATTTTGTTGGTGATATATAAAAATGCTGAGGATTTATGTAGATTTATTTTGTATCCTGCCACTTTGCTAAAATTCTGAATTATTTCTAATATCTTTTTGGCAGAGTCTTTGGGGTTCTCTAAGTATACCATCATGTCATCTGCAAAGAGTGATAGTTTCATTTCCTCATTTTCTACTCTAATTCCTTGAATCTCATTCCCGGCTCTTATTGCCGAGGCTAGTGTTTCTAGTACTATATTGAATAGTAATGATGATAGTGGGCAACCTTGTTTCACTCCTGATCTTACTAGGAAAGGTTGCAGTTTATTTCTATTGCATATTATGCTGGCTGACGGTCATAAACAAATGCTCCTGATTATTCTAAGGAATAGTTCATTTATTCCTATACTCTCAAGAGTTTTTAGTAGGAATGGATGTTGGATTTTGTCAAATGCTTTTTCTGCATCTATTGGGGATGATCATAGGTTTTTTTATTAATTTGATTCTTAATATGGTCAATTGTACTAATAGTGTTCCTGATATTAAACCAACCCTGCATTCCTGGTATAAATCCTACTTGATTATAGTGTATTATCCTGGGGATGATTTTCTGAAATCTTTTTGCTAATATCTTATTTAAGATTTTAGCATCAATATTCATTAAGGAAATTGGCCTATAATTTTCTTTCTCATCTTTTGATCGACCTGGTTAAGTATCAGTACCATGTCTGTGTCATAAAAGGAGTTTGATGGACTCCTTCATCCCCTACTTTTTCAAATAGTTTATATAGCATTGGGGCTAATTGTTCTTTAAATATTTTGTGGAATTCACATGTAAATACATCTGGTCCTGGGGATTTTTTCCTGTGGAGTTGATTAATAGCTTGTTCTATGTCTTTTTCTGAAATGGGACTATTTAAACAACTTATCTGCTCCTCTGTTAATCTAGGAAAACTATATTTTTGGAGGAAGTCATCCATTTCACTTAAGTTATCAAATGTATTGGCATAAAGTTGGGCAAAGTAACTCCTTATTATTTTTCTAATTTCCTCTTCATTGGTGGAAAGATCCCCCTTTTCATTTGTAAGACTAACAATTTGATTTTCCTATTTCTTTTTTCTGATAAGATTTACCAAAGGTTTATCTATTTTATTGGCTTTTTCATAAAACCAACTCTTGGTTTTATTTATTAATTCAATAGTTTTTTTTTTTACTTTCAATATTATTGATTTCTCTTTTTAATTATTGTATTGCAAGTTTAATTTTTGGTTGGGGGTTTTTAATTTGATCGTTTTTCTAGCTTTTTTAAGTTGCAGGCCCAATTTGTTAATCTTCTCTTTCTATATTTTCTTCAAATAAGCCTCTAAAGATATAAAATTTCCCCTTATTATTGCTTTAGCTGTATTGCACAGATTTTGGTATGATGTCTCATCATTGTCATTATCTTGGGTGAAATTATTAATTGTTTCTATAATTTGCTGTTTCACCTAGTCATTCTTTAAGATGAGATTATTCAGTTTCCAATTACTTTTTGGTCTATTTACCCCTAACTTCCTACTGAATGTAGCTTTTATTGCATTGTGATCTGAGAAGAAGGTATTTATTATTTCTGCCTTCCTACATTTAATTTTGAGATATTTATGTCCTAATATATGGTCAATTTTTGTATAGGTTCCATGAACTGCTGAGAAGAAAGTATATTCCTTTCTGTAGCCATTCAGTTTTCTCCAAAGTTCTATCATACCTAGTTTTTCTAATGTTCTATTTACGTTTTAAATTTCTTTCTTATTTGTTTTGTGGTTATATTTGTCTAAATCTGAGGGTGCAAGGTTGAGATCTCCTACTATTATAGTTTTACTGTCTATTTATTCTTGCAATTCTCTTAACATTTCCTTTAGAAAGTTAGATGCTATACCACTTGGTGCATATAGGTTTAATATTGATTTGGCTTCATTATTTATGCTACCTTTCAGCAGGATATAGTTTCCGTCCTTATCTCTTTTAACTAAAACAACTTCTGCTTTTGCTTGATCTGAGATAAGGATAGCTACCCCTGCTTTTTTGGCTTAGATTCTGCTCCAACCTTTGACCTTTACTCGGTATGTATCTCCCTGCTTTAAGTGTGTTTCCTGTAAACAACATATTGTAGGGTTCTGATTTTTGATTCAGTGTACTATCTGTCTCCGTTTGATGGGAGCGTTCATCCCATTCACATTTACAGTTAAAATTACTAATTCTGTATTTCCTGCCATCATATGATCCCCAGATTATGCTTTTTCCCTTGACCCCCCTGAACCCCTTCCCCGATATTTAATTTATAGACCCCCCTTGTGACACGCAGCCCTCCCTTTTTTTAGTATCCCTCCCCCGTCCCTCCAAGTCTCTTCCCTTATTCTCCTTTTCCTTTTCCCTTTTCCTCACCCCCCTTTTAATGCGGTGAGAGAGAATTCTCTGACAAACAAATATGTCAATTACTTATTCTTTGAGCCTCTTTTGATGAGAGTAAGATTCACACAATGTATCTCCCCCCTCCCTAAATTCTCTCAGATATGGTGTATTTTCTATGCCTCTTGCTGGGATGTAGTTTCTCTCTTTTTATCACTCCTTCCCCTTTTTCTGATACTACCCCCTTCCCTTTACTACACCCCCCCTTTTATATCAGTACAATCAAATTATCCATGCATACTTTCTATATACCCACAACAGAGATACAGTTCTCAAGTGTTCTGTGTACCTGTTTTCTGTTTCTCTTCAGTCTTCTTCATGTACATAAAATTTTTGTTTAAGTTTTTTTTCTTAGAAACATATGGAATTCCTCTATTTCATTGAATGACCATCTTCTTCCATGGAAAAAGATGCTAAACTTAACTGGGTAGTTCATTCTTGGTTGCAATCCTTGATCTTTTGCCTTACAGAATATCAGATTCCAGTCAGTCCCTTCTATCTTTTAATGTGGAGGCAGCCAGATCTTGTGTGACCCTTATTGTGGCACCTTGGTATTTAAATTGTTTTTTTTTTCTAGCTGCTTGCAAGATTTTCTTTTTTGTGTGGTAATTCTGTAACTTAGCCACAATATTCCGTGGTGTTCTTTTTTCAGGATCTATTTCAGAAGTAGTTGGATTAATTCTTTCAACGTCTATTTTCTCTTCTGTTTCTATTATCTCTGGACAGTTATCTTTGATAATTTCCTGTAAAATAGAATCTAGGCCCTTTTTCTGGTCATAGTTTTCGGGAAGTCCAATGATCCGCAGATTATCTCTCCTAGATCTATTTTCCAGGTCTATAGATTTTCCCAGTAAGTATTTGACGTTATTCTCCAGCTTTTCATTTTTTTTTTTTTTTTGGTTTTGTTTGACTGATTCTTGGGTTCTCAGTGAATCATTCATTTCTATTTGTTCCATCCTGACTTTTAAGGAGTTATTTTCTTCATTCACAGTTTTTAGTTCTTTTTGTAAATGCCCAATTTCGTTTTTAAATGAATTATTTTGCACTATTGAATTTTTTTTCCATTTCCCTAATTCTTTTTGAGAATTATTTTCTTTTCCTAATTCAGAAATCCTATTTTCTTGAGACATTTTTTATCTTTTCCATTTTAGAAATCATACTTTCCTGAGATTTTTTAACCTTTTCTAATTCACAAATTTTGTTTCCCTGTATCTCCTGTGAATTCTTTATTTTTTCCAACTCCAATTTCAGAACATTGTTATTCTCTATTATAGCTTCTCTTTCCTTTCCCCATTTTTCTTCAAACTCTCTTAATTTTTTGATAGTCTCTTCTAGGAGAGTGTTTTGTGATGGGGGGCAGGAATCGTTCCCCTTTAGGCTGTTATCTGCTGACTCTCTGTTGTTAACTTCCTTGGGGTTGGATACCCGCTCTTTCTCTGTGTAGAATGAGTCAATGGTTCTTTTTTGCTTTTTACTCATACTTACAAAATCTTTTGGGGTCTGTCCCTGGGGTAGGAAATTATTTATTTATTTCTTTATCAGCTTCCTCCTAGACTGGATGGATGCAGCGGCTCCTGCACCTGAGCTAAGAGAGAGCTCTGGGAGAGAGTTCCCCTCCCCCTCCCTGGAAGTTCCTCAGAGGTGATTAGAATGGCTGAGCTGTGAGGGTGCTGTGTGTCCTAGCAACTTTCCTGAGGTTTAAGATTGAACAGTAAAGGAGACACAAAGCCCAGCCTGTGCGTCCCAGTGGGGCATGGATGTCAGCAGCTGATGTGAAAAGCTGCTGTGCTCAAACTGTAAGTGTCTGCCTGAAACCGCGGTCCCTATTTCAAAGGTTCTGCTCCTCTGGGATTTCCGGGGCTGAGTTCCACAGCCTCCAGCTGAGCAAGGCACTATGTGTTACCTTGGGCTGTGTCTTCCTGCTTTTTAATCTCTTTACCCCCGGGTGAAAGGCAGGACAGCCTAAGTTCGCCACGCCCACAGCGCTGAGATCTGTTGAGTCACTTTCAGATTGGGGTGGTTCTAGTATCTGGCTTATATTTTAAAGTGTCTTGATTTCTCTTCTGAACTGCTGTTTTATAAGCAGAGAAGAGCTAAGAGCCTGTGCCAGATTCTTCTATTTCAGTGGCTTCTCTGATCCCAGAACCCTCCCCAGCGTGACCTGCACCATGTGCTACCACCCAACCATCTGTGCTGGCCTCTTTTTTTCCTCCCCTGGGAACTGACCTTTTATGTTGAAACTCCAGATTCTCTTCTGCTGGTAAGTCATGCTTCCAGTCCTTGTGGTTTGTATTAGTCCAGCGCTACTTTTGAGGCTGATTTAACTAATTGGTATTGAGGGAAGAAGGGAGCTCACAGGATCGCTTGTATCTTCTCCACCATCTTGGCTCCTTCCCCCGCCCATTTACTCTTGACCATGGCACCTTTATTTCCCCAGCTGGGAAGAAAAGGGACAAACCCTTTCTCCTTCAGGATGGTTTCAAACACCCTCAGGCCATCTTCTAATCTCAGTCCAGCTCTTTAAAGAGTGAATAAAACCACTCCTCAAATAAATGGTGGAGGTATTTAAGATTAGTTGGCTTTCTTTCTTGTGATGTGATTTGTGAGAACTTTTGTTTTTAGTATTCTCTCCAACTCTCAGTGTCATTCCCCTGCTAATGGGAAAATAGCTTCTTAGTTTTTAGTCAGGCTAGGGAAGTCTATGGGTAGTGGGGGCATTAAGGATTGTTGAGTGGGTTCTCAGCATCCTCAAGGCAGCCCCATATGAGATCTGATGCATTGTTTGCAAAGGCCCCTTTCCCAAATGTCACCATCCCCACCCTGGATGTCACTTCATTTGTACTAACTACTCCCAAAGGAAGTAACTTTAAGCTGACAATCCTTTAGATTCTTGTTAGAAATATAATAATTGCAGGATATCCATTCTAAAATTCTGGAAAACTTACTCAATGTTTCTTCTACACCAACTTCCTTGAAGCATCTTCATACATTTGTATTTTCACTGGGCAAAAATTAGGAGAAACAGTTAAACAGATCTGTCAAATAAGCCCAGTTTTTGAAAGGGCTGCTAAAAGCCCCCATCCTGAAGCCTATCTGGAGGAGGGATGCATACTTAGGGAAGGACTAGAAGATGGATTTTACACATATGCACCCTTTCAGGGGCTGCAAACAGGCTTTTTGATTTTTATTGCCATCTTTATTAATTGGGTGAAAGCCTTCCTTGAAGGTTCAGGTTTATGAAAAAGAGATCAAACCCAGTTAAGATTAGTGTTTATCTCCACTCTGCATGTCATCCTCTCTACCCAGTTATTAACATCTTTTGAAAAAATATGGTTCTTGCACCCAAGGTCATCTGAATGCTCTTTTCACTGTGTATAACACCACTGCTTCAAAAACCCCAACCCTTCAAGGACACAAAATTGGGATTTTGGGGAAACCATTTTTTGTTGGTTATTCTTGGAAGAGCTGTCTAGATGAGAGGTATTTGTGATAGCTTCATGTCTCCCCACCCTCCAGCCTTCTTCTCAGTGGGGTTCCTAGCTATTGTTTCTACTAACTCCACTTTTAGTTCTTTTTCTTTTACTCAAATTTGGTTCTTGTATTTTTTTTAGGTTGCAAAATTATGATTTATTATGTGTAAATGCTTGTCTTGTATTCCTAATTCTTATATCTATGTTTTTTTTTTATTTAATTATAAATTTTTTTACAGTATTTATGCATGAGTAATTTTTATATAACATTATCCTTTGTATTCATTTTTCCAAATTATCCCCTTGATCTCTCTACTCCCTCCCCTTGATGGCAGGCAATCCCATACATTTTACATGTGTTACAATATAACCCAGATACAATATATGTGTGTAAATACCATTTTCTTGTTGCATGGTAAGAATTGGATTCTGAAGGTATAAGTAACCTGGGTAGATAGACAGTAGTGCTAAGAATTTACATTCAGTTCCCAGTGTTCCTTCTCTGGGTGTAGCTGTTTCTGTCAATCATTGATCAACTGGAAGTGAACTGGATCTTCCTTATGTTGAAGATATCCACTTCCCTCAGAATATATCTTCATACAGTATTGTTGTTGAAGTGTATAGTGGTCTCTTGGTTCTGCTCATTTCACTCATCTTCAGTTCATGTAAGTCTCTCCAAGCCTCTCTGTATTCCTCCTGCTTGTCATTTCCTACAGAGCAATAATATATCATAAAATTCATATACCATCATTTACCCAACCATTTTTCAATTGATGGACATCCATTCTAGCCACTATGAAAAGAGCTGCCACAAACATTTTAGCACACAGAGGTCCCTTTCCCCTCCTCAGTATTTCTTTGGGATATAAGCCCAGTAGTAGCACTGCTGGATCAAAGGGTATGCACAGTTTGATAACTTTTTGGGCATAGTTTCAAATTGCTCTCCAGAATGTCTGGATTCTTTTACAACTCCACCAACAATGCATCAGTGTCCCAGTTTACCCATATCCCCTCCAACATTCATCATTATTTGTTCCTGTCATCTTAGCCAATCTGACAGGTGTGTAGTGGTATCTCAGAGTTGTCTTAATTTGCATTTCTCTGATCAGTAGTGATTTGGAACACTCTTTCATATGAGTGGATATAATTTCAATTTCATCATCTGAGAAATGTCTGTTCATATCCTTTGACCATTTATCAATTGGAGAATGGTTTGATTTATTATAAATTAGGATCAGTTCTATATATATTTTGGAAATGAGACCTTTACTAGTGGTTCTTGTATTTTTAATATACTTGTGAGAGTTGCTTTTTCCAAATTCAAAGTCATGAAATTCCAACAACTTGGTCAACCTTGTGTGGGATAGGTTCAAGACACCCTTTCCCAAATTAACTAATCAGATAAATCTTCAGGTACAAAGGGAAAGCATTTATTTAATCCTTGGAGGGAGAGGCCCAGACACACCTGGGAGTCATCCCAGCTGCCAGCCCCTGCTCCTGAAACCTGAGAAGTATCTGGTTTGTTAGGCTTTAAACAGCAAAAGATCCCAGCCTTTTCACTTGCTGACCGAAAGAAAGTAACCATCCTTGACCAATAGTCAACAATGTTGTCTACTTCTTGTGAGTCACATCACTTCCTGTATTTTCCTGTAACTTAAGTTCTAACCTTTTAGAGATCATGTGACTTCTTAGGGTCCCTCTTCTTGTAGCCAGGATCCAAGGCCTAATGTCCTGGATCTGGGAATAGGGGTCATGTGACTTAGGCCTAGTCTCATAAATTGACAAAGCTTCATCCAATTAGTCCCATTCAACCTGAAATTAGGTCTCCAGAAGATGAGACCTTAATCCCTTTGACCCAAATAAATTTGTGACAACTGCTTGAGGGGGGGAATGATATAATATGATTTTGGGGCCTTCTGATATTGGGGCTTCTGTTTTAATGAGTGCTTAGTCTTCTGGCTTTAGAATCTGTCTCAATAAACTGAGCACACCTAATCTATGTGAAGACCATCCTTATTTTATCTAGAGATTACTTCCTAGGCTTTCCTTGGTGTAATGCAATTAACATATATATGATTGAGAGCTATATAAGTATAATTCCTTGCTTCAATCTCTTTGCTGGATTCTAAGAATTCAGTCTGCTTCATAATGGTGTCAAATTGCTTTTAATGAACTTTGTCTCTTGACTAGGAAATGGGTCCAAGCCTGAAAATTCTTTTGAGATACCTCATAACACTGATCTGGGACTTTTGGGGTGTCCCCTTCTCAACCTCAACACTTTGACTCATTAAACCATATAATGATAGAACTAGGAAAACTCTTAAATATAATTTAGGTCATTATTTCATTTTATAGATGAGAAAATTGAGTGACTCAAGTGAATTGCTTCACTCAAGCTAACCCAAATATTCAATGAAACAGGTCTAGAATCTAGATCGTTATTTCCTAGGCTAGTTAAGATAGGAAGGAAGAAATTATATACTGTTGGCTTATTTAAAATGTAAAAAATTATAATATATTCTAAAAATATAGCTCATCTTTAATGCAAACTTCTTCCCATCTTCTTTTATATTATTTAATATTGTTTAGCAATGGGTTCCAAGCAACTGCTTAATAGGATTTAAATGGTAAATATGCAGTTACTATTGTTTTGATAAGGGCAGGGAAGAACTTAGATATTGTTTGCCAGAGAAGTGGTTGATTAAAACCCTATATTAATGCATCTTGTAAGGTAAGATTTCTTTATCTTTATGTTGCACCTAAAAGAAGAAAAGAAATTGTGAAACTGGAAGAATGAATGGAATCATCCTTTTGAGTTGTTGCCAATGGTTAGCCAAATATAGTGGAGAATTCAATTATAAAGCAGTAAACAATAATTAGAACAGAATAAAGATTAAATCAATATACAATCACAGGAGCATATTAGCCATCAATAAAAAATGAATAAGCAGTGAAGGGATTGAAGGATAGGGACTATTGAACCCTTAGTCCTGGCTCATCAGAGGAGCAGATCAATCAGGCAGCCTCCAGTCCCCCCCCAAAAAAAAAAAACTCTGGAAAACTAGGTTGTTTACAGGGGAAAAAAAGCAGGCAAAGCTATCCTCTGTAAACTCAAGGGGCTTATGTACTCATAGCCAAGGCTCAGAGCTACACAGGAAGCTTGGGATAGTGACCAAGGAACAGAGCTTTACCCCAGGACCAGAGCTCAACCATAAAAGCAAAATAAATAAATAAAAGGTAATGGCAAAGGGAAAAAAATGAGAAAAAAGAATATTGAGCATAAAAAGGTACTATGGTGACAGTGAAGAGCAAAACACCAATTCAGATGAGGTCAAAATGTCCATTGAGGAAATCTCAAAGAGTGATATTAATTGGTCTTAAGAACAAAGAGGCTTTTTGAAAGTGCTTATAAAGGACTTTAAAAGGCAAATAAAAGATATGGAAGACAAAAAGGGAAAAAAATGAAAGATATGCAAGAGATATTCAACAACTTGGTAAAGGTAAGAAAAAAATTGACTGAAAATAACTCCTTAAAAAATAGAATTGGCAGGGTAGAGTAAGGTAGCAAAGAGCCTTTGTGTGAGCTCTTCTGAGCTTCCCTCAGATCAACATCGAATCAAGACTATGAATTGGTTTTGGAGTGACAAATATTTAAAGTGTAAAATTTCCAGTAGAAGATATTTTGGAAGAACTTCAGAAAATGTCTGTTTTAATCAGGCATAGAGGTAGACAGATGAGCACAGAACCATGGTGGAGTTGTGTCTACATGCCCTTAGCCAAAATGCAGCACTTTTTGCTTCTCTGTTCTGCCTCAGAAGCCAGTGGATCAATAGTCTAGCTGTGAGACATTGAATACAACTATAAAAGACAAATAGTGAGCCCCTGAACCCCAGAATAACATGGGACTTGGCCACATGCACCCAGCACATTAAAGAAGCCAGCAACCCAAAACCAGGGTAGTGTGAAGTCACTGTTGCCTGGACATGAAGCTTGGTACAATCTTCCCTTTGCTCTAAGAGCAGACCTCTACCTTTTAAAAACAAGGCCCAAAGAAAAAGAATTGTGAACATAAATAGCTTTTATGGAGACAGGAAAGAACAGTCTTCAAACTCTGAGAATACTAAAACCTAGACACCTGCCGATGAAGCCCCAAAAGGTGATATGAACTGGTGTCCATATCAAAGGATTCTCTTGGAAGGATTCAAAAATGATCTTAAAAGAGAGTTAAAAGAAAAATAGGGAATAAAATGAGGACTTTTGGGGAGTGTGAAGATAAGGAAATATAGAAATCATCTGAAGAAAATTCATTAAAATAGATTTGGGGAATTGGGAAAAGCATATAATTTCTTACAAAATGTATTTAACAATATGTAAAAAGAAAACAACTTCTTCAAAAACAAAATTTTTGAAATGAAAAAAAATCCAGTGAACAGAATAACACTTTTTAAAGTTCAATTGGCTAAATGCAAAAGGAGATAAAAAAGCTAACTGAAGAAAATAATACACTAAAAATTAGAATTGAATAAATGGAAGTAAATGACTCAATGAGACATCAAGAAATCAGTCAAACATAACAAGAAAAATGAAAAAAAAAAAAAAAAAGAAGAAGCAAATGTAAAATACCTCATCAGAAAAACAACTGACCTAAAACCTAGATCTGGGAAAGACAATCTAAGAATTGTTGGACTATTTGGAAATTATGATGGAAAAAAAAAATCTAATTCTAATGCATGAATGGGTAAAACAACAAATGTTAGAAATAATTGAAAATTTCATCCAAGAGAGTGACAATGAGACAACATATAATAATTTATGGGATGCAGACAAAGTAGTTCTTGGGGAAATTTTATATCTCTAGATGCTTACTTACATAAAATACAGAAACAAACAAACAAACAAAAAAAAAAAAAAAACAGTGAATTTGAACATGCAACTAAAAAATCTAGAAAAAGAACAAATTATAACCCCCAGTTAAATACCAAATTTGAAATTCTGAAAGTAAAAAGGGAAATTAATAAAATTGAAAGTAAGAAAACTTTTGAAATAATAAACATCTGGCCCTGGAGATTTTTTTCTTAGGGAGTTCATTAATAACTTGCCCAATTTAATTTTCAAAAATGGGAATATTTAATTTATTTCCTCTTCTGTCAATCTGGGAAATTTATATTTTTTTGTAAATGTTCATACAATTCAGTAAAATTATCAATTTTGCTGCCCTAAAGTTGGACAAAGTAGCTCCTAATTATTGCTTTTTTTTTTGTTTGTTTGTTTGTTTTTTTCCCATTGGTGACAAATTCACCCTTTTCATTTTTGATGCTGGTGACTTGTTTTTTTTTTTTTTTTTTCCTTCTTTTTTTTTCTAATCAAATTAGCCAATAGTTTGTTTACTTTGTTAATTTTCATTAAGCCAACTCTCAATTTTATTAATAAGTTCAATAGTTTTCTTAATTTCAATTTCATTGGTTTCTCCTTTGAGTTTCAGGATTTCTAATTTGTTATTTAATTAAGTAGTTTTAATATGTTTCCCCCCCCCCTAGATTTTTTATTTGTGTGCCTAAGTCATTGATCACTTCCTTGTCTATTTTATTCATGTAGATACATAAAATATAAAATTTCCCCTAAGAACTGCTATAGGTTTTGATATATTTTCTCATTTTCATTCTTTTGGGTGAAATTATGGATAGTATCTGTGATTTGTTGTTTGGCCCATTCATTTTTTTAGAATTAGATTATTCAATTTCCAATTGCTTTTTATTCTATCTTTTTCTACTCCT
Source organism: Sminthopsis crassicaudata (assembly GCF_048593235.1). NCBI lineage: Eukaryota > Metazoa > Chordata > Mammalia > Dasyuromorphia > Dasyuridae > Sminthopsis > Sminthopsis crassicaudata. The sequence goes on from NC_133620.1 coordinate 79,305,270, forward strand.
TACTGAATACATTTTTTATTAATCATAATGTAATAAAATTATACATTGTTCATAGGACAAAATAGTCAATAACTCTAGCAATCTAGTGTTTGACAAACATGAAGATCCCAACTTTTGGGATAAGAATTCACTATTTGACAAAAAACTGCTGGGAAAATTGCAAATTAGTATGGCAGAAACTAGGCAGATACAGTGTTCACCAAGATAAGATCAAAATGGATTCATGATTTAGACATAAAGAACAAATTATAACAAAATTAGAAGAACATAGGATAGTTTACCGCTAAGACTTGTGGAGGAGGGAGGAATTTGTGACCAAAGAAGAACTAGGGATCATTATTTATCACAAAATAGAAAATTTTGATTACATCAAATTAAAAAGCTTTTGTACAAACAAAACTAATGCAAACAAGATTAGAAGGGAAGTAACAAATTGGGAAAACATTTTTACAGGTAAAGGTTCTGATAAAGGCCTCATCTCCAAAATATACAGAGAATTGACTTTAATTTATAAGAAATCAAGCCATTCTCCAATTGATAAATGGTCAAAGGATATGAACAATTTTCAGATGATGAAATTGAAACTATTTTCACTCATATGAAAGAGTGTTCCAAATCACTATTGATCAGAGAAATGGAAATTAAGACAAATCTGAGATACTATTGCTACCGGTCACATTGGCTAAGATGATAGGAAAAAATAATATGAATGTGGGACAGAATATGGGAAAACTGGGACACTGATAAAATTTTCATGGATTTATTAACGGATCCAACCATTCTGGAGAGCAATTTGGAACTATGCTCAAAAAGTTATCAAACTATGCATATCCTTTGATCCAGCAGTGTTAATATTGGGCTTATATCCCAAAAAAAGATATTAAAGAAGGGAAAGGCACATGTAAAGGGCTAGAACTGAGCAAATGCACTTGGATAATGGAGCATGTGAGACTAATTGCCAATTGGACAATTCTCTATTAACATGTTTGAAGAATGGCCCTCCCCAAGTATTCTGTGTTGGCTTTATTGGTGGGACAAAGAAGGGGAAGTGACATGTGTGGGTGGAGTAGGAGGAGGAAATTGAGGCACTCTCTTGGCAGTGAGAAGAGAGGAAGGAGGTGTGGGGAGTTCCCATAGTTTCCATCTGTTCATTTACCTTTCTTAAATCAGTCAACATCCTCCAGGCACCTGTATGTACAAAAAAGTTGTGGCAGTCTTTTTTGTAGTGGTTAGAAACTGGAGATTGAATGGATTCTCATCAATTGGAGAATGGTTGGGTAAATTGTAGTATATGAATGTTATGGAATATTATTGCTCTGTAAGAAATGACCAGCAGGAGGAATACAGAGAGGTTTGAAGAGACTTACATGAAGTGATGCTAAGTGAAATGAGCAGAACCAGGAGATCATTATACACTTCAATAATGATACTGTATGAGAATCAATTCTGATGGAAGTGGCTATCTTCGGCAATGAAAAGATCCAATTCAGTTCAATTGATAGGTCATGAACAGAACCAGCTACACCCAGAGAAAGAACACAGGGAAATGAATGTGGATTGCTTGCATTTTTGTTTTTCTTCCCAGGTTATTTTTATCTTTCTAAATCCAATTTTTCTTGTGCAACAAAACAACTGTATAAATATGTACACATATATTGTATTTAAGAGATAATTTAACATCTTTAACATACATGAGATTGCCTGCCATCTAGGGAGGGAAGAAAGGGAAAAGTTGGAACAGAAGTGATTGCAAGGGACAATGTTGAAAAATTACCCTTGCATATGTTTTATAAATAAAAAAGCAAAAAAAAAAAATTACCAATAATTGATTATCTAAATAAAAAAATTATACATTAATTAGTATGTATATATATATATATACACACACATATATATACACACACATATATATATATACATATATGTATATATGTATGTATGTAAATAATTATATATATATACATATATATGTGTATATATATACATATGTATATGTATATATATATATATATATGTATATATATATATATATATATATATATTATATATATATATATATATATATATATATATATATATATATATATATATATATATATATAATTATTTACAAATCATTTTGGGAGAAAGTCCGAATAAAAAGGAAACAATGAGAGAAAAAATAGAATAAAAAAAGTAGGAAATGTAAACATAGCATGTCTTGATTTACATCCAGTGTTTATGGTTATTTTTCAGGATGCACATGGCCTTTTGTATCCAAAGTTTATTCGAAGTGCCTTGAATCACTGAACCACTGAGAAGAATCAAGTCTTTCATAGCTGATACTGTGTACAATGTATTACTTTGCTTAGTATCAGTTTATGTAAGTCTTTCCAGTCCTTTCTAAAATATGCTTGTTCATCATTTTTAAAGAACAATAACATTTTATTACTTTCATATACCATAAATTATTCAGGCATTTCCCAACTGATAGATATCTACTCATTTTCCAATTCTTTGCTACCCCAAAATCTACTACAAATATTTTTGCACATATGTGTCCTTTTTCTCTCCTTTATGATGTCCTTGGGAAACAGATCCAGTAGACACACTGTTGGATCAAAGGCTATGCAGTTTTATAGCTGTTTGGGCATAGTTCCAAATTGCTCTCCAGAATGGTCAAAAGTATTTCTTGTAGATGACATTTTATATGAAGCTGTTATTTAATGCAGTCTGCTATCAGTTTGTGGTTTTTCAATGATTTCATCACATTCACATTCAGAGTCATGATTTCTACCTATTTATTTCCCTCCATCCTGCTTTTTCCCATTTAGCTTTCAGTTTAAGCATTTCTCCCTATTCTTCCTTAAAATTATTTTGCTTCTAACTACCCGTTCCTCAATCTACTGATTTTTATATCATCCCCTCACTCTCTCTGTCTCCCCTCCTACTTCTTTTAAAGGAAATATTGATTTATATACTCCACTGAGTTTTTATTTTATTCCCTCTTTGAAGCAATTCTGATGAGAGTAAAAATCAAGGATTGTCTGACATCCTCTCATTTTCTTCTATTCCACTCTTATGTGAGGTAATTTACTTTACATTTCTTCTTCTCCCAGTACATCCATTTTTCTCATTCCTTAATTTTTTTAAACATCATCTCATTATAGTCAAATCACATCTATGCCTTTTGTCAATGTACATTCCCTCTAACTGTTCATAGCACTGGGGTTCAGGATCTACCTTTTGTTTGCTGAAATGGGGCTTTGGTTTGGCTTTATGGATATTTTTTTGTCCTGGACTATACTCCTATTTTACCTGAGTTAGACACAATTTGATTCTGCTATTTCAGATTTTTTGGAGGGGCACTATTTTATAGTTGTTTGGAGGTGAATGTGGAAGTTTACTTAATTTGCTATCTTGGCTCCTGGAAGTCTTTGTTTGAGGAATTATTTTCATGCTGATTGAGAAGGATTAACTAGATTTCAGATTACTTCCTTTACTGTGCCATCTTGTCTGATCCTGAAACTAATTAATTAAAGGTTAATGGTCACTAAGGGGGAAAAAATAAGAACACATTCCTGGAACAGAGACTAAAAAAAGTACATTTTTGTAGTTTCAAAGGTTCTAAGTCCTTATTATATGATGTTAAATCATTTCAGTCATATGTGACTTTTTTGTGATGTTTGAGTTTTTCTTATGGGAGAGATAATGGAGTAATTCGTTATGTTCTTCTCCAGATCATTTTACAGTTGAGGGAATTGTGAAAAACAAACAAACAAACACACAAACAAAAACACCAAAACAGTGTTTTAAGTGACTTGCCCAGGTCACAAGTGTATTAAGTGTCTGAGGCTGGATTTAAATTAAAATCTTCCTGAATCTAAACCAACATTTCATTTTTTTCCCACCTAACTGTACCAATGCATTGTAAATCATCAATTTTTGTCAAAATGAAAGGAGCCAATAATGCTCCTATTTGTTAAGATTAGTGATTTTTGAAGTGTAGTTGAACTTTCAATGTGAAATCTCCACTATCAAAACATATTAGTTTCTTATCTATTATTAAATCATTAATGGCAGAAATTAGGCATGGACCCACATTTAACACCACAAACTAAGATAAGATCAAAATAGGTCCAAGATTCAAGCATAAAGGACGAAATCATAAATAAATTAGAGGAACATAGGATAGTTTACCTCTCAGACTTGTGGAGGAAGAAGGAATTTGTGTCCAAAGGAGAACTAGAGACCATTATTGATCACAAAATAGAAAATTTTTGATAACACCAAAGTAAAAAAGTTTCTGCACAAACAAAACTAATGCAAACAAGATTAGAGGGGAAATAACAAATTGGGAAAACATTTTTACAGGTAATGGTTCTGATAAAGGCCTCATCTCCAAAATATACAGAGAATTGACTTTAATTTATAAGAAATCAAGCCATTCTACAAATGAAAAATGGTCAAAGGATATGAACAGACAATTTTCAGATGATGAAATTAAAACTATTTCCATTCATATGAAAGAGTGCTCTAAATCATTATTGATCAGAGAAATGCAAATTAAGACAACTCTGAGATACCATTACATACTTGTCAGATTGGCTAAGATGACAGGAATAAATAATGATGAATGTTGGAGGGGCTGTGGAAAAACTGAGGCACTGATGCATTGTTGGTGGAGTTGTGAAATAATCCAACTATTCTGGAGAGCAATCTGGAATTATGCCCCAAAATTTATCAAAATGTGCATATCTTTGATCCAGCAGTGCTACTACTGGGCTTATATCCCAAGGAAATACTAAAGAAGGGAAAGGGACCTGTATGTGCCAAAATGGTTGTGGCAGCCCTTTTTGTAGTGGCTACAAACTGGAAGATGAATGAATTGGAGAATGGTTGGTAAATTATGGTATATGAATGTTATGGAATATTATTGTTCTGTAAGAAATGACCAACAGGATGAATACAGAGAGGCTTGGAGAGACTTACATGAACTGATGCTGAGTGAAATGAGCAGAATTAGGAGATCATTATACACTTCAACAATGATACTGTATGAGGATTTATTCTAATGGAAGTGGATATCTTTACCATAGAGAAGAGCTAATCCAATTCCAATTGATCAATGATGGACAGAATCAGCTACATCAAGAAAAGGAACACTGGGAAATGAGTATAAACTGTAAGCATTTTTTTGGTTGTTGTTGTTTGTTTGTTTGTTTTTTTGTTTTTCTTCCCAGATTATTTTTACCTTCTGAATACAATTCTTCCTTTGCAACAACAACAACAAAATTCGGTTCTGCACATATATATTGTACCTAAGATATACTATAAGATATTTAATATGTATGGGAATGACTGCCATCTAGGGGAGGGGGTGAAGGGAAGAAGGGGAATAATTCAGAACAGAAGGGAGTACAAAGGATAATGTTGTAAAAAAATTACCTATGCATATGTTCTGTCAAAAAATGTTATAATTATAAAAATTAATAAAAAAATTTGTAAAAGAAATCATTAAAAATTGACTGAGAGCTGAATATTTTGTTATACTATGTTACATAGCTGATCTGGGTCAAAAACAGGACTTAAAACAGATTTTTATGACTCTAAGTTTTTTGTGCTCTTTCTTCTGTCTCTCTTCCCACCTCTCTGTGTGTCTTTCTACATATACACATATCTCTACTACATATATCTATAGATCTATATAGATGTGTTAATATATGCAACATTTATATATGTATACATATACAGGTACATGCATAATACATATCATGCCTATACATGTAAGAAGTGTATGTGTGTGTGTGAATATATGTGTGCATATATATATATATATATATATACACACACATTATATAACACACACATATATTATATATATATATACATTATACAACACATATATAATATATATATATAATGTATATATATACATTACATAACTATATATATATATATATATATATATATATATATATATACATTTTTATATATATATATTAAAGGAAGGTTGTGTGAAAACAGAGGTACCTTGAAAATCAGGAAGGGATATTCTAATTATTTCTATTTAATTTATTATTATATTAAAATGCATTTGGCATTTTAAGATACAGATAAATTGCAAATATTACTTTGCTCATGAGCAATTGAGATCTCTTTGTGCTAAGTCCATAACTCTGGAGAAAATGTATATTAAATAAAATGTAATTGCTTTTTGAAATAAGGATCAATTCTTTTTCACACAATTCAAGTTAAAAGTTGCTCTGTTTGCTGTCTGTAGATTGAGCTATAAGGAAACAGAATCTCACCCTAAAAGTTATACTAGAATTGATGAGAAGTATGTTGACAAGGTCATATAGCCAATTTTACTGCAGAAAATTGTATGTGTTTAGATATAGATTGAATATGGCATTCAAAGGGATTCTGTACTGCCTTTGGGTTTTAATCTTCATATACTTTTCAATAGTCTTTTAGGTAACTTTTTCCTGGGTCATAAATCATTGAAATAAAAATTATTCAATATGTATATATCAAAGCACCTATAGAATTTATTAAAAAATGAAAGGCAAGAATTATGTGATTGGAAAACACCTTACTAGGTTTGATATGATATTATACAAATCTAAATAATTCAAGCAGTATTTTCTTTTAAGTCAAGAAGTAGATTGAGGAATAGTTTTTTGAGGATTTAATCATGTAGAGGGCACTGTGGAATCTATCAATGATATTGATGTTAATAAACTGAATTAGTATGTATTTATTTTTTAATTGTCAGGAAATAGTTTTCATAGACTACGGTTTGAAACTTCACAAAAACACATGACTTGTGTAACCAATGCTTTCAGCCCAAATAGAGACAATAGATCACACATATATGGCCTACACACAAAATATATTGGGCACACACTTTATATAAGCCTTAAAGTTTTTCTAGAAAAGTATTTTACTGATAAGGAAATTGAGATGGAGTAACTCCTCCAAGCAAGTAAGTGCCACAGCAATGTGTCAGTATCTAGCTATTGTCAGTAGTATTTTCTTGGTTTTTCTTATTCAGATATTGTAATATTTACTTTTAATGAATTTAGTTTTAATTTAATGAATATTTAGTTTTTAATGAATTTAATGGCATAAATGGGACTGAATGGTAAAAAAAGGTAATAAATGTATAAAATATTCAACAAAATGTTATAAAGATATTTGATAAATATCTTTATATTATATTTATATTTACTTATATATATTTATAATACACAATAAAGCCTATAATGCTTTAGCATAAGATGGATTTGATTATAATGCAGGGAGAAATATATCCCTTTTATTGGTAGGAAAACATATGCTGCTAGCTAATTAGTTCATAGGATGTCAAATGAAAATAATATTCTCATGTTCATTGACCAGCATGGAATAATAACCTGTGGATTAGTATTAATTACCAAAACTACTTCATAATTTTCTAATCAAACATGCTATTACACACAGTGAATTAAATGTAAGCTGATATGTTTCTTGATTATACTGGTATTAAAAAAATACTCACTCCCTTGTTGGATGAATGTTAGATTTTAGTGAAAATTTATATTTATCGAACTTCTTTGATCCAGGAATGTTACAAACTTTAAAAGCACTGATTAATTAGGGAAAAGAACATTAATTACATAGGGTAAAATTCTAATTACATTTTACATATTGCCTGTTGAATTACAGTTGCAAAGTAATTGCAAAAAAGGAACATTAATAATATGTATATGTCTATATATATATATATATATATTTTAGAGATAGCAAAATTGAAATATTATTGTAATGGTTGGGCAATAAAATGGAGCAATCACTGAAACTTTGGGATAATCTAAAATGATTTTATAAATATATGAACTGACTCTTTTGAAGAACAATGTATAATATAATACCAATTCAAAATATCATAGTTATCCTAGGAGATTTTTTTGAAATGTATACAATTTAAAATAAATGATATTTTTATTATTTGTCTATGAATTTATGTGAGTAATAGGAAGTTTCAAAATTAAAACTAGCTTTTTATCCTCAAGAAAGAACAGATGTTTAGGCATATGTCCAGATGAGTATTTTGAGCTGGAAATTCAAATCCATCTGGGAAACTTTTGGGGGTTAACATATGGAAAACATTGAATCACAAGAATATTTGACTATGGAATTTACAGAAAAAAATATGGTCATTTAATATTTATTCATAGAAGGTTAAACAAGTTAGAAAAGAAACTGATATGATTGGGTTTTTCATTACAGATGTCAAATTACTGGCCAAAATTTCCTCTTAAAATGACAGTTTTAAAAGAAAATAATGTATATTCTTTCCATTTCACATGACACATGACAGTATTGTATCAATTTTTATTAAATAATATAGAAAACATAAAATACCATACTAATCATTTAAATTCTTAGAAGACAAACAAATGAGATATTTTCAATTTATAAAGCTGAATAAAATTTGGATGATTTTACTTCCTCTTACTAACGTTTATAAAACAGGAAACAAGTGGCACAATATATAGAAGAATGGACTTGGAGTCAGAAAGATGTAAATTAAAATCTGGTGTCAGACTCAAACTTTATCAACCTCAACTTTCTTATTTATAAAATAGGAATAATAAGAGTTCATACCTCTCAGGGTTGTTGAGGTGATAAAGAGAGAAAATTTTTCTAAAATGTTTTGCAAATCTTAAATTTCTATTTAAATTTATTCTATCATTGTTTTTGTTAAAGGCCAGCTATTATAATAATAATTAATATTATTAATTATTTGTATGGATAACCACCTTCTAATAGTTGTAGAATGACACATAATTAAAATAATAATGCCAATAATATGTTATTGAAATCCTTCTTTCTGAATCAAATAGGATGTTAATTATTCATATTTATTATAGATTTAAGACAATACTTTTATGATATTGTTTGTATGTTGTGTGTTTATATAGAATAAGTGTAACTTAATCTTTAATCATTTTGTTTCTACAGTAAATAAAAAAGTCCTTGTATTCTTTTGTTCTTGTTCAGCAAAATTTTCAATTATGCCTGGCATTTTGTGACCCCATTTGAGGTTATTTTGCAAAGATATTGAATAGTTTGCACTTCTTTCTCCAGCTCATTTTACAGTTGAGGAAATTGAGCAAACAGGTGTAAGGAATTTGCCCATGATTATACAAGTACCAAATATCTGTGGATAGATTTGAACTCAGATCTTCATTATTTCAATTCAGCATTTGACTCATTCATTCCAAATCCTGTTTGAAAAAAACAAAAAACAAAAACAAACAAACAAACAAACAAACAAAAAAGGACAAGAAGCTCATTTTATTACTGAAAATCATCTAAGTGTCTATTTTCTCATTACAGTTATGACTTAGGCAGGAAAAGCTCTAGATTTTATAATTAGCACATTGGAATGCAAATAAGATTGTGACAGAGCAAGCAATTTGTCTCAGAATTATGGTAACTTAGTTGTGATTTTTGTATCACATTTGTTCTCCTACACACTTTGCCCTTCTCTTCTGAATACCTTGGATTTCATGCTCTGCACACATACACACACACACACACACACGCACACATACAAACACACACACATACACACTCACACATATTCAACACAAATATATATATATATATATATATATGATATTTTATGATCAGACATAATCCATCCTTTTCATTCATCTTTCAGTATTCTGTCTGCAAACTTTTTTGAAGCAATATCTATGGAATCTGTATGCATTATCCTAACTTTGGGCCACTTGTCTGGCTTCTTATCCTTGGCTTTCCCATTTGCTGGCACTTAGGGACTTCCCTGGGTCCAACTCCATAAAGAAAACATAGGGAGAGGAAAAAGACTGGGCCAGAGCTTTGGAGACTTTTTAACCTTTAGGAGAAGCTAAGAGTAAAAAGAAATATCCGTATTTCTTCCCATAAAGAGGAACTTCTGGAAAATATAACATATAGACAATAATACTTTATTATTCCAGTACTTATCTCCTTTTCCTCTTACTACCATATTTTTCATCTTAGGAAGAGAAATTAATCTGGAATCAACTCATGCACATCAGCCTTAAAAAGTATCTGAAGCACAGCAAGATTAAGTGACTTATTTCCTGATGAAAGACATAATTTAAACCCAAGTCTTCCTAACCCCAAAGGAAAGCTGATATCTACAACTAGCTATATATAAATATTTATGTTTTTAAAAATATATTTGAATTGCAAATTCTCTCCCTCCTTTTAGCCTTCTCCCTACCTATTAAAAGGCAAAAAAAATGCTTATCAGCTATATTTCTGATGTTATACAAAACATATTTCTATATCAGTCATGTTGCAAGAAAAAAAAAATGCTTTGGTCCATACAAAGAGTTCATCAGTTCTCCTTGGTTGATGTGGATAAGATTTTTCACAGTGAGTCATTTGGAATATTTATGGATCATTTTCTTGATCATAGTAGTTAATCATTCATTTGATGTTCATTACAACATGGATTTATTGTATTCAAACTTTTGGTTCTGCTCACTTTCTTTTGCGTTTATACATATATATATATATATATATATATATATATATATATATATATATATATATATATATATATATATATATGTACACACATATATATATATGTATATATATGTGTATATATATATATATATATATATATATAAATTTCCAAGGTTTTTCTGAAATTACCATTTGACTAGCTATTACATGATGAAAGAAGAAAATATTAATAACCTAATCATGTAATACAATTTGTTGAATAATTAATTCCTCAATGGATGAGCTTTGCCTCAATTTCTATTTCTTTACACCAGAAAAAAAAACTGTTGTAAATATTATTTACATATAAATCTTTTACCCTTTTCTTTGATCTACTTGGAATAGATACCTAGTAGTAGTATTACTAGGTAAAATGGTAAGAAGAGTTTTATTATGGACATTATTAAAATTTATTCTTCACAATAGCCAGCTCACAACTACACCAGTGTCCCTAATTTTTTTTTGCATTCTTTCCAGCCTTTGTTATTTTCCTTTTCTGTAGTGGTAGCCAATCTGATGTGAGGAGCTACCTCAGAGTTTTTTTTTTTTTTTTTTTTTTTAATATAAAGCATAATTTTGATGAGGGAGGGGCAAATAACCATTAGGAGGAGGATAAGCTATGTTATTTCATAATTAGTTTCCATTTGATTATGTTCCTTCAGTAGTAATGTATTTTCTACATTCATTAGATAAAGATCTCATATGAAGAATATGAAGAGCTAAGTGAGCATTTATGAATATTGTAAATATATGATTATTAGCATCATGAACCTTCATTACCATTTTCTCGCTACCTTCACTGCAAATATATGAATGGTTTGAGAGCAGTTTTGCATTGCTGCTTATTTTTGTAGTTGTCATGGCTAATTTATCAATTGAAATGATATTTGTAAGACAAATACATAATAAATACATACATACATATACATATATACATATATGTATGTATGTATATACATACATACATACATACATATATATGTATAATATTTGGTAGATAGAAGACAATGAATGCTTATTCTCTTCCTCTGACCTTTCAAGAAGGTGACAGTCTTTGGTGATGAATCGGTTTATATTCAGGTAGGCTGGTCCTCAGAAACAAGGCATAGTCTATTAAAATAATCATACTGTATAGATTTTCTGTGATAGCACTTGCCAGACAGAGGCTTTGTCAGTCATATCACTTCTCCATGGTGTTACTTTAGAGATAGACTTTGTTTTTCTTTTTTTTTTATTTTCATTTATTTAATTATTCATACATTCATTCATTCATTTGTTTGTTTGTTCTTAAAGCATTTTACTGGACAATTCTTTAACATTAGCCCTTGCAGAACTTGTGTTCCAATTTTCTCTCCCATCCTCTATGCTCTCCCCTAGTTGTCAAGTAGTTCAATATATGTTAAAAATGGTAGAAATATATGTTTAATCTAATGTATGCATATATATGTATACAATTATTGTGCTATAAAAGAAAAATCAAATCAAGCCAGTAAAAAAAAAATAAAAAGAAGCCAAATAAAATGTAAGCAAGCAACAACAAAAGGGTGAAAATGCTATGTTATGTTCCACACTCTGTTCCCATGGTTCTCTCTCCGGATGTAGATGGCTCTCTTCATCACTGAACAAGTGGGATTGGTTTGAATCATCTCATTGTTGAAGAGAGCATGTCCATAAGAATTGATCATTATATAATCTTGTTATTGCCATGTACAGTGATCTCCTGGTTCTCCTCATTTGACTCAGCATCAGTTCATATAAGCCTCTCCAAGCCTCTCTGAAATCATCCTGGTAATTGTTTCTCACACAACAATAATATTCAATAACATTTATATACCATAATTTATTCAGCCATTCTCCAACTGATGGGCATCCACTCAGTTTTCAGTTACTTTCCACGACAAAAAGAGCTTCCATAAACATGTTTGCACATGTGTGTCCCTTTATAAGCCCAGTAGTAACACTGCTGCATCAAAGGGTATGCACAGTTTGATAACTTTTTGAGCACAGTTCCAAACTGCTCCCCAGAATGGTTGCATCAATTCACAGTTCCACTAACAATGTATTAGTGTCCCAGTTTTCCCACATCCCCTCTAACATTTGTCATTATCTTTTCTTGTCACCTTAGACAATCTGACAGGTGTGTAGTGTTACAGAGATGGACTTTGTTAAAGCAATTATCCCACTTTATTAAAAGTAATAAATCCACAATTCCTATAAAAGCATGTATATATGTATCAACACTCTAAATACATCTATATGAATATATTTTTCAAAGATTATAACTATATAAGAGTTATTAAGAATCATGTTTCAGGATATCTTTTAAATAGTTTTCCTTGAGTTAATAGATGATATTATTCACCTCTCACACAAATCAGATGGTCTAATAGAATAGAAAAGGAAAAGGATAAATTTTGGGGAAGATGTGGGAAAATCAGGACACATTAATGTACTATTGGTGTAATTGTGAATTGATTCAAACTTTCTGGAGAACAATTTGGAACTATGACCAAAAGGCTATCAAACTGTGCATACCTTTTGACCCAGCTTCATTACAACTTGTTCTACATCTCAAAGAGATGATTAAAAAGGAAAAAGTAGAAAAATAAAAGTAAAAGCTCTTTTTGTTATGGCAAAAGATTGGAAATTTAGAGAATGCCTATCAATTGGAGAATGGCTGAACAAATTGTGTTAAGTGAATGTAATATTAAATAGTACTCTACTAGTAGATTTCAGAAATACCTAAAAAGATTTACTGGAACTGATACAAAATGAAGTGAGAAGAACCAGGAGAACATTGTACACAGTAATAGCAACAGTGTGATGAACAACTTCTCAGCCATATAGTGACTCAAGACAACTCCAAAAGAATAATGTTGGAAAATGTTATCCACATCCAGTTGGGAAAAAAAAAAAAAAAAAAAAAAAAAAAAAAAAAAAAAAAAAAAAAAAAAAAAAAAACCTAATAGAATATTAATGTAGATTGAAACATTCTGTTTTCCTTTCTTTTTCCCCCACAGAATTGTTTTCCTTTTCTTCTTTTTTTTCTTTTACAATGTAACTAATACATATGTTTTACATGATTATACAAATATAACCTATGTGATATTGCTTATTGCCTTGGAGAAGAAAGAGAGAGAGAGAGAGGGAGAAAATAGATTCTTATTTAAAATAAATTAAAAATAGATTCTTATTTAAAATGTTAAATTGTATTTATATGTAATTAAAATATAATACTATTTGAAAAACATAGTTAGAAAAATGGAAAGACAGATTATTGATATATACATTAGAGACATTCCAATAGAGCTAGAAAAAGTTACATAAAGGTAGAGACAGCTTAGACACAGAAAGAAATACTATCAGTAGAGGCAAAAATTTTGATCTCTATTCTGAAGAAATTCTGCTACAGAAAAAGAGCACATACATAGCTGAGTTATGCAAAAGTTACACAGGATAAATAGAAAGTAATTTTGAAAGTACTAAAATTGAAAACATTAGAAAAAAGTTGATTCCTTTAGAGGGAGGCATATGAATTGTATTTTAAGGGAACTGGGGAGTCTATTAAGTAGAGGAAGAGAGTGCATTTCAGCATATATAAAAGCATGAATTACTCTTATGCTCACAAGAGTAACTTAAAAATGTACTATAAAATGAAATTGTTTTTCTAACATAAGAGGCAGTAAGTGGTTCAGTACGATAGATTACTTGGCTTGAAGTCAAGAAGACTTAAGTTCAAATCCTAATATGGGAAACTTAATAGCTGTATAATTCTGGGTAAATCACTTCACATCTGCTGGTCTCAGTTTTCCCAACTGTGAAATGCAGCTAATAACAGTACCTTTTGTCCCAGGATTATTATAAGGATCAAATGAGATAATATTTATAAAAACACTCAGTATAGTGCTGGAGAATAGGAGGTACTATATAAAATTGTTTTGAGATTTTCCCTGAGTCTAAGATATTTTTCAAGTATCCTTCCTATATTTGTTCAAGGAATGATGTTAGGTTCTGTATTCAAACCTAGAACTTGTATTTAAATCTCAACTCCAAGAAACGGAAACTGAGTGGATGCCTATAATTTGGAGAACAGCTGAATACATTATGTTATCCTACTGTTATACAGTATTATTGTTCTATCAGAAAAGATCAGCAGGATGATTTCAGAGAGGCCTGGAGAGACTTACATGAACTGATGCTAAGTGAAGTGAGTAGAACCAGGAGATGATTGTACATGACAACAAGAAATTAAACAATGATCAGTTGTGATGGATGTGGCCCTTTTCAAAAAATGAGATGATTAAGGCCAATTCCAATGATCTTATAATAAAGAGAGTCATCCACATTCAGAGAGAACTGTGGGAACTGAATGTAGATCACAACAAAGTATTTTCATTATTTTTTTGATGTTTATTTGCCTTTTATTTTCTTTTTCATTTTTTATTTGATTTTTCTTGTGTAGTAAGATAATTGTATAAATATGTATGCATATATTGGATCTAACATGTATTTTTACCATGTTTAACATATATTGGATTATTTGCCATCTAGTAGAGGGGGTGAGGGAAGAATTATTGAGCACAAAGTTTTGAAATGATGAATGTTGAAAAAATACCATGTATATGTTTTGAAAATAAAAAAAACTCTAATAAAAAAAATAATAAATCTCAGCCTTTTGCTTGTGACCCTGTTTAAATCACTTAATTTAAGACCTCAGTTACTTCATCTATAAAATCAGTATACTGGGCTCAAATACGTTTAGTCTTCTCTAATTATGAAATTCTGTGAACCATATGAGACTTAGTTATTATATTTTCAACATAAGCATTGAACAAGATGCTTTTAAGGCTCTGTCTAGATCTAATTGTATGATTTTGTGATTCTTTCTCATATGTGCATGTATGTGTACATCAACCTTACATATCTATGTACTTGTAGATTAATACATCCTGAAATGTATTATATACATGAAAACTTGCATTTACATACATATACACATACATGGTACCTACATGTATGCATATATATGCATATGTACCCACTCAGATATATAGTTATATCATGTGCCACTTCTACTCTATTCCAGTACAGGATCACTCTTGGACTATTATTATAGTCTTTTGGTTGGTCTACCAGCTTTAAGTCTCTTTGAATTCCTGGACATTCTCTGCTCATTTCTCAAAAAAAAGTTTGTTTGTTTTTTTAATTCAACACTAGTCTGAACACATTTCTCCACCTACCCAATTAACTCCAGTCCCTCCCTATAGCCTTAAGCATCAAATGCAAAATCTTATTTGACAATTGTAGCTCTTTGTAATCTAGTACCCTCCTCCTTTTCCAATGGTCTTGAATTTTACTTATTCATTGACCTGAAAGACATTGGCCTCTGTTATCTTTTTCAGAAATATTCTCCATCTCCTGACTGGGGTTGTCATCAGTGACTGGAATTTGATTTTTTTTTTAATCTCCACCTTCTAATTTCCTTCAGATATGACCAAAATATCATTTTCTGCATAAAACTTTTAATATTCCTTGTTTAATGTTTAATTCTTTTATCTGCTGAGTATTTTTACTTTATCTTATGTATATCTTGTTTGTGCACATCTATTTTTATATTGTCTCTCCCATTAGACTGTGAGCTCCTTGAAACCTGAGGCTGTATTTTGCTGTTCTTTGTATTCCAGCTGCTTACCTTAGTGATTTATAACGAGGTACTATACTGGAAAAGGACAAATGTCCAAATATCTAGACAAAGAAGAAAAGAAAAATTATAATATACTGGCCAGTATGATTGACTTTTTGATCTGATTTTTCTTCTGCAACAAGAGAATTATATATAATATGTTTACACATTTAAATTTAACATATATTTAACATGTGTGACATATTGGATTGCTTGCCATCTAGGTGAGGGGTTGGGGAGAGAGGGGAAAACCTGAAATACAAGGCAATGAAAGGGTCAATGTTCTAAAATTATCTGTGCATATGTTTTGAAAATAAAAATAAATTTTAAAAAGATGAATAAAAAAACAAATTTTCATTTCAAGAAAACCTATGTAATAAACATTACACATTGTACTCAGAGCTATCAACTTTTTCTTTGCTTCCTTGTAGGTTTTCTTTTATTCTCTACTGTTTTTACTTTTACTTCATTGTTCTTTTCACCTTTCCACCTCTACTTTTCACAAGAAAGCTACAATTGAGCATGGATAAATTAATATACCCACATATGTACACACATACATATATTCATACATTTATATACAGATATTTATAATCAAACACATATGCAATATATTATATGTATGCAAGTATATATGTATATTTGTATATGGATGTATAACTATATATATATATATATATATATATATATATATATATATATATATATATATATATATATATATATATATATATATATATATATATATATATATATATATATATATATATATATATATATATATATATATATATATATACAAATACCACACACATATACACATTTGTAAAATGCATGGCCATACATTTTATGAAGGTGTATAATATCATTCTTCATATGTCCATATTTTTTTAAATGCACCAACTCAGCTCTTTCTACACCCTGGCAACTTTCCAACCATATACAAACTAGTTATTTTAAATAATCTAAAACAAAATTTTCCTCTTTTGATTAAATCTATTTTAGCTTTTACTTTGCTTGAGGTCAATGATTACTACCTCTGTTTTTTTTTTTTTTTTTTCCTGATGAATTCAAGTCCTTAAAATTATTATAAGCATGTGCATCTCTTTATTTCATATTTACTTCTCATTCCTCTGTTTTAGAGAATTCTACCTGTTATCTTGTCCAGCTATTATTTAACATACCCTGCCTTGAAGAATCACTTCCTTTCCCTTTCCCCCTGCTATTTCCCTCCTCCTTTATCCCATTCCTTTTTAATTTACATACCTTATTCCATTCCAATTGATATGCTTAATCTTTTATACTACCTTATCCTATTTTCCCCCGTCTTATTTTTATATAAATTTTGTAGGCTTTTTTGACCTTCTATATATGCATTATACATATAAATACATATACACATAAATACATATATGTGTATATGTATTGTTTCCTTTTAAGCCCATTTCCAATGTGACTAGGATTTCACAACTACAAGCCCACCCTCACCATCTAATTTCTCTCTGTCATTTGTTCTTCTTGTACCTCATTTGTATAACAAATTTACTCTTTTTTTTTTTTTTTTTTTTTTTTACCTTTTCCTACACTGTTTTGCTTTCTAGAATCTTTTGTTTGAACTATCCAATTACTAATGACAATCTTAGATTTCTGGTTTATATTGAACATATAAAACAAATAATTTGGTCTTTTTGAGACCCTTGAAATTAATAATTCATGTTTAGCTTACATTCTCTTGGGTCTTATATGTCAAATTTTCTATTAAGTTCCAATTTTTATAACAATTTCCTTAAAGTATGGCAACTCATTGAATACTATTTTGTTTTCATTCATTCATTACATTATTTCCCTAAATTTTATGGAAAAACATATATCAATGTTAATTATTCTTGTGTAGAAGATGAAGGGGTATGAATTAGACAAAATTTAATCATAGCAATTTAGAATTTATGAACTATTGGATTCAAGGAACAATTTCTTATGGATCCTGTGTACATATAGTAAGAAGTAGTGAAACAGTTTAATACTCCAGAAATTCATGCTTTTATCTTTGTTCTGGAATACCTCTTGTCTATCAGTGATGAGGATTAAGACTTAGATAGTGTTCTTATCAAATTTATAGATGAGCCAAAGCTAGAATAGAAAAATAAACACTGCATGACTGAGTCAAAGTCCAAAAAAAAAAAAAAAAGTTTTGATAAAATGGATAATTTTGTTGAATCAAATATGGTGAAGCTCAATAGAAATTTATGAGAATTCTTATCCATTTATTCATAAAAATCACCTTTATAGGCATGAGGCAGGTGACACATAAATATGTTGTAAATGTTCTGAGAAGAAAAATGTTTAATACTTTATTAGACAGCAGTTTAGTTCTTTTTCTCTCTTATCTTGAGAATTTAGTCTTGAACAACTTGGTTTGAGAAGGAAATTGATAAGATGGTAAGATTCCAGTGGAAAATAATAGGAATCATAAAAAATCCATGTCATATGAGGATTAATTAATGGAACATGAAATATTTCATCCAAAACAAAGAAAACTGCGACTTCAATAATTTGAAAGGATGTTATTTGGAGGAAGGATTACAGGATTACTGTAGGCCTGAGAGGGAAGTAACAGGAGTAATAAGTAAAATTTCAAAAGTGGAAAATAGAGACTTTGTGACAGAAAAAAAAATGTAACAATTAGAACTGTTCAAAAATGCAATGGACTATCTCAAGAATAATGGATGTACCGTCCTTGGAGGTTCTTTGAGAATTTCTTTAAGTTTTGAGTTGTCCTAGATTTCTAATAAAAGACCATGGTTGCTATCAATTTCTAAGATTCAATGTTATCTATTAATTGAAGAATATTTTTTTTCAAAGAAATATTTCTTTATGAGTCAGAGTAAATTCACTTCTATTTAGATTTAAGTTTGCTATTAACTATTATCTTCATTACCATCACACCATTATTGTTTTATTGTCATGGGATAATTTTAATTATAATGTAAATGAAATTTATTTCCCTAAAAAATAAAATGTATTTTTAGATTTAAATACATAATATATGATTTGACTCTCTTGTATTTTTCTAATTTCTATTGCCTTTCTTAAATATTATACTTCAGGTGTGTGATGTCAATAAACATGAATAGGTTTGAAAAATAACTTCACAAAATATCAGCCCTAAAAGATTTACTAAAGCAAAAACCTTATTGCTGAAATTGGAGAGGATAAAGACTGCCCATGTTTAACATATGATGCCTAAGGAGGAGTGAATGCTGCATAGCAAATATATGTAATTGTATTTTGCAGCTGCATTCTACAGCTGTGTGGCTCAATGTTCTCCTTTAGGATATTGCAGCCAACAACACATGTAATATAAATGGCCAAAAATACTTTAAACAGTGCCAAGTGGATATTGAAGAAAATGAATAGTGCCAATTGGCTAGAAAAATCCAATATTTAGAAATGACAACAAGGTCCATTTGAAACATTCTCCCCTATCTCTGCCTGTATAAGTAGTGTGTGTGTGTGTGTGTGTGTGTGTGTGTGTGTGTGTGTGTGTATGTGTGTGTGTGTGTGTGTGTGTGTGTGTGTGTGTAAAATAACTAGCAGTCTTTGAAAAGGGAAAATAATATTGCCTTGAGGTCATTTATTAAATGCATATAGATAAAAATTAGAAAATACTACCAAATAACTGTACAATATCTTCCATGATAATAATTTAATACCATAGAATTTAGAGTTTAAGGGGATCCCAAAGTCTTCTTTTTACACAGAAGGAAAGAAGATGATGTACAGGGAGCTTTATAATTTGACAAGGAAGTATACAGCAAAGCTGAAATGTAAGGCTTAGATCTCAGACTTCAAATTCAGCACTTTTCTGCTAAACTATTTTGCCTGTCCTTCAACATACTTTCTCACTTTAATTCAAAAAAGAAATATTCTTTAAGGAATTCACAAACAAATGACTTGGAGAAACAAAAACTTTTTGAGAGATTTAATTTTTTTATTCTTCTGTAATAAAGAATAAAAACTGAACATCCAATCAGTATAAAGGGTAGACTCTGAGATAGTAAATCAAAGTTAGTAACAAACAAACGTTATAGAATTCCCCCTTTCTATATTATATTTTTATTCTTTTTTTTTTTTTTTTTTTTTTTTTTTGGCAGAGCAATCAGGATTAAGTGACTTGCCCAGAGTCACACAAGTCTCAAATGTCTGAGAGCAGATTTGAAATCAGGTTGACCATGACTCATGGCTGCTACTTTCTATCCATTCTGCCACCTAACCTGCCTTCTCTCTTTTGTCCTATATTTTAATTAAATTTTGTATTATGGACAGATTCTGTGAAACATGCTATAATTGTATTTGCTATTGCCAGTCTTTCCTAATTCCCAGGGCATCAGATAAATCTCTGGTAAATATTAATATCAAGCTTACCTCTTCCTGAGACCTTCAGAAATCCTCTGGCTGCTATCTCATATGGATGCAGTTTAAGCACAATAGAGCACCTGAGAATTTATGCAGGCAAGCTTAATAACTTTATTTATGTGGTTTACATCCTACTGTAAGACCTCCTGAACTCTCTTAGCTCCTCTTTGCAGAAGTCCAGGTGAAAAGGGGGTGGACTCTTCCCCACTGAGCTTATATCAGGTCCATGAGGTCACAGGCACAGCCAATCAGAAATGTAGACACTTCCCGTTCCTGATATGATTTTAGAGTGTACAGGGTTCCCACTGTAACTTTAGTTCCTATTCAAGAAGGTAGCCCCTATGTATTCATAGCCAATCACCTCCAAGGGATCTCCAGGCCATAGGCCTGTGTTACATCCTAACTGCACTTGCCTGGCCTCTCTAATGGATGCTTACATTTCTGAAAACCATTAGAGCAAAAACTCTATACTCTATCTATTGTTCCCAATATGTTCTCCAAATTGTTGAAGTTGAAGCTTTCAATAAAAAATCTTTTAGAATTCAACAAATATGAGCAATGATCTGTGCTTTCATAATCATTCAAACATTTTATATTTACAAAGTATAAAAAAAGAAACTAAGTAAATGAATTAGGACAATATCCAATAATATTCTAATGAATTGTGACTATGTTTTATATTGAGTAATTCAAGTTATAAAGCTGTCAAGATGATTTTGATATGTTTTAAATTATTGTCAGATTTATGGTTTGAAAATTGCTTAATGAAATTCTCTTAAGAGACTTTTCATGGGACTGTGAAATTAAGAAACACTATTTCAGATATCATGGTTTTCATATCTGTTGATTGATTTACTAATTTTTAAAAATTTTCTCTGAAAAGTTTTATGGGCAAACTTTTACTCTGATTTGGCTTTTATCACTTCCAATGAGAAGTATTAATATTTATTCTATTGTTTTACAAATTATAATCTTTATTCAAAATAAATCACCGTATGAAATTAAAATCATAAAAATAATTATGTATAAAATTAAATACTGAATTCAATGATATCAAGTAGTTAATCTCTCCCTCTCTTTCTTCCTATCCTCTCCATATAAACACATATATGTACACACACTCACACACACACACACACACACACATACACACACACACACACACACACACACACACACACACACATATATATATATATATATATATATATATATATATATATATATATATATATATATATATATACACACACATGGAGAGATATAGAAACATATAATGCTGGAACTCTGTCTTTCCAGAAATCAGCTGGAGTCAGTATCACTAAATGTCTTTATTCTTGATCTTTTACAGTCAAGGTCGGGGGTTAGGCCTAGCTATCTCAGACACACACCTTCCTCCCTCAAACACCAGGAGAGACTGAGTCAGCTTCTGTGTCTCAATCCCTCTTCCTCCTCCTCCTCCTCCTCCCACACACGTCACTTCCCCCTCTTTGTCCCACCAATCAAGTCAGCACAGAACAGCTGGGGAGGGTCAACCTTCAATCAAGTTAATAGAGAACTGTCCAATCGGCAATTAGTCTCACGTGCTTCATTATCCAAGTGCATTGCTCAGTTCTAGCCCTTTACAATATAAATATATGTATATATCTATACATAACTATATACTTACAAATATATATATACACATATATATATATACATATGTATATATATGTGTGTATATATATGTATATATACACACATATATATATATACACATATATATACACACGTATATATATATACACATATATATACACACGTATATATATATATACACACATATATATATATACACATATATATACACACGTATATATATATATATATATATATATATAAAACCACTTATAATTATATATATATATCCCTACTAAATTTTCTCACTTCATTTTTCCCTTATAATTTCACACTAAAATATGAAAAAGAGCAATATGTAAGAATCTAGTTTATGCACTCCCTTTAAAACTATTTATTAAAAGCTACCACCCCAAAGTGATTTCAAGAATTCATAGAATTAAGACAGAGCAAAGCTGGCAGAGTAAAAGCAGGGGCTCACTCAAGCTCTCCTCCAAATCCTCCAAATATATTTAATTATTGCCTCTAAAATAAATTTAGAGTATCAGAAGGCTCAAAAAGATGGACTAAAAAAACTTTCTAGCTGAAGACAACTTAGAAGATCAGCAGAAAAGGTCTATTGTACTAAGGGAGCCTGGAGAGTGCTGTCTCAGTGCAGTACCAACACAGCACTCACCCTGCAAAACAAGGTTTTCTGAATGGGTGGAAGTGGAAGGATTTTCAGTTCCTCTAAACCCACAAGTTTCATGGATAACTTGAAAGATTGCCTAGAAAGTTTGGTGAGGGTAGCCCCCCAAAAACCAGGATCTGGCTTTGGGAGCCACTGAATCAACAGTTATAGTAGCAATAGCAGCAGCAGCTGCTGCTGCTGTAACAGTGGTGATTCTGGTGGTCTCTGCCCACAAGTAAGGGGGTCAAACAGCTTTAAACAGGGAGATTGTAGGGCCTTTTGGTGAAAATGAAGCACTATTCTCCTGGTCATATTCAGATAATACCAGTAAGTTCAAAATCAATAAAATTAGAGAATTACACTCTGAATTTCCACTTACAAATATAAAATTTGCAAAGTTGTAAAAAAAGGAACTTTATAAATGTTGAAAAGGAAAGAAAAAAACAAACATATTAATGTATTATTATTGGAGTTGTGGTATTGGTCTGTCCCTTCTGGCAAAGTATTTGACATTGTCTTGATCAGTATAAAACTGTTCATGACATTTGGCATAGTGATAACAATAATAGGTCTATTGCCCAAAGAGATAAAATAAATAATAATTTTTAAAAATCTGTTATGTTCAAAATTTTTATACCTCTCTTTATTGTGATGTAAAATAACTAGACTATTTGATATCTGTAAGGGGCCTTTAAATGGGTGCCACAGCGCATCGGGAGATTGAGGCCCGGAAGTAATTTCTGTGGATATTAGGACTGCCCTTGGGCGGGATCCTGGCCATATTGAGATATCTTCATAATGGGTGACTCTCTCGCTGATTGGCTGTGTGTGTGACCTCACAGGTCCTATATAAGCCCACTGCAGGCAGCAGGCGGCCTCTTTAACCTGGCCTTCTTCACCTTGGCTTCCTAGCCTGGGTGGCCAAGCCAAGATGGATAGCCAAAAGAGGTAAGGGTTTTGGTAGTGAACACATGGGTCTTCTGACCAGGTGTTCACTCGGGAACCAACAAGTCAGGGCATCAGTTAAGGCATTATGTGAGTAGGTATAATAAAGGCTTTTAAGATTACACGTGGCTGTTCTTGAGTGCGCTACTGGTTATTAAGCTATAGATTCAAGAGATTGTGGCCAGAGACCTTTGAAGGCCTCAGAGGAGGCGAGCCGGGTAGAGTTCACACTGCAAAGGACAGTGGTCAAAGGTACTCTGATGGGTCTAGGACAGACTAGTAATTGTAACTGCCAGGAGAGCATGCTACAGATATCCTCATTTGGATCACATAAATATAAAGTGTTTGAAAGATAAATGTAACAATGAATGTTTTCAATTAATTAATCAATTAAGTCTACATATGCAGTGTTTGAATCATTTGTTCTATATTCTTAATGATATAAATGTTCTCCAAAGTGACATAGATTGCAATATTTCTATGCTGCCCATTCTGTGAAATTATGATTGATATCATTATGTAAATTTACCATTGGAGGTCATAAGCAATTTGGAGTTTTTCTGTGCTATCTTTTCATATTGTGAGTATACTGATGGAGTATAGAGGGTATCCATTGGTTATCTTTGTATTTTGCTTTATAGCCAAATTTTTTTCCTTCCATTCATGCTTTTCTTTGGTGAAACCCTTTAAAACCTTTGTGCTTTTTTCATGCTTTTGCTATTCTTCATTAGGATTTGCTCATGCCCACTTTATATCTCCCCCTTGTCCTTTGAATGTTTGATTTCAGTTCCCCAAAGATTGCAGTAATAATGTTGAAAAATTAATAAACAAATTGTACAATAATTAACTTTTACATTTATCACGCTAAAGATTCTTATGAATAATAGAAATGCTTCATTGATAAAAATAAATATTAGCCACCTGTTTTGAACACAGGGAAATTAGGCAAAGAATGAACAGCTACAAAGAGAAATAAAACACTAACTATATTCAAAAATAATTTTCATTCCTGTAAAAAATATATGTAATTGTATTCCTATGATATAATGAAGAATTAGAAGCATGCATGGTGTCAAAGATATGATATAAAAGAGAAAAAAATTGCCCAGATAATTGCTTTTTATGATGCAATATTCCAGATAAGTAGGAAAATTTAAAATACTCCTGGCATGTTCTTTTTTCGTTCAGATCTTTTAGCATTTTGTTAGTAGACAATCTTAGATGCAAGATAAAACTTAGCAAGTTCTTTGAGGTTTTCATTTTCATCAGTATTATACCTCTGATTAAATGAAAGGTCAGATTTTATTCACATACAATTCCAGACATATATGCTCTTGGAACTTCAAATGAGAAATAATTTGTCCTTTTCTGCTTGCTTTTGTACTATGCACAATTCCTTTTTGTCCTGCAAGCTGCAAATATTCTCTTACACAACAGATGGATAGAATGATATCCATGTCTATTCTTATCTATTAGTGAAATGTCAGTGATCTGATTTTTTCCCCTTGGGACTATTTGTCTAATGGATCTTGTACTATGAGCTATCCTATTTTTGATGACATTTTATTTTTGACTGCTCTATTTTAAACCTACTTATAATTAATTTTCTTTAGAAATTCAATTAAAACAATTATTTTATTACCTTGGTATACTCATAAGCTTTTGCAAGAATTCACTTATTCTTTTAGGGAAATATCAATTTATATAACATATTCCAAATATTTAATTTTAACAATGACATTAATTTGCATAAAGCATTTCAATAGATCTGGAAACTAACCTCTTTCATACATTTCTAAATTTAATCAATATTATATTTAAATTTTTAAACATGTCTAATTCTCTAATTGTCCATTTTTTCCAGCAATGTTCTTTTCACTGTAATTGATTGGAATATCCAATCACTAATCTAATAAGACAGTATCTACACTGCAAATCATAAGGGGTAAGTTTGATCAAAGGTAAACAAAGGAACATTTCTTCTAACTAAATTAAGTAAAGACATCCAGTCTTCACCCCTTGCTTTGATAATAATAAACTCAAAATTAACTGTATTAATTTGATGGGACCAAGCTCCTTCTCTGGAAATGGTTTAAATGAGACCAAGAAAGTAAGTATAGGATATTTTCATGACATTATTTCTTAGTCTCTAAACACATTTGAGACCTCAATGTTATATGTTACCAGAATATGCATCATGTATTTTTAAAGGTGTTTCTTATATGCAACAAATTAGTTCATTTTTTCTTCATATCTCTTGTATTCCATTTATTTTATTAAGGAGTTTAAATTTATTCATATGTATTCTCATACATAATAGACTGGTATTTTTCTTCCATGTGATTCTTTTGTCTTAGATCATACTTGATCATTGAAATTAGTTTTATTTAAACTAATTTGATTTCTAACACCTCCCATGGATACGTATATGTATTTGGTGAGGCAGTTGGTGTTAGATGACTTCTCCATGGTCACAGAGCAAGCAAGAATCAAGTGTCTGAACCTGGATTTGAACTTAGCTCCTCCTTATTCTGAGGCTGATGCTCTATTCACTGCACCATCTAGACTATTCTGAAATTTCATTCTGGTTGATGACTTTTATGCTTATTGAGGGGTAATGCAGGGAATAATCATTTATGTAGTCTCTGTTTAAATAGTGTTGTGGTAAAAAAAAGAACATGAATCTTGACATACTCTGTGACAGCATAGATAGAAAGTTCTGTTGTGCTCTGCTCTACGGGATCACAAAGTGTCAGACATTACTGAATGACTGGACAACAAAGAGTGTCTACTATGTGTCAGTGTATGTTAGGTCCTTGACAAACTCTCAGTTGTAAGTCCAAGAAGGTATAGCATGTGCAATGGGTATACCCTAATATAATTGCCTTTCTAGATCTAAACATAGAGGGTCATCTGTAGACCTCAAACCCACTAGTGAGTTAAAGAGATGCCTCCTCCAAGACTTAATGAAACAGAATGGATGGATAAGAATAATTTTCCCCTCAACAGTCATGAAGGAAACTTAAACAGGCATTGTGGAGCACTTAATGTTTGTCCAAACATCAGATACTAAAGTTGTTCACTGCATCCTGGACCATCACCATTCTTCTTGACTTGTCTTGCCACTAGACTTCAACAACAAAGAATGAGGCTGACAAGTTTATGTACCAATGCTTTACTTAAATCCAATTCACACTCAAGTCAAGTCATCATCCTGTGATGTAATTGGTCTTCTTTAGAAAAAAAAAAAAAAAAAAAAAGACAAACCACAACATGAAGCAAAACTGTGTTTATGCTAGAGGGCTTCCACTATGGAATTATTTCACTAAGAATAATAATTTGTGGCAGCGGGGGAATGGGCTTCATTATCTCTTTATTTTTTGGGTCACAATTTTCTCTAGTGGGTGAGACTGGAGGATAAACAGCATAGTTTTTGACTTGAGCCTGGCAGCAGCTGTCTTAATTACCCCCACAACAGGGAAATCCATAGGTGTAATTATGATATCCTCTCATTAGATCACTTTTGGCTAACTTCCAAACTCATAATGATAATGCTGACATGACTTCAAAATCCTCAAAATTAAGCTTTGGAAGAATAATAAAAATGAAAGTTTATTTGTGTCCTTTACTAACAGTTTCATCTTAAAATCTAGCTGAATTTAAATGAATGGTTCTGAGAAAGTTGCAAAAGACATGAACTTATTCAAAGCAAAAAGAACAATGATCATAAAATACAAAAAATTACAATAATGTAAAACAGGAACAAAAATATAAGGTGCTTTCTTTAGATGTGGGGCTCTTAGAAAAGTTACTAAAGTTCTTGGGGTTTTGCATTCTGAGGAACCATTCAACAAACATTTATTAAAGGCTTGTTTACTGTATTCAAAGTAGGATCTTCAAGCATTGGAATAAAAAGTAAAGCAAAAATAGCCCCAGCATATATTTTAATTGCATAGTAAACATATAAATAAGCATATGCAAGATGTATAGAATATATGGAATTTAATCTGAAAAGAAAAGGCGTTAATATGTGAGAATATCAAGAGAAGCTTCCTATAGAAGATGGGAATTGATCTGAATCTTGGAAGAAGCTAGAAATGCCAGGAGATAGATTTGAGGCAGAGGATTCCAGGTGTGATATTAAATTCCATTCATAAAATTATAAAGCTAATGTCATGTAATGGGCTTTAGGATGGGCATTTTCCTAAAATTAGTAGTATGTATATTTGATTTGCTCATTTCTATCTATGCCATATAATTACTGATGAAGGCCAAATCTATTTCCTTTTTTTGCCTGTATGATGTGATTAGCATAGTGCTGACCTACTTTATAAAAAAGTTTCCTGCTTGACCCCAAGAAGTTATTTAACCTTAATTGCCTCAGGTAAAAAAAAAAAAAAAAGTTTGGAAGTTAGAACAAAATCTTATAGAGACAAGTTCTCAGAGGTGACACAGCACTAATTGCTGGACTACATATAATGTTTTATGTATATGAGCACAACATAGATTGGAGAATGCTGTGTGTGATACTTGTTTTGCTATGCAATGTACTATTGATTTCATATTATAATTTGTTTTTAAATGTGTGTATGAAATGTCATCAATCTCTGAGAATGGAATGATATATTCATGTGACATTTTCTGCTTAATATCTACATGGTTACTTATTCAACTATGGGGTTAGATTTTATTAAAGAAAAAATAAATTTTATCAATATATATATATATATATATATATATGAAATAAATTCAAAATGGATGGTTTATCTTCAGACATTAAAAAAAATCCTGGAACAAAAATATGTTTTCAAATATGTAGATGGGGGAAATAATAACTGAATAAACAAAATAACATTTAAAAAAATCTGTGAATTTATTTTGGAAAAAATGAAGTGTATCATGTAATAAAAAGTAATAGCTCTACAAGTTAAGCATTATAAATACCTTGGTAAAATTTTATGCTTAATTTTTACATAATAAAAACCTAATATTTAAAAATTACAAAATATAAGCAATTTCATATGCTCCAATACTCTAAGAAAAGTGATAAAAACTTTAAAAAATAAGCAGACTAAAAAAAAATTTAAGTTTTTAGTAATCACATGAAAAATAAAGAATGAAAAATCATAGAAAAGAAATGAAAACATTTCTCTTAAAATTGTAAAACTAGCAAAAAGGCAGGACCATTTATATCAGTCATATAAGGGGATTTAAGAATTTATATGTTTTACAAAATAATGTGACAAATCATAATATGTGTCACATAACTTGTTCATAACCTGTAGACTCAATAATTGAAATAGTATAACTTAATACTAATTCCTAAGGATAGGATTCAAAGGTGAAAAAAGATATTTGTATGTATAGATATGTGTGTGTGTGTGTGTCTAAGGAAGCTTGTGTGTGTGTGTCTGTGTGTGTCTGTGTGTGTCTGTGTATCGTGTGTGAGTGTAGATGTGAAGATATAGATATTATTACACACAAATGTGTTATGGCTATTTTGTTCAGAATGGCAAAAAGAAATATAAAACTGTGCTTAAGTATTGAGTATTGAGCTGATTAGAAAATAAATATAAAAAATTATGAGATAATTTACACTATATTAGCAATGACAAATGAGAAAGAAAATTGTAAGAAAGCTCTAAGGGTAGCATGATAAGAAAAATAAAAAATATAGAATAAATATACATACTGAATAAAATTTCATGAAAAGTAATCAAATAAAACCTAAAACTTAGATATACAGTAATAATAAAGACTTAAAGGAGACACCTATACTTATACAATGTGGTTTACTCTTACTTTAATATCCTTTTTCTTAAGTTTTTTGATTTTGTAGAGTATAGGGAGTTAGCTTTTGTCATCTCTGTCCACTGATGCAGATTATAAGTTATATAACTTATCATTTTGGACATTGAGAGAATAAATGACTAACCCATGGTTAAACATCATATATATGTATTTGTATGTATATATGTACATGAATGCAAATAAGAAGCAAGAATGAAAACTTAGGTCATCCTGATTTCAAAGTAAACCTCTATTCATTGCACTGTTCTACTTCTCACTTTTATTAAATATGTTATTTGTAATAAAGTCTAAATATATATACAATATGTGTGTACATACATATTATATATATATTTAAAACCGTTTAAGGTGTAGCATTTATTTTTATTGTTTTCTTCATTACTGAATAAAGAATTTTGAAAAAAAAGTGATTATAATAACAGCTAAATGACACAGTGGATAGAATACTGGTTCTGAATTCATGAGAACATGAGTTCAAATCTGGCCTAAGATAATTAATACTTATTATCTGGTGACCCTGGGCAAGCAAATAAATAACAAAATAATAATAATAAGTAAATGTAAATAATAATAATAATAGATAATAAATAAAAGAAAATATAATAAATACTTATGAATTTGGTTGACTACAGATCCATGATGCAGATAAGAATATAGGAGGCATAGTAGATAGAATGTTGTGCCTAGAGAAAAGATTTGAGTTCAAATCCACCACATATAATTATTAGTTGTATGACTGAGCAAGCAAATTAACTCCTATTTGCTACATTTCTTCACGTGTAGAATAGCAATAATTACAGCACATATTTATTTTTATTTCCCAAATATAAACAATAAACTCCCAAAGATAAATAATTACTTATAGTTATTTAAAATAGTCATAAATGGAAGAATGGATGAACAAGCCACTATATATAAATGTGATAGAACTACATTGTATCATAACAAATGACAAACTGGATGGCCTCAGAGAAAGCTGGAAATGTTTTTATGGACTGATGTACAATAAACTAAAGAGTCAGGTAAACAATTTGTACAATGACAGCCACATAGCAAAGAAAAACAAATCCTGAAATAATGAGAGACTTTAACAGCATAATAGACAAACACTGAACTAGAGAATCTTACCCTCTCCTGATCATGGGCCAAGGCTAGCCACTCAGAAGGGAAAATGGCATCAAGCCTTTTGGACACAGTCAATGTAGACATTTAGGTTGCTTGTCACAGGTTTCTGTTGTTATCCTCATTTTTTTTAGCAAGACTTGAGAAAAGCATGAAGAAGACAAAATTTTGGTGATTAAAAAAATAAAATTGATGTTTCATCACATCTTACTCTCAGAGTTCATTTGGATTTTCTTGGCAGAGGTACAAGAAGGGTTGACAATTTCCTTCTCCAGCTTATTCTACAGGTGAGGAAACTGAAGCAAACAGAAGTAAGGAACTTGCCCAGGGTCACACAGTTACTAAGTATCTGAGGTCAGATTTGAACTGAGAAAGAAGAGTCTTCCTCACTTCAGACAGGTACTCAATCCACTACCTATTGCTGGACACCAGTGGAGGGTATGGTTTGATTCATGCTCTGACTCAG
Organism: Sminthopsis crassicaudata; assembly: GCF_048593235.1. Taxonomy (NCBI): domain Eukaryota; kingdom Metazoa; phylum Chordata; class Mammalia; order Dasyuromorphia; family Dasyuridae; genus Sminthopsis; species Sminthopsis crassicaudata. The sequence continues at coordinate 79,336,551 of NC_133620.1, forward strand.
CCTGAGAAAGCTTACAGCACATACTTCACACCGATTTTGTGAGGAGAAATAAGATAATTTTTGTAAAGATATTATTACATTGCTTTGTAAATAGGAGATGCTATATAAGTGCTTATGCCTCTTCCATCTCTCTTATTAATCACTGAGCATATGCCAGCCCAATTGAATTAAGTATTGGGAATATAAAGAAAAAATTAAAAAAATAGGGGAGGTAAAATAAGATAAGTTAGATCACAAAAAAGAGACACAAAAACATATTCCAAAAAAAAAAAAAAAAAGGAAAGAAGTGAGGGGGGTGAGCATTGTCTCAAGTTTAATATACACAGTTTTGGCTGAAAGATGGAATAACATATTCACTCAGTTGGGTATAGAAAATTATTTTAATTTACAAAGAAATAGACTGAGAAAGGGGAAAGAAAAGGGAGGCATTGTATTGAAGGAAAGTCAAAAACATTAAGAGAAAGGATAAGAAAAAAAAAAAAAAAAAAGAAACGTGATAGAAAGGAGGGCTGGCTTAAAATGAGGGGTGAGCCAGAAACAAAACATTGCTAAGGAAGGACAGAATGGAAAGAGAGAGCAAAGGTATAATATACAAGGGAGAAAATAGGATAGAAGGAAATACACAATTGGTAATCATAAGTATGAATGTGAATGGGATAAACTTTCCCATAAAATGGAAATAGATAGCTGAGTGAATTAAAAACAAGAATTCCACAATTATAAACTACACTTTTGAAAGAGACATACTGCATAAGAATATAATGATAGAGCAGAATTTTTAAGCTTCAAAGAAAAAAAAAAAGATAGCAATTATTATCTTAGACAAATAAAAAGCAAAAATAAATCTAATTAAAGGATATAAAGAAGAAAACTAGATCTTGTTAAGGAATACTATGAACAATTAAGTGATATTACTCCTAATCATATCTTAACCCAAGGGTACAGCATCCACATTTTTGGAGAAGTTAAGCCAGAAGCAGGAAGAAATAAACAGCAAATACTAGTAAGGGACTTCAACCTTCCCCTCTCAAAATTAGATAAATCTAAACATAAAATAAATAAATTAGGGAGTTAAATTAGGTGAAATTATATAGGAGAATATAGGAGAGGAAATTAGGTTAGTTAAAAAGTATTTTAGAAAGCTTAAATAAAATAGAATCTAAAACATTAAATATCGACAGAAGAGAATATATCTTTTTCTTAGTAGTACATAATATCTACACACAAAATGATCATATATTAGAGAGCAAAAATCTCACAGTCAAATACAGAAAGGCAGAAATAATAAATGATTTCTTTTTAGTTCACTGTGAAATAAGAATTACATTCAGTAAAATGCCAGAAAAAGAGAATAAAAATCAATTGAAAACTAAATAAATTCTAAAGCATGAGTGGATCAAACAACAAATCATACAATCAATAATTCCATCAAAGAGATTGATATCAATGAGACAATATGCCAAAACATCTGAGATACAGCCAAAGCAATTCTTAGGAGAAATTGTATAATTCTAAATAGTTGCAGGAGTAACAAAAGGAAAGTGAACAAAATTGAAATGCATTTGCAACTTAAAAAGCTATTAAAACAAAACAAAACAAAACAAATTAACACTCAATAAAATAGAAATTCTGAAAATCAAAGGAGAGATTAATGAAATCGGCAGTAAGAAAAATATTGAACTTAATAACAAAACTAAGAAAGGTTCTGACTTTTGATCCAGTCTGCTATCTGCCTCCACTTTTTGAAAGACTTCATCCCATTCATATTTACCAATAAAATTACTAATTCTGTATTTCTTGCCATCTTATTATCCCTAGATTATGCTTTTCTTTTTCTTGTCTTCCCTTACCCCCTTTCACAATATTAAATTTATGGGCATCACTTGCCTCTTTATTATTAAATTTATTGGCATCACTCTCCCTCTTTAGAATCCCTTCCACCCCTTTGTATTCCATTCCCCTTTCTTATAGCTTTCCCTTATTATTCTTTCCCTTTTCCCTTTACTTCTTCCACTTTTTAATGAGGTAAGAGAAGTTTCTCTGTATACCAAATATGTCAATTATTTTTCTCTTTAAGCCAACGCTGATGAGAATAAGATTCACACAAGTCATTGAAATGTGTCTGCCCTGAGATGCACAGTGGTGCTGCAGAAGTTCTATTACCCCAGGCTGAGTCCCCCACTGTGCAAATTAGAAGCTGCCCCAGGCTGTGCCAGCCTACCTTGAAGATTTTTGACTGCCTCTTCAAAACCCTATGCCGCAGAATAAATTTGCACAGCTGTGCAAAACTAAAAGTAAGAGACTCAGCACAGAAGTTTTGGGTGGATATATACAGATCCTGTTAGGTTCTGGCATTTTTTAGAGTACCCTCTACTTTTGGCTTTAATTTCTCTGCTGGTCTACTGCTTTGCAACAAAAGCAGAGCAGCCAATCTGGGATAGAGTCCTCCCTGTAAATTTTCCAGCCACAGAGACTGTCCCTGCCTCTGGTCTGTTCCATTTGCTATCCCCTCCTATTTCCCCACTTGTGCTGGTCTGCTCCAGTTGCTCAGGACAAATCTTTTCTGGTGATCTTCTAGATTATTTTCAGCTGGTAAGGTGTTGTACTTCCAGTTTTCATGAATTTTATCAGTCAAGTGCTATTTTTTGAGGTTGAATTTAGTAATTGAGGATATGAAAGGAGCTTAGAAAGTTGCTTGTGACTTCTTTGCCATCTTGGCTCCTCCCCCCTTAATTGGCTTTTAAAAAGGAATTTCACGTCAAAGGTATAGCAGGAATAAATATATAAACATTTTCCCCTATATGTCTGTTCAATGTCTTCCATTATACTACCTTAGACTCATAGTTGATTCAAAACTCAACATGGTTCATATAAATATTGTCCCACAAAATTTATGCTATTATGTTGTTTGACTGCCAGATGATTACTACTGCAGGGTTGAGAGTCTGAAGATCTTTCCTGATGATTGCCCTTTGCTTCTTGGAGCACTTATAGTGTGCTGACTGAATATTAGTATAATATTAGACCAGAGTTCAAATCCTTGAATTCATGTGTATTGTTTTCCAGTATTTGAAGACTCTACTTCCCATGTAGAATCAAAAAGAATAAATATAAGTATCAAAGGTATTGTTTTCTTAGAGCTATATAACTTTACTGGGAATAATGTCCTGCCATACCTCTTGCCAGTCACTCCCCTGTACTATAATATAACCTTAGCTCTAATTCAATGATGAAGAAGTAACTAACACTAACAACTTTTTGAATTCTTCATAAGTAAATCAGAATGACTTCCCTTCATCACATGGTTAGCTAATTGCACATTGTTACTAAAAAGCTCACATGAACAATAAACTCTCAAAGATCTTCCTCTCATACATGATTATTATTCTTCTGGAAATAACTTTCAAGGTTCCTGTTTAAAGTTTAGTTATATTTGTAGTGAAAATATCATACAGATGTGATTTCTCTAAGTAATATGTTAGCTTATTGGCTAATATATCATATTTATAGTTATAATAATAATTATAGCTGTTTTGATAGGGCACCTAAAGTTTACAAAGTATTTAGCTTACATTATTTCATTTGCAATCAAGTCAGCTTTTATGGATAAGTTCAAAACCGTGATTTCTAGCACAAAATATTTTCAAAGTGAAATAAATGTTTTATGATTATATATTTTATTCTTCACTTTTAGTATGTAATACTTAGAAATGAGTGCTTACTAGATAAAATTTGTTGATGAGTGAGAAAACAAGCTTTAATGTATTGAATAATGTATGAAACACACTTAACCCATGTAAAGAAAAGCACAGCTATGTTGCATGGCTTATCTTCATATGTACTATGAAAATATCATTTTTATAATGGATAAAAATAAAATATCAAAATTAGAACTAATACTAAGACTTAAGTTTCTCAGGTACCAAATTGTACTTGAAGCCTTTGAAACTCAAATTGAGAGAACATCATTCAAACTTTGCCCTCGATCTGACCACTTACAATACTGAAAGTATATGATTCTCTTGCACAAGCTACTCTTAATTCCATGAAGAACACAACAGTTAATAGGAGAAGAAAGCTCCAGAAAATATATGTTATTACCAAATGAATGCCTAATGCTATCTCCAAAATGCATAGTCTGACACTTCCAAAAATCCTAAGTTTAGATGCCTAAATCATGCCAGATAGCAATAAAGTTAGGATTGCAACTAAGAAAAATCTAACCAGCAAAACTGAGTATAATCCTTCAGAGGAAACAGGATTTTCAAGTGTTTATGATGAAAAGACCAGAACTGAGTAGAAAATTTGTTTTTCAAATACAGGACTTTGGAAAAGCATAAGGAGGTAATTAGGAAAATGATATAAGAAACTTAATAAAATTTAACTGTTTACATCCATTAATGGGAGGATGATGCTTGTAATTCACTAGAATTTTTTCATCATTCTGATAATTAGAAGGTGTATATAAAGAGAGAGGGCACAGGTATGAGTTGGATATGAAAGGATAATTTCTTTTAAAAATGCTGAAATTAGGGAGTGAGAGAAGAATGTAATAAAAGAAAAGGAAAGAGAGAAGTGGAATGGTGCAAATTATTTGCCATAAAAAGAGGCAAGTAAAAGCTTTTACAGTGGAAGAGAAAGGGGGGGAGGGGCAAGGAGGCGTGAGTGAACCTTACTCTGGTCACAATTGGCTCAAATAAGAAATAACATACATACTCGGTAGAGGTAGAGAAATCTATCTTACAATGCAGGAAAATAGGAGGGGAATAGGATATGGGAAGGGGGAAGGGTGACAAAACAGAGGGTATATCGGGAGAGGAAGTGGTTAGTCCCAAAATACTTTTGAGGAGGTTCAAGGGGAAAAGACAGAAAGGATAAATGGAGTAGATGCAGTTAGCAATAGCAAATGCAAAAAAAAAAAAAAAAATTAAAGCAAGCTTTGCTGATAAGACCTCATTACTCACTCAGGCACTCAGGGAGGAAATTGAAACGGAGTCAAATTTATTTTTACAAAAAGAGCCATGCCCAATTGACAAATGATCAAAATATATAATCTTTGCCCAGCAGACTATAAATGCATGCATATTCTTTCACCTAATAACATCATTACTAGGTATAAGTAGCAAAAGAGATCTGAGGAAAAAAGAAGAAAATAATCTATATGTATAAAAAATATTCAGAGCAGTTCTCAGGGACAAAAAAGGAAATTGAGGGAATGCAAAAATTGGGACATGCACTTGTGAGTGAATATTACTGTTCCATGGGCAATGATGAGCAGGATGCTCTCAGAAAAAAAAAAAAAATAAAAAAAAAAAAAAAATAAATAAATAAATAAATAAATAAATAAATAACAATAATATGAGAAGTCTTCTATGAAATCAAGAAAAGTGAAAAATAATGTACACAAAGTAATAATAATGTTCTGAGATCACCAGCTGTAAATGACTTTTCTATTATAAATAGAAAAATCAGGGGGGTGGAGCCAAGATGTGGGAGAAGATACACAAAAATTTGTAAGCTCCCTTCTTCCCTCATTACCAATTAGTTAAATCAGCCTCAAAAATAACGCTGGACTGATAGAAACCACAAGGACTGGAAGCATGACTTACCAGTTGAAGAGAATCTGGAATTTCAACAGAAAAGATCAGTTTCAAGAGAAAAAAAAAAAAAAAGGCCAGCACAGACAGGGTTGGACTAGGGGCTAGCACACTGTGCCCATCGAGCTGGGGAGAACTCTGGGATCAGAGAAGCCACTGAGGTACAGGAATCTGACACAGGCTGATAGCTCTCCTCTGCTTATAAAACAGCAGTTCAGAAGAGAAATTAAGCCATTTTAAAATATGAAGCCAGATACAAGAACCGCCCCAATCCGGAAGTGACCTAACAGATCTCAGCACAGCTGTGCAGCCACCTTCTACTGCCCGGGGCTACTCCTCAGGGTAGTTAAGAGCCTGAACAGCAGGGACACAGCCTGAGGCAGCCTCTTATCCACATGGTGCAGGGCTCAGCCTAAGGCAATGGAATTCTAGCAGCAGCTGAATTAACAGAGAAGTGGAACCTTTGAAATAGGGACCTCAGTTTCTGGGCAGACACTTCCAGTTTGAGTGCAGGGGCTTTTCACTTCTGCTGCTGATATCCACGCCCCATGGGACACATTGGCTGGATTTTGTGACACTTTCCCTGTTCAGCCTTAAACCTCAGGGCAGTTGCTCATACACACAACGGCGTCCCTTACTGAGCACTACTCACAGCACAATCATGCTAAGCACCTCTGAGGCATTTCTGGGAGGAGGGAGGGGAAATCTCTCCTAGAGCTCTCTCTTACCTCATGCACAGAGTTGTTGCATTCTACTTCCAGTCTGGGAGGAAGCTGGTAAATAAATAAATTAACTTCTTACCCCAAGGGCAAACCCCAACAGATTTTTAACAATGAGTAAGAAGCTGAAGAGAACAACTGACACCTTCTAAGCAGAGAAAAAGCGGGTAATCAACCCCGAGTAGGCTAACAGCAGAGAGTCTCCAGATAACACGCTAAAGGGGAATGATACCTGCCTCCCATCACATAACTCTCTGCTAGAAGAGACTATTAAAATGTTAAGAGAGTTTGAAGAAAAATGGGGAAAGGTAAGAGAAGCTATGATAGAGAATAATAATGTCCTGAAATTTGAGTTGGAAAAAATAAAGAATTCACAGGAGATGCAGGGAAACAAAATTTGTGAATTAGAAAAGGTTAAAAAATCACAGGAAAGTAGGATTTCTGGCTTGGAAAAGATAAAATATTCTCAAGAAAATATGATTTCTGAATTGGAAAAGATAAAAAAGTCTCAAGAAAGTAGGATTTCTGAATTGGAAAAAGAAAATAACTCACTAAAAATTAGTGAAATGGAAAAAAATTCAACAGATTAGAGTAATTCATTTAAAAAATCATTTGAGCATATACAAAAGGAACTAAAAAATGTGAATGAAGAAAATAACTCATTAAAAATCAGGACGGAACAAATAGAAATGAATGATTCATTGAGAACCCAAGAATCAGTCAAACAAAGCAAAACAAAACAAAACAAAACAAAACAAAAAAAAAAAAAAATGAAAAGTTGGAGAATAATGTCAAATACTTATTGGGAAAATCTATCTAGGAGAGATAATCTGAGGATCATTGGACTTCCCGAAAACTATGACCAAAAAAAGAGCCTAGATTCTATTTTACAGGAAATCATTGAAAAGAACTGTGCAGAGATAATAGAAACAGAAGGGAAAACAGGCATTGAAAGAATTCATCAAACACCTTCTGAAAAAGACCCTAAAAAAAGGACACCACAGAACATTGTGGGTAAGCTGCAGAACTACCAAACTAAGGAAAAAATATTGAAAACAGTGAGGAAAAAACAATTCAAATATCAAGGTGCCACAATAAGTTTAACTCAAGATCTGGCTGTCTCTACATTAAAGAAACGAAGGGCCTAGAACCTGATATTCCAAAAGGCAAAAGAACAAAGATTGCAACCAAGAATAAACTGCCCAGCTATTTTTAACATTTTCTTCCATGGAAGAAGATGGTCATTTAATGAAACAGAGGAATTCCATTTTTTTCCAAGAAAAAAACCAGATTTAAACAAAAAATTGATCTACATGCATAAGACTTAAGAGAAGCAGAAAAAGGTAAAAAGAACTCTTGAGAACTGTATCTCTGTTGTGGATATACAGAAAGTCCAAATGGATAATTTGATTTTACTGATATAATATATTAAAAAAAGGGAAGTAGTAAAGGGAAGGGGATAGTATCACAAAAAAGGGAAGGAGAGATAAAAAGAGGGAAACTACATCCCAGTAAGAGGCATAGAAAATATACCACCTCTGAGGGAATTTCGAGAGTGGAAGAAATATCAGAGTAGGCTCACAGAGTAAATAATTAACATATTTGTTTTTCAGAGAATCCCCTCTCACCTCATTAAAAGGGGGGAGAGGAAAAGGGAAAAGGAAAAGGGGAATAAGAGAAGGGTACAAGAAAGAGGAAGGGAGGGCTTCATATCACAAGTGAGGTGTATAAATTAAATATTGGGGAAGGGGTTAAGGGGGGGGGAGAAAGGGATAAAAAAAGCATAATCTGGGAAAATATGATGGCAGGAAATACAGAATTAGTAATTTTAACTGTAAATGTGATTGTGAAGATCTCTCCCATTAAACAGAGGAGGATAGCAGACTGGATCAAAAGTCAGAACCCTACAATATGCTGTTTACAGAAAACACACTTAAAGCAAGGAGATACATAGAGAGTAAAGGTAAAACATTGGAGCAGAACCTATAATGCTTCAGATAAAGCCAAAAAAGCAGGGGTAATCATCCTTATAGCAGATCAAGTAAAAGCAGAAATTGATCTAATTAAAAGAGCTAAGGAAGGAAACTATATCCTGCTAAAAGATAGCATAATCAATGAAGCCATGTCAATACTAAATATATATGCGACTATAGCATCTAACTTCCTAAAGGAAAAGTTAAGAGCGTTGCAAGAAGAAATAGACAGCAAAACGATAATAGTGGGAGACCTCAACGTTGACTCTCAGAATTAGACAAATCAAACCACAAAAAAAATAAGAAAGACATTAAAAATGTAAATAGAACATTAGAAAAACTAGGTATGATAGACCTTTGGAGAACACTGAATGGTGATAGAAAGGAACATACTTTCTTCTCGGCAGTTCATGGATCCTATACAAAAATTGACCATATATTAGGACATAAATATCTCAAAATTAAATGCAGGAAGGCAGAAATAGTAAATGCTTTCTTCTAAGATCACAAGGCAATAAAAACTACATTCAATAAGAACTTAGGGGAAAATAGACCAAACAGTAATTGGAAACTGAATAATATCATCTTAAAGAATGACTGGGTGAAACAGCAAATTATAGAAACAATTAATAATTTCACCCAAGATAATGACAATGATAAGACATCATACCAAAATCTGTGGGATGCAGCTAAAGTGGTAATAAGGGGAAATTGTATATCTTGAGAGGCTTATTTGAACAAAATAGAGAAAGAGAAGATTAATGAATTGGGCCTGCAACTTAAAAAGCTAGAAAAAGACCAAATTAAAAACCCCCAACCAAAAACTAAATTTGAAATACTAATATTAAAAGGAGTAATCAATAATATTGAAAGAAAAGAAAAAAAAAACTATTGAATTAATAAATAAAACCAAGAGTGGGTTTTATGTGAAAAAGCCAACAAAATAGATAAACAGTTGGTAAATCTGATCAAAAAAAGGAAAGAGGAAAATCAAATTGTTAGTCTTACAAATGAAAGTGGCAATCTTTCCACCAATGAAGAGGAAATTAGAGAAATAATAAGGAGTTACATTCCCTAACTTCATACCAATAAATTTAATAACTTAAGTGAAATGGATGACTACCTCCAAAAATATAGGCTTCCTAGATTAACAGAGGAGGAGATAAATTGCTTAAATAGTCCCATTTCAGAACAAGCTATTAATCAACTCCCCAGGAAAAAATCCCTAGGACCATATAGATTTACATGAGAATTCTACCAAACATTTAAAGAACAATCAGCCCCAATGTTATATAAACTATTTGAAAAAATAGGGGATAAAGGAGTCCTACCAAACTCCTTTTATGACACAGACATGGTACTAAACCAGGAAGAATGAAATTGAGAAAGAAAACTATAGACCAATTCCCTTAATGAATACTGATGCTAAATCTTAAATAAGTTATTACCAAAAAGACTTCCCTAGGATAATACATCATGATCAAGTAGGATTTATACCAGGAAGGCAAGTCTGTTTTAATATTAGGAAAACTATTAGTATAATTGACCATTTTAATAATCAAATTAATAAAAACCATATGATCATCTCAATAGATGCAGAAAAGCATTTGATAAAATCCAACATCCTGTCCTACTAAAAACGCTTGAGAGTATAGGAATAAACGGACTATTCCTTAGAATAGTCAAACGCATATATTTAAGACCATCAGTAAGCATAATATGTAATAGAGATAAACTGAAACCTTTCCCAGTAAGATCAGGAGTGAAACAAATTTGCCCACTATCACCATTATTATTCAATATTGTATTAGAAATGCTAGCCTCAGCAAGAAGAGTCTAGAAAGAGATTAAAGGAATAAGTGTAGGTAATGAGGAAATCAACTGTCACTCTTTGCAGATGATATGATGGTATACTTAGAAAACCCCAGACGTTCTAAGAAAAAGTTATTACAAATAACTCACAACTTTAGCAATGTTGCTGGGTACAAAATAAATCCACAGAAATCCTTAGCATTTTTATATATCACCAACAAAATGCAACAGCAAGAGATACAAAGAGAAATTCCATTCCAAACAAATGTTGAGAGTATAAAATATTTGGGAATCCAGCTACCAAAGAAAACTCAACAATTATATGAGCAAAATTACAAAACACTTTCCACAAAAATAAAGTCAGATTTAAATAATTGGAAAGACATCCAGTGGTCTTGGATCCCCAAACTAATCTATTTATTTAGTGCTATACCAATCAGACTCCCAAGAAACTATTTTAGTGACCTAGAAAAAATAGCAACAAAATTCATATGGAAGAATAAAATGTCGAGAATTTCAAGGGATTTAATGAAAATATAGTCAGATGAAGGTGGTCTAGGTGTATCTGATCTAAAGCTATATTATATAGCAGCAGTCACCAAAACCATTTGGTATTGGCTAAGAAATAGACCAGTCAATCAATGGAACAGATTAGGTACAAGGGACAAAAAAGGGTACAACTATAGCAATATAGTGTTTGATAAACCCAAGTAGTCCAACATTTGGGATAAAAATTCATTATTTGAAAAAAACTGTTGGGAAAACTGGAAATTAGTATGGCAGAAATTAGATATGGATCCACACTTAACACCATATATCAAGATAAGATCAAAATGGGTCCATGATTTAGGCATAAAGAATGAGATCATAAATAGATTAGAGGAACAGAGAATAGTCAATCTCTCAGACCTGTGGAGGAGCAAGGAATTTGTGACCAGAGGAGAACTAGAGATCATTATTGATCACAAAATAGAAGATTTTGATTACATCAAACTAAAAAGTTTCTGTACAAAAAATACTAATGCAAACAAGATTAGAAGGGAAATAACAAATTGGGAAAATATTTTTCCAGTTAAAGGCTCTGATAAAGGTCTAATTTCCAAAATATATATAGAGAATTGACCCTAATTTGTAAGAAATCAAACCATTCTCCAATTGATAAATGGTCAAAGGATATGAACAGACAATTCTCTGATGATGAAATTGAAATTATATTCACTCTTATTAAAGAGTGTTCCAAATCACTACTGATCAGAGAAATGCAAATTAAGACAACTTTGAGATACCACTACACACCTGTCAGATTGGCTAAGATGACAGGAACAAATAATGATCAATGTTGGAGGGGATGTGGGAAAACTGGGACACTAATACATTGTTGGTGGAGTTGTGAAAGGATCTGGCCATTCTGGAGAGCAATGTGGAACTATGCCTAAAAAGTTAACAAACTGTACATACCCTTTGATCCAGCAGTGCTAGTACTGGGCTTATATCCCAAAGAAATACTAAAGAGGGGAAAGGGACCTATATGAGCCAAAATGTTTGTAGCAGCTCTTTTCATAGTGGCTAGAAACTGGAAGATGAAATGATGTCCATGAATTGGAGAATGGTTGGGTAAATTATGGTATATGAAGGTTATGGAATATTATTGCTCTGTAAGAAATGACCAGCAGGAAGAATACAGAGAGGCTTGGAGAGACTTATATCAACTGATGCTGAGTGAAATGAGCAGAACCAGAAGATCACTATATACTTCAACAACAATACTGTATGAGGTCATATTCTGATGAAAGTGGCTATCTTCAACACAAAGAAGATCCAACTCACTTCCAGTTATCAATGATGGACAGAAACAACGACATCCAGAAAAGGAATGCTGGGATTTGAATGTAAACTGTTAGCACTACTGTCTATCTACCCATACACATATATTGTATTTAGGTTATACTGTATCACATGTAAAATGTATGGCATTGCCTGTCATTTAGGGGAGGGAGTAGAGAGAGGGAGGGGAAAATTTGAAAAAATGAATACAAGGGATAATGTTATAAAAAAAATTACCCATGCATATATACTGTCAAAAATTTATAATTATAAAAATTATTAAAAAATAAAAAACAAAAGAAAAATAAAGAAAAATAGAAAAATCATCCATGACTACTTTGAAAGATTTATGATGAAAAATCCTATCCATACCCAGAGAAGTAACTTATTATGTCTTACTACAGATTAAATCATTGTCTCTCTATCTTTTTAACTTAATTTTCTTGAGAGTTTTTATTTTTATTAGTGTGAGAGATCTAGGCTTTCTTCCACAACTTGACTTTTATGGAAATGTTTTACATAACTTCACATGTGTTTAATTGAATATCATCTGCCAGGTGCAAGGGTACTCCAGTTATTCAGATATTTTTAAACAAATCTGATTACCATAAATATAAAAAAAAATACTTTGATGTAATACTTGATCCTGTCAGGACTGCACTTGGATGTTAGTGAATACGATAACTCTAAAAATACAGAGCAGTTTTTTGTTGTTGTTGCTGTTTGCTTATTTGTTTTCATATTTTCCCCAGTTGCAGAGATTAATAGTTATCAACATTATTCCTAAAGTCTTCCTGAAAAAATCTGTTGGGAAACCTGGAAATTAGTATGGCAGAAATTTAATATGAATCCACACTTAACATCATATACCAAGATAAGATCAAAATGGGTCCATGATTTAGGCATAAAAAATGAGATCATAAATAGATTAGAGGAACAGAAGATAGTCTACCTCTCAGACCTGTGGAGGAGGAAGGAATTTATGACCATAGGAGAACTAGAGCTCATTACTGATCACAAAATAGAAGATTTTGATTACATCAAACTAAAAAGTTTCTGTACAAACAAAACTAATGCAAACAAGATTAGAAGGGAAGTAACAAATTGGGAAAATATTTTTAAAGTTATCATGCATCAGTATCTGTTTCAGTAGCTCTCAATGGAATAGGTAGCATTTATATTATCGTTTTACCAATGAAATAAAGTAAGACCCATAAAGTTAGTTTTACATTATCATTCTTATGCAATGGCTACTGTTAAAGAAAATCAGTATTTTCTGTATATTTTTATTGATTTTGCATTAAAAAGCTATCTATACATGAAAATGAATGAAGGCACTTGGAAAGACAATATTAATATCAATGTCAGTTCAAGATCAAAATTTAGATGGTATTTCCATGGAGTACTATAAAAGTTTTGGTCAAAAAAAGTGTGTTTGTGAGGGGGTGGGTGGTATGGGTGTGGATGTGGGTAGACACATAAAGGAGACATATTTATAAAATAGCACTAAAATCATGTTGATAGTTCAACAATCTACTTGTAGAAAACATTACAATGATTGTTCCTCCTAGTAATTAGATAAATTGTAAAAGTTGAGTAAAGTTCTGGGATCCTAAAACTTTAGTAACTAAAAGTGCTTAATTTTAGTTGCTAATTCTGTTCCTCTCTTAACATTTCAGAATATATTTTCTGGTCCTAAAACACTATTGAAATAATTATTTTCAACATTATCAGTTATCTCCTTTAACAAACTTTTCTTAATTTGCATTGTTTTTTTTTTTTTTTCTATAATCTATATACAGGTGATAAAAAGTGGAGAAAAATAGAGAAAAAAGGCAGGTTAGATTGTAGATAGACTAATAGATACATAGGTAAGTAGATAAATAAATGGATGATGGATAAATATGCCCATCTCAGATTTTCAAGGATCTTACTTTCTACAAAAAAGGTTTCGATATATTTTATTTACATAATTTACCTTTATTTTATCAAAATCTCTTATGAGAAATCTATTGACATTGCCTTCATTTTCTAGGCGAAAAAACAAAGTTCAGAGAAAATCTGACCTTTTTTAGGTCACAAAGTTAGTAAATGTCTAAATAAGATTCAAATCTTGTTTTTCTTGTTTCCAGGTATAAAATTTAGTGGTAAGTACTATATTGTACTAATATTGACACTCAAATCATGATAAAATATACGCAAATGTCTACAAAATTTAAAAGAAGGATAGTTGAACCAGCTCAAATATACAGAAAAGAGATCCACTTTGTAGGAAAAATAAAATAAACAAAAAATAAACAATTTTTAAATGTTGATGTATATCCCTTGATTTGTTGTTTTTTTTTTCACTTTAGTTTTCTAGAATTCTTATAAATCTTACATAATATATTATTTGATCCAGAGACACTGGCCTCTATTCTGTTCTTTGACTAAGACAATTCATCTTTTGGTTCCCAGTATTTTCATTGGCTAGGTGACATGCCTTGAATGCTCTCCCCACTCATCTCCTAGGAAATTCTCCTGCATTACATTAACTTCCAGGTAAAATCTACATTCTAAATGAAGTTTTACTCAATCTTTCTTAATTCTGGTGTGTTGATTACTTTCTATTTAGCCTATATAGTATTTTTTCACACAGTTGAGTGCAACTTGTCTTTCTCATTATATAATTGTTTCTCAGAAGCATGGACTGTCTTTTGCCTTTCTTTGTTTCCCAGATGCCTAGCAAATTAACTGGTAATTGATTGATAAATGCTTATTACCTTCTAATGGCTTCTGATTCTTATTATTTTACCATCATGTTTCAGCTATCTTTTCACACTGAAAGTTCACTCAGCTCCTGTGTATACTTTACCCTGAACATCCCTCCATATCTTTGGTCCCCTCAAATTGGTGAGTTCTCCCCCAACTGTTTATACTGGAGAGAGTTTTGAAGAGCTAATTTTAATTTTTAAATTTTCAGTGTGAACAATTGAATCACAGAAATTGTCAAATGCTATAAATCAGGGTTTAAATTATTGTTTGTTGATTGTCTAGCATTAAGAAAGTGATGAAGAATATTAATAATACATTAAGTTAAACTTAAAACTGTGTCATACATGAATTGATAGGATAATAATATTAACTATTATGTTATATTAATAATATTAACTATTAAGCTGGTTATTTAACGTTTATCAGAACAGTTTTGTCCCCAATATATATATTTTCGTAAAGATTCAGAGGAATCATCCTTCTAGTTCTACTTCTAATTCTCTGAACTTTTCTTCCATAGGACTTTTTGGGTATCCTTCCTTTTTGTGCTACCTTTTATCTATTGAATATAAACTCCTTGAGGAGAAAGACTATCATTTTGTTTCTATTGTATCTCCAGCACTTACTGGCATATATTAAGCCTTTAAACATGTTCATTTGACAATAATTACAGGAAAGATTCCAAATATTTGTAAATATACAGAAGTCTTCATTACTGCTGGGAAAGAAACAAAAAAGTGGCAAGGGAAAATATTAAGTACTGTCTTTTTATGCTGATTTTCCCCCAAATCTATTATATATGTATATATATATATATATATATATATATATATATATATATATGTGTGTGTGTGTGTGTGTGTGTGTGTGTATATATATATATATATGTATATATATATGTGTGTGTGTGTGTGTGTGTGTGTATATATATATATATGTATATATATATATGTGTGTGTGTGTGTGTATATATATGTATATATATATATATATATATATATATATGATAATAATGTAATTTCATAGAAAGAACTTCTTTGATCCTTGATGAAGATACAAAATGGATTATGAATTATTTTCTAAATTATATTCTATATTTGTAGAGGGCAGAACTTTGGAGAAGTATACTTCAAACAATGTGTTAACTCAGTGGAATTGATGAGATGATTGTTCTCTAGGTCACATATATATTTAGTACTTAGCACGGTGTTGCACTGGTTCTCTAAGTTCACACATAATCAGTATGCTGTAATGATGTAATTACAATAAGGTATATAAGGGCCAACAAAGAGTGGAAGAGAGACATTCTATCTTTGACCATCCTTGTGATGACTCTCCTGCCTCCTCCACTATGGGGGAGACTGATTCATAAGGGGAAACTGAAGGAGACAATAAAGGCTTTGGACTTTATTCCTGACTATTCTCCTGGTGATTATTCTGCTGAAACCAAGGCTGGTCCCAAGTTCCTCCAGAAAGCTAACCCAAACATTACTTATATCAAACCATATATTTAAAGTAAGACAATTGAGTTAGAGGTACACAGAGTAAAAGAAGTCCATATACTTGTTTTTAAATCATGAAAAAAAAAATGACAGTGGAACAAAATATAACCTTTTTTAAAGGCTTCACTCAACAATGTATCTTTCATGTATATATTCAAAGTACATATAATCCTTCAATAGATACCAAGCAGATCTAACTTTGTTGACTCACTAATTTTAAATATTAAAAAATGTATTTAAAATATTTTAAAAATAAAAATAAATTTTAAAAAGGAGTTTACTCCTAATATCTAACATGGAAAACATTCAGCCTAGTCCAGATGAACCAAAGTTTCCTTAGAGACAAGAATATACTCAGATCAAAGATTATATTAATTATATCCAGCAAAGTCTTCTAAATGAGAATCATAATCATTCAAAAGAATACAGCTCTACAGGAAAAATCAAGGGATTGATAACATTTATGTGGACAAACTATATATTGTTTACACAAACTAAAATTGAACAATGTATTAACATCAGCATTTTATAGAAGGAGGAGAAAAAGATAAATTATATTTTGGAAATTGTTTTAATGAACTCAAATGAGACAGAATCCCATTTTTAATGCAGCTATTTTTCCAGTTTTGTTTTTGTGCTTGAAATTTTTCACATACTACTGTCTGTGGAGGTACAAAGTTTTAAGTCACCTAAAAGTCAAGGGAGAAATACATAACAGGAATAAGTTCACTGCAATATATTATGAACAAAGAATTGTGCAGGGTGAGATAAATGAAATTGTCAAGGAAATGTATGACTAGAAAAAAAAAAGATTGAGTAAATAAGTAATAAGATTTAGAGACTGCTGAAGGACAGTCTATGGGGTCCATTGGTGCCCATTCAAAATTAAGATAGTTTAAGTATCCCATCATATTCAGTCTCTTTGTGTGAAGGATTTATAACTTTCCTCTATTCCCTAGACTTTCTATTTACCTAGAATTCATGTAATCATAAATTATCCTTTCAAGATGTTGCAATGTTTTGATGCTTGATCCATAAATACAATAGTACAACAAAAGTGGGGCATCTGGAAGATTCCATCACACATAGGGAATCCTCTTCCATTTGTACTCTCTGCTGGACATTATCTACTGTAGAGGCAAATATCTTTGAAAAATATATAATAAAAGTATATAACTCTCTACTCAAATCCTCATTTGATAATCAGAGAGTTATTTAAAAAATGGTAATAGATAGTCTAAGCTGATTTTTGAAGGAAGTCAGAAAAGTCAGGAAGTAAGGAGGAAGAATATTTCAGGAATCAGGGAAGAGCCAGTGAAAATGTTCAGACAAGATAAATAAATTATTCAATCAATAAGCATTTATTAAAAACTTATGATGTTGCAGGTACTTTGTTAATCTCTAGAGACACAAAGAATGGCAGAAGACAGTCTTTAGTTGTTGAGGAATTCAAAATATAATGAAACAGTTATGTGATATATTAGGAATAGCAAGAGAATATTTTCACTGGAACATTTAATATATAGAGAGAAGTATATATGAGAAGCTTAAAGAGGCAAGAAATTTTGCCTGTTGTGAATTTTGAGTTCCGCTTTAAAAGGCAAGCAAAGGATTTTAAATTTAATCCTGGAACAATAGAGAGTCGATTTTATTGAAATAGAGAGGAATGGCAGAGTCCGTTTAATGATTATAGTAAACATTGGAGCTATGAGCTTATTATATGGCAAACTATTTCACATCCCTAATATGATAGACCTCTGGTTCTGTAGATAACAAAAGGAGTAGTGACAAATGTATCTGCTTCTTTGTTCAGTACTGAAAGCAGAAATAAGATCTCCTGTTTAGTCAGCTTCTCTGGTCTGAAGCAAAGTTCATATCTAGGATTCTATTAAATGCACTGGTAGATTTTTTTTCTAGTAAATTTATTTATTTTAATACAAAATACTTCATGAATCATTTGGGGAGAGAAAAATAATAGAAAAAAAAAGAAGTGGAGATTTACTATGTGGTGATTTAGTCAATCTGTTTATTTCTTTTTCTTGATGCTGATGGTATTTTCTGTGCAAAATCTATCGCGATTGCTTAGGATCACTGAACCACTGAGAAGAACCCAGTCTTTCATATCTGATCATCACACATTCTTGCTATTATTGTTTACAATGTTTTCATGGTTCTTCTTGTTTCATTCATCATCAGTTCATGTAAATCTTTCCAGTACTTCCTAAAATCAGCAAACAACAATTTTTTATGTAAATTCAAAATAATCATTTTTTATTCTTCTACATACTTCTCTTAGATGTTCATATTGGAGCAAAGATTATATCTTTAATCACTTGAAAACTGTAATCATGTTTCCACAGTCTGTTCTTTTACAGGTAATATCATAAGAGTCTAAACTAGTTTTAGTATGCTATTGTGGCTTTCATATCATTTCATTCATTGTCAAAGTAATGTAAGTTCTTCTTCTGGGCCATCACTACGCCATTTATTTTATTTTCTTTAATTAGAATGTAAGCTCATAGATGATAGGGACTATATTATTTATATTCTTATATTTCTGTGAGAGGTACTGTTGTTCAATCATGTCTGATTTTTTGACCCCATTAACCATAGCATTCCAGACCCTTTTATCCACCAATATCTCCCAATATCTTTCCTAGCTCATATTCATTGATTCTATGACACTGTATATCCATCTCATTCTCTGCCATCTCATTTTCCCTTTGTCTTCAATATTTCCCAGAACCTGGATCTTTTCCAATGATACCCATTTTCCCATCATGTGACCAGAGACATCAATAGGCTTTTATATTCTTCTTCACTTTCTATCATCAGAGTAGTATTCTCTATATATCTGAGATTCAACAATCACAGTAATTCAACAAATCAATATTTCTGCTGACAATCTTAAATTTACATTTTGATTAATCTGGCTTCTCACATGATGTGTCACACATATAAGTTAAACAAAGTATTATTATATAGCCTTGTCCTTCTTTTCCAATCTTATACCAGTAAGTTGTTCAAAATTTGTTCTATCTGTTGCTTCTTGGCTTGCATATTGGTTCTTCAGAAGACAAGGAAAATGACAGTTTTTTGAAGAGTTGCCACATTTTGTTGTTATCCATGCAAAGTTTTAATGTAGTCAATGAAGCAGAAGTATATTTTTTACCCTTGAAATTTCCTTGCATTCTTCAATCCAGAGAATGTTACAAATTTGATCTCTAATTCTGCCTTCTTGAAAACTATCCTGCTATTCTGGTAATTCTCAGTTCATATATTACTGAAACCTAGCTTACAAAAACAATGCATAATCTTGTTAGCCTATAAAATGAGCATGATTGTTCTGTAAATTTGAACATTCCTTAGCATTGATCTTCTTCAAAATTGGGACTTAAATTAATCTTTTTTTCCAATCTAGTGGTTAATGTTGTTTTGCTGGCACAATGAGTGCAATACTTTAACAACATCATCTTTTAGGATTTTAAACAGTTTAGATGGTATTCTGTCAGTCTCATTAGCCTGATTATTAAACAATTCTTCTTAAAGTTTATTTGATTTTATTATCTACAATGAATGATGTTAGATCAGTAATCATACCATTATGTTGGACCACTTTAAGAGATAAGGTTTCCTAAGCCAGAATAACAACTAATCCAAACACAGAGCCATTCTTTGCTATAGACATAATTTTGATGATTTTTAAAAAATTCATGTTATCACTCTTAAAAAGGAATAATATGGAATAAATATTGTTTTCAAATATAAAACATATATAGTTTCAAAATATAAACAGTGTTTTCTGGGATACTGCTTTTAAGATTTTTTAGGATTTACCACTACCAAAAAATAAGAATATAAAATAAATACTAAGAAAATAAATTCCCTACCTTGTCTATCCAGCTGCTTTCCTATAAAAGTAGATTCAACTTCAATCATTTTTCTACTTTTATATTCAAATTAATTCTTCTGTATTTTGGGGCAAAACTAGAGGACATATCCTACAGTCTTGCAAAGACTCTTGTCATTCTCTTTTTGCTACTAAGTGTTGCCATGGTAAGACCTTGATAGACTCATTTTACTCCTTTATTCTTCCCTCCATGCTAGTCTCTTTCTCTGACTCTCCTTTCAATCTACTGTTCTCCTTTCATCTGTGTTAGAGGTAAGCTAAGTGATATGTTTTCAGACACATATAATTAAACTCATTCACAGATACACATGTACACAACCAAAGAAGAGTTCATATATACAGAGAGAGATAACATAGCCCAATTTTCATTTGAATAGTATTTTTCTTTTGGAGGTTAATGGGATAGTTAATATAACACTTATGATAATTAGCTCATTTTAAACCTTTGAGGCAATAAAATAGCCCCATGTGGTTGGTTTCCTCCTCTGCTGCTTTGGGGAATTCATTTTAGAAGATAGATTAGTAGTGCAATTGCAATTGTTCTCAGCCCTCATAGAAATTCCTCATATTTTGTCCAAAGTTTAATTCCCAAATTTTCCACTTCTAAATACTCAAAGATTTGATAAACCCCTCTACATCAAACTTCTCTTGACAACTCAGCTCTTTCTGGCTGAGCTCCAGATGTCACCAATTTCTCTTAGCCAGCCAATCAAAAACAAATTTTAAATACTTATAACATTCCAGATACTAGGTTTACCCTAGAGAATCTCATTTTGGTTCTTGGTTAAGCCCCTATTTTTTTTCTTTCATTTTCCATTGTCTATTTTGCTTGGTTTTCACTTTACTATCATCATTTTTTTTTACTAGCTCCCAAGATAGGCTTATCAGTAGGAAATTTACCTTCTTGGAATTTGCTTCAGCTTTGGTAGTAACTACTCATTGTAACTCTCAGTGGTTTTTGCTCTTCTAATTGAAGAGATGGAGGGCAGAGAACAAAAGTCATCCCAAAGCTTCCATTTATAGAGGATTGAAAATCTAATCCATCTTTTTATTTAGCATAAGCTGTTCCTCTTTTTCAGGTCCATTTTGTATATTGTCTTCCCCCACAAGAAGGTAAGCTATTTGAGAACAGGAACTCTGTTTCTGTTCTTATATCCTCAGCACTTAGCACCGTGTTTGGTATGTAGAAGATAAGTATTAATAATATCATATGATACTTTTTTTTAAACATGTTCCTCAAGCTATGACAAAGTCACTCACCCAATGCCTTAAACTGATTCAAAGTTATTGAAACATAAGCTTTTTAGGAAGTAGAGATAATGGGTTAGAGTCACTCACCTAGCTGAAGATTTTCAACATTCCTACCTAAACAACTTTAAAATCACTCCTCACATCAAATATTGGAGTATCAGATCCAGAAAAGGCCAAGGTGGACATTTTTTCACTACAAGAGAAGTTAAGAGGCTGGCAGGAGAGGTGGGAGTTGGCACAGAGCTCATTAGAAACACCAGCCTTGGACCATGGAGGTAGATGTCACAGCAGAATGCATCAGTACAATTAACTATAATACCCAATGTTCCAAGAAAATTATGCTATAATAATTAAAAAGGAAATTATTATGTGGTGTGATGGCATAAAGAATTGAGACAAACTGTTGCACAACTTGGTCCAGGATTGATTTTGATCGGGCATTAGTAATGCAATCAAGGCAAAAAAGAATAAAGGAGGGACAAAAAACAGAAGAAAAAAAGTTTGTTGGATGGAAGGATATTGTGTATTTTTTATTGATGCCTCGTGCCTTCTCCTGAATTTCTTCAATTATCTCAATTTTCCCTAGATTTTCTCTAGATTTCAAGATAACTCCAAACTACAGAGAGGTTGAATGTCTTCTATATTTGAGAATTGACTGAAATGAATAGAATTTGAACTTTGACTCTAAATCTATTTCTGTTGATAGTATCCTTAATATTGAAAACATCAAAACTCTTAGAAACATGACATTTCCTTTAACATCTTAATTGTCTTGACTACAATAAATAAATTTTCATCAAATTACATGGACAAATCACAGTCACACAACCATCAGAATTTGAAATGACATCATTAAAGCGACAGTACTTGCTCAATTGACAATGAGTGAGCTCAAATCAAAATATTTATCAAAAATCTTGATATAATAAATGTCCAATTAAAATTTTGCTTTTTTGGATGGAGTAAAGATGGCAGAGAGCAGACATGGCTTTCAGTGATTTCCTATGATCTTTCTCACAAACCAATATTAGATTAAGCCTCTGAACTGATTTTGAAGCTGTGGAACCCACAAATATTTGGAGCACAAAACATTTCTAGAACAAGATATCTTAGAAGAACTTTAGAACAGGTCTGTTTCCATCTGCAAGGGGGGCAGTTTGCTAAGCCCAGACAGCAGCAAAAGAAGCCCAGGGCAAGAGCTGGGACGGGGAGCCAAAGCACTGCTGCATTTGTGGACCAGGAAACCGTCTGTGTGTCTCTTAGGCTACTCTGCCCTGATTGCAGATCAGTGGCTTATTAGATTTGCTGCAAAATATCCAAAATCCAATACAAGAGGCAAATTAAAAGCTACTGAGCTGTGGAAGAACTTGGCATCTGACTGGCCTCAGGGAAAACTGAAGCAGCTACCTTTTCTTTGCCTTAAGAGCAGATCTCAACCCTTAAAAAATAAAATAATTTAAAAATGAGCAAAAAAGTAAAAAATAACTCTGACCATAGATAAATTTTATGGAGAGACAGAACAGACCTCAAACTCTGAGATTCCCAAAGACAAATCAATTTCAGATGAAGCCCTAAAAGAAGATATGAACTGGTCCTCTTTTTACAAAAGCTTCTTTAGATCTCCAAAAGGATCTTAAAAGAGAATAAGAAGAAAAATGGGAAAAGAAAATAAGATGTTTGCAAGAGGATAAGAAAAGGAAAACCAGAAATTATCTGAAGAAAACTCCTTAAAAATAGACTTGATGAAATGGGGAAAGCATATAACTCCTTGCAAAAAAAGATGTGGAAAAAAATTTTAAAAATTCAATTAATTGCAAAAACAGAATTCTGAAATGGAAAATTGTGCAATGAACAAGACATTTCAATTGGCCAAATGGAAAAGGAGCATACAAAGGTAACTGAAGAAAATAATACACTAAAAATTAGAATGGAACAAATAAAAGTAGAAGACTCAATAAGAATTCAAGATTCAAATAGAAATTTTAAAAAAATGAAAAAATAGAAGAAAATATGAAATACCTCCTAGGGAAAATAACTGACCTGGAAAATAGATCTAGGAGAGACAATATAAGGATTATTGGATTTCCTGGAAACCATGATGAAAAAAGAGCCTAGAAATTATCCTTCAGGAAATCATAAAAGAAAACTGTCCTAATATCCCAGAATGAGAAGGTAAAATAGGCATTAAAAGAATTCACTGATCACCTCTTGAAAGAAACTCCAAATTACACTGTATATTTTATAATGTATCCTTTAAAATGTATAACTGAATTAAGTTCAACACAATCTATCAGATTAAGCAATACCAGAAAAATGTATGATAACTAAGATTATTTTGTCCTGGACATAAAACTTCTATTACTGAATGAAGCTAAACATAAAATTAGTTTTATTGGTTAGGTTGTCGCAAATTTTCTTAATATTAAAAAATGTAAATGAATGAGAATTTTTTTTGTCACTGATTTTCTAAGTCATATTTAAAAAAAAAAGAACAAAACAAACAATAAACCTAGGTCAGAAATGAAACTTCTTGTACTTAAATTCTAGGTCACCATTGAATTGAGTCATCATAGAGAAAAACATCAATAAATGTGACTTCTGGCCTATGAGGTAAGCTATACTTTTTTTCCCCTCTATTTTTCACAAGAGCAATAGTTGGGAGATTTGAACAGATGTGGATGAGAGAAGAAATAATTACTAAAGAAAAAGGAGTAGTGTAATACCCAGAGAAGCTCAACTAAGAGCACTCACATCTTGGGAATTTTGGAAAGCTAGGGTTGTTTTATGTATATAATACTTAAATCACCCCTTTTTAGAAAAAAAAAATAATTGAGCAAACCATCAATGAACTCTCTAAGAAAAAAATCTCCAGGACCAGAATTGTAAGTATTTACAATTCTACTAGGCATTAAAAAAAATTAATTCCTGTGAATGGATCCAGTCATTCTGTAGAGCAATTTGGAACTATGTTCAAAAAATTATCAAACTGTTCATACCCTTTGATCCAGCAGTGTTTCTATTAGCCTTATATACTAAAGAGATCTTAGAGGAGGAAAAGGGACTCACACGTGCAAAAATGTTTTTGGCAGCCTTTTTTTAGTGGCAAAGAACTGGAAACTGAGGGGATAATGATCAGTCAGATGATTTTAGAGAGGTCTGGGGAGAATTACATGAAATTATACTAAGAGAAATGAGCATGGCAACAAGATTATAAAATGATCAATTCTGATGGATGTGCCTCTTTCCAACAATGAGATGATTCAGATCAGTACCAATAATTTTTTTGATGAAGAGAATCATCTACATCCAGAGAGAGGAGTGTGGGAACTGAATGTGGACCAGAACATAGCATTTTCACTTTTTCTGTTGTTAATTTGCTTTTGTTTTCTTTCTCATTTTTTTTTTTTCCTTCTTGACCGTATTTTTCTTGTATAGCAAGATAGCTGTATAAATATGTATACATACATTGGATTTAGCATTTATTTTAACATATTTAATATGTATTGGATTATATGCCATCTAGGGGAGGGGTGGGGGAAGATGGGGAAAATTTAGAACACAAGATTTTTCAATGATCAACTGTGAAAAATTACCCATACATATATTTTGTAAATAAAAAGCTTTAATAATAAATAAACAGATTAAAAAAAAAAGTTTGCTCATCTAAACAAAGAAAACTTTTTAATGGGCATATGTATCTCATTTTTCAAGCAAAGAATTGCTTTTTATAACTTAATTTATAACTTTCAAAGGCTGAGCCAAGACAAGAGTAGAGAAAGCAACCAGGTGATCTCTCCCAACTTTCTTCTCCAAAAAACTTTAAAATTATGCTTCAAATTGAATTTTGGAATGTCATAGCAGAAAAAAAGTCAGAATGAGACTGTGAAAAGAAATCTGTAACATGAGGAAAGAGGCTGGCCCATATTCTACACAATTGAAACAGGTGTAGAACTAGATGGAGAAAAATAAATGGCAGAAGTTTGAGAATCTCTCAAGTCAGAAACAGGAAGGGCATCTTGACAAGTAAATTTGCATTTTGTATCAGTATTATTTACATAATAATCTAAAATATTATCTAAAATGCCTGGCTCTACATAAAATTTAGACATCATTATAAGTAATCAACTTAAATATATGGTCAATGTGTAATTCATAAATTCATATAGTTTGTAACATAAAAGTATTACTGAATCCTAAACAGAGTAATTTAACTTAGTCAGTTCTTCTGTTATTATAGAACATTATTTATTATAGGATTTGAAAAAAATAGATTTTTTTAAATTCTAAGTATGCTATTGTTGTATTATTTCAGTCCAATAAGTTTTTTTTTTTCAGAATTGATCATTTTTTATGTTTGTGAGAATCATAAAGCCCTTTATTGACACAGGAATGGGAGAGGGTTGTTGAAGAGGATAGGAATCTAATCACAGACATAGAAATTTTAAAATATAGAAGAAAGCTTAGAACTTATGTTTTGTTTTCTAATACCCTCCAACAAATACTCCTTATTCTATGACTGTCTTTCATTTTGAATATCAAATGACATGATTTTAGAGAATAGAAATGTAATTCAGAATTCTTTACCTTTGGTCTAATGGGGGAAAGGAATTACTAATAGCAGAATGAGTACTTTTCTCATAAAAATACAGTTGGGAAAACCAATTTTCATGTGGCTGCTTCTTAGCTTGCTTCTTGTTGAAATACTTATGGATATTTAATTTAATTTTGACTTCCAACATATTCACTTTTGCTCACTCTTAGAAAATATTAAAGAGGTATTAGGAACCTCCTTGAATTATTAATATGCCTTAGGATTAAGCTGAATGAGAAGAATTTTAAATTGTTCCACATTTGATATAGTCATACTTAACATTAAAAAGATAATTTCAGTGAAGTGATGCTTGATTGGTTCCCATGACTTCTCTCTCAATGCCAGAAGATTGTGCTTAGAAAAGGGGTTACAATCAGCCTTAGTATACAATATGCACCTATTCTCAATGGATGAGTGTGATTATACAATCTAAAATTGAACCAAAAGTATTAGATGATATATATGAAGCACCCCTAACTTTTTTAAAATTCCCAAGATAGAAGTGCTCTTAACTGAGCTTCTCTGGGCATTATACTACTACTTTTTCTTCAATAATTATTTCTTCTCTCATCCACATCTGGTCAAATCTCCCAATTTTTGCTCTTGTGAAAAATAGAGGGAAAAAAGGTTAGCTTAGTTCATAGGCCAGAAATCAAATTTATTGATGTTTTTTTCTGTATGATGCCTCAGTTCAATGGTAACCTAGAATAAGTACAAGAAATTTCAATTCTGACCTAGGTTTTTTGTTACTTTTGTTCTTTTTTTTTTTTTAATATGACATAGAAAATCAATGAGAGAAGTATTTTTTTTTCATTTATTTATATTGTTTAATATTAAGACAATTTGTGAAACCTGACCAATAAACCTAATTTGATTTTTAGCCTCACTAATAGACATTTTATGTCCAGGACAAAATAATCTTTCTTATGATACATTTTTCTTGTATTGCTTACTCTGAAAGACTGTGTTGAACACAATTCAATTGTACATTTTAAAAGATATATTTTAAAATACACATTTAAATGTAAATTTTAAATTGTACATTTAAATTTACTATCTTTAGCTCCTGAGGGTACCAAAAAAAATATACAGAAAAGTATTTGCCTAAAAGGAGGATTCAATTTGACTTGGAGAACAATAATTAGAGCTTTAAACCTTACAAAATGATTGACATTATCTTGTCTCATTTGAACCCTACAACAATCCTGTCAAATAAGTTTCTTATTCACATATCAGAGATGAGAAATTAAATTTGAGAAAAATTAAGTACCTTTTTTGAGATTACAAAGCTAGAATCTGAGAAAAGATTTGAATTCCATACAAATATTTATTTATTATTAAATAATCTGAGTTTCTTGAAATAGAATGGAATGAAGGTGGATGGGAACAGAGAGAATATAAGAATGTGAAAGTGATGAAGTTATATTTATTTTATTACATATAGATAGATATTTTTCACAAATATTTTACTATTTTAATAATAGGATTTTATTTTCAAAATACATTTAAACATTGTTTTCACCATTCAACCCTTTAAAAGCTTATGTTCCAAATTTTTCTTCCTCCCTTCTTCCACCCCTTCTTCTAGACAGCAAATAATCCAATATATGTTAAACTTGTGCATTTCTTTTATATATATATATTTCCACATTTATCATGCTGCATAAGCAAAATCAGATCAAAAATTTTAAAAATGAGAAAGAAAAAAACAAGCAAGCAACAAAAAATGTGAAAATATTATTCCATATTACAATAACATTCCATAAGATTCTTATACCATAACTTAATCAGCCATTCTCCAACTGATAGGCATCACTAAGTTTCCACTTCCTTTCCACTATAAAAAGGGCTATTACAAACATTTTTCCCACATATGGATCCGTTTCCCATTTTTATGACCTTTTTGGGATGTAGACCCAGATGTAGGATGCACTACTGCATCCAGAAATATGTAGTTTGATAATCCTTTGGGCATATTTCTATATTGCTCTTCAGAATAGGTTAAATCAGTTCAGAATACCATCAACAATGTATTAGTTTCCTAGTTTTCCCATATCCCTTACAATATATATCATTTTCTTTTCCTGTCATCCAATCTAAGAGATATATAATGCTGCCTCAGAGTAGAATTAATTTGTATTTCTCTAATCAATAATTATATAAATAATCTTTCCATATGACTAGGAATGATTTAAATTTCTGCATCTGAAAATTGTCCATATCCTTTGACTATTTATCAATTGGAGAATGGTTTGTATTTTTATAAATTTGAGTCAATTCTCTGTACCTTTTTAATTTAATAAAATCAAAAATATCCATTTTGCATTTCTTAATATTCTCTATTTCTTCTTTCACCACAAATTTCTTCTTCCGTTACAGATATGAGAGATAAACTCTGCCTTGTTCTCCAAATTTACTTATAGTATCACCCTTTATATATAAATCATGAACCCATTTTGACCTTATTTTTGAAAGAGTGTTAGGTGTTGGTCCATGCCTATTTTCTGCCATACTATTTAATGGAATTATATTTAAGAAACTTCTAAGTATAATGACAGATTAAAAAACAAACAAACAAACAAACAAACAAACAAACAAAAAAAAAAAACTTTCCTAGTTTGGGACTGATTGCACTCTTTGATTACTGAAGTGTTGCTACATGGAAAGGAAAACATTCATTTTTTGAATATGATACGTACTGGAAGAATTAGGAATAATACAGGCAGATTTCAGTTTGTTAAAAGGAAGAACTTCCTAATATTTATCCTAAAGTTGTATAGGAAGATTTGGAAATTGTAGTATCCCTTGCATTTGGAATTCTTTAGATAAAGGCTGGATGATATCTTGAATATCAGAAAGTAAATTCTTGCATTTATGTAGTTGGGCATATGTGATTTTACAAAGTCCCTCAATTCTGAGTTTTAGTGATTGTATTTGGGTACATGTCAACATGAACTAAAATGAACACAAATGAACAACATGACAGGAAATACAATGCTACCATCTATTGTTGAATTTTTAAAATTAATTTAATCAGTAATGAGCTAAAGGAGTTGAGTATAAAAAAAAAAAAAATCACACTCTAAGGGGAAAAAAATGATATATTGAAACCAAAAAAACAGAAAGGGAGCGAAACGGGAACTTCAGATGAAATAATGATTAAATTAGAGATGCCTACTAGTTGGCTGTGTACTCAAATTGATTTGTAAATCTAAATGTAAATATATTAGTTGATACTGTGAAATACACTTCTATTGATCTGTTCATTCCCTTGTCCCTTAAGTATGGAAGCCAATTTGGAAACCAAATTAGCAGTAGAAACTTTCATCTTAGGAACAAAGTAAACAAAGGAAACCTAGTAATCTTAAGCGATATTTTTAATTTTGAGATTTTGAGTTCTCTTAGGAAAGTGTCTATTATTTCTGGTATTCTCTTCCTCCCACATGCTTTCTCTCTCTATCTATGTCTCTCTCTCTCTCTCTCTCTCTCTCTCTCTCTCTCTCTCTCTCTCTCTCTCTCTCTCTCTCTCTTTCTCTCTCTCTCTTTGTCTCTGTCTTTGTCTGTCTCTCTCTCTCTCTCACACACACACACTCAGAAAGTAATTGTATTTAACAGGAATATAGATTCCATATTATCACCTTTTATACATATATATAAAGATAGATATAGATATAGATATAGATAGACAGATATATGTAGATATAGATATAGATATAAATGTTTATATTTGTAGATATAGATATAGACAAAACCAACCAAATTAAAAAAAAAATCAGGAGCTTTATTTGCCTTTTAAAAAATAGCTTCATCTGTTTTATAAAATCCTCCACATACAACTCCCACAAATATTTTAGAAATTATTTCATGTTGTTCCCATTATCATATTTTTTTTTTTTTTTTAGGATTTAGTCCATTATTTCTTTTTCTTTTTTTATATGTAATTGACCTTTATTTTTTTTATTTATAGTATTATCCCTTGTATTCATTTTTCCAAATTATCCCCTCTTTCCCTCCACTCCCTCCCCCCCATGACAGGTAATCCCATACATGTTACATGTGTTACAATATAACCTAGATACAATATATGTGTGTAAATACCATTTTCTTGTTGCACATTAAGTATTAGCTTCCGAAGGTATAAGTAACCTGGGTAGATAGACAGTAGTGCTAACAATTTACATTCACTTCCCAGTGCTCCATCTCTGGGTGTAGTTATTTCTGTCCATCATTGATCAACTGGAAGTGAATTGGATCTTCTTTATGTTGAAGATATCCACTTCCATCAGAATACCTCTTCATACAGCATTGAAGTGTACAGCGATCTTCTGGTTCTGTTCATTTCACTCAGCATCAGTTGATGTAAGTCTCTCCAAGCCTCTCTGTATTCCTCCTGCTGGTCATTTCTTACAGAGCAATAATATTCCATAACCTTCATATACTATAATTTACCCAACCATTCTCCAATTGATGGACATCCATTCAACTTCCAGTTTCTAGCTACAACAAAAAGAGCTGCCACAAACATTTTGGCACATACAGGTCCCTTTCCTCTTTAGTATTTCTTTGGGATATAATCCCAGTAGTAGTACGGCTGGGTCAAAGGGTATGCACAGTTTGATAACTTTTTGGGCATAGTTCCAAATTGCTCTCCAGAATGGCTGGATTCTTTCACAACTCCACCAACAATGTATCAGTGTCCCAGTTTTCCCACATCCCCTCCAACATTCTTCATTTTTTGTTCCTGTCATCTTAGCTAATCTGACAGGTGTGTAGTGGTATCTCAAAGTTGTCTTAATTTGCATTTCTTTGATCAGTAGTGATTTGGAACACTCTTTCATGTGAGTGGATATAGTTTCAATTTCATCATCTGAGAATTGTCTGTTCATATCCTTTGACCATTTATCAATTGGAGAATGGTTTGATTTCTTATAAATTAGGGTCAGTTCTCTATATATTTTAGAAATGAGACCTTTGTCAGGACCTTTACTTTTAAAAATATTTTCCCAATTTGTTACTTCCTTTCTAATCGTGTTTGCATTAGTATTGTTTGTACAGAAACTTTTTAGTTTGATGTAATCAAAATCTTCTATTTTGTGATCAATAATGATCTCTAGTTCTCCTCTGGTCATAAATTCCTTCCTCCTCCACAGGTCTGAGAGGTAGACTATTTTCTGTTTCTCTAATCTATTTATTATCTCACTCTTTATGTCTAAATCATGGACCCATTTTGATCTTATCGTGGTATATGGTGTTAATTGTGGATCCCTATCTAATTTCTGCCATAGTAATTTCCAGTTTTCTCAACAGTTTTTTCTAAATAATGAATTTTTGTCCCTAATGTTGGTATCTTTGGGTTTGTCAAAGATTAGATTGCTATAGATGTACACTTTTTTGTCCTTTGTATCTAATCTGTTCCACTGATCTCCCGGTCTATTTTTTAGCCAGTACCAAATGGTTTTGGTGACTGCTGCTATATAATATAGCTTTAGATCAGGTACACTTAGACTACCTTCCTCTGAGTTTTTTTTCATTAGTTCCCTTGCAATTTTCGACCTTTTATTCTTCCATATGAATTTTGTTGTTATTTTTTCTAGGTCATTAAAATAGTTTCTTGGGAGTCTGATTGATATAGCACTAAATAAATAAATTAGTTTGGGGAGTATTGTCATCTTTATTTTATTCGCTCGGCCTATCCAAGAGCACTGAATATATTTCCAATTATTTAAATCTGACTTTATTTTTGTGGCAAGTGTTTTGGAATTTTTCTCATATAATTCCTCACTATTCTTTGGTAGATGGATTCCCAAATACTTTATACTCTCAACATGTGTTTGGAATGGAATTTCTCTTTGTATCTCTTGCTGTTGCATTTTGTTAGTGATATATAAAAATGCCGAGGATTTATGTGGATTTATTTTGTATCCTGCCACTTTGCTAAAATTCTGAATTATTTCTAATAGCTTTTTAGCAGAGTCTTTGGGGTTCTCTAAGTATACCATCATGTCATCTGCAAAGAGTGATAGTTTGATTTCCTCATTTCCTACTCTAATTCCTTGAATCTCTTTCACGGCTCTTATTGCCGAGGCTAGAGTTTCTAGTACCATATTGAATAGTAATGGTGATAGTGGGCAACCTTGTTTCACTGCTGATCTTACTGGGAAAGGTTGCAAAGCCCAGCCTATGCGACCCAGTTGGGCATGGATGTCAGCAGCAGGTGATGTGAAAAGCCCTGCTCTCAAACTGGAAGTGTCTGCCAGAAACCGTGGTCCCTATTTCAAAGGTTCCGCTTCTCTGGGACTTCCTGGTGCTGAGTTCCATAGCCTCCAGCCAAGCAAGGCACTATATCATATTGTTCTAAAGCAACCCCTCCCTATTAGCCATTCCTTGAATTTCATTTTATCTCCATAAACTTCCTTATTATCTCTGTTTCTTAGGATATTTAATTTCATTCAAATCTTAGTTCTGACATTAATCCTTTAAAAAAAGTTTTCATCTCTTTAATTGTTAATATGGTAAGCGGAAAAAACATTGATGGGAGTCCAAGGGCCTGAGTTCACATTTCATTTCTCAAAGTTACTATATGATTTGACAAGTCATTGAACATTTGTAGTCTACTATTTTCTCATCTTCAAATAGTGTTTATATATTTAAATTTCCATTAGATTGCAAGCTCCATGAGTGCACTGACTTTGTGTAACCAGTACTCCCTCTCTCCCATTTCACAGATGAAAAAGCTAAAACTGAGAAATATTAAATGAGATGTGTTGTGATCATACATCTAGTAAATATCTGAAGCAGACCTTGCATTTATCAGGTATTATTGATTCTAAATCTACTCTCTTTCTCTTTCTTCTTTTATTCCTATCGGTCTTTAAGTGGAGATATTACACTGGATGGCCTCTGAAATCCATTCCAGATATATATAAAAATCATATAGTCCTCTGCTTGAAATTGCTTTACATTTACTCAGTGAATATTTAGTTGTATACATCTTATGTTTTACTTTAGGAGGTAAACTTTTTTCAAAGAGAGAAGGCTTTATTATATTGTTCTTTGTATCACTAGAAAACAGTACAGGTTTTTTTTTCATTTCATTTCCTTACACAAAGCATTTTTTTTAATGGTTGTACAAAACGCTTGTAATTTTCTGTTTCCTTCTCCTGTCTTTCCTGTTTTCCTTCAAGTTACAGTTAAAATATTACCTTCTATAACAAACCTTTTCCAAATCTCTTTATTCCCTCTGTGATTATCTTCAATTAATATGATTATATAGGCATATATGTGTTTATATATATATATATATATATATATATATATATATGTATACATATACATATATATTTACATATGTATGTATATATATTTATATACGTATGTGTGTGTATATATATATATATATATATATATATATACTCACAAATGCATATAATCTTGCACATTGTCTCTCACATTAGACTGTGTGAGCTTCTTGATGGGTGGGACTGGATTTCAAAAAGTGTTTTTTTGGATTTACTCTTAATTTTGCATTTCTGTATATTCCCTATAATTAGCACAATGCCTATCACATAGTTGGCACTTAATAAGCACTTCTTCACTGGAATTAATATATGTTTGTTGATTTAAATGGATGATGAAAAAGAAAAGGATGACTGAATATTTTGAAAGAATATTCAGGTTGTTTAGTAAGGCTACCTTCTCAATTAGAATCTGCTGAAGTCATTGACAAACATTGATTCTTCAACTCTTCCTTTTTTAGACTCTATATAAGCCAAATAATATGACAAGATTATCTTGGATTTGTTATAATACAATTGAGTAGGTCCCAACAAATTTGATATTTAAAAATATTATTTTAGATCATAATACTAATCAGAAGATCTGAGACAATTATACTCTACTTATGTTTTAAATTAACATCTACCTGAAGAGGTTTTTGGATACATTCTGCTCTCATTAAAATGCTATCCTTGTATCATTTCTTAGGGTAGGCTTCTTTCACACATTTTCAATCTCATTTAACATTATGTTGATTCTGAGATTCAGAATGGCAATGTGTGTGTGTGTATGTATGTTACTTTTGTGCATTTTTGTTATTGGGGTGTATCTGTAGCCTTAGAAGAATTTAATATAAGAAAGTTATTGAATATAAATAACTCAATCAAGTGGATTTAGCTTTATGAAATATGAAAACACTTTCTGGCTACATAATTGTTCTTAATTTTTTTTAATTTCATTTTTAAAGTTTATTTCCAGTTTGAAGAATAAATTGTCCATAATTTATTATTTTCCTCATTAAAGTGACTAAAGGAAAATCAATTAAAAAGTATGTTTTCATGTTTACATTATGATTAATGTAATAAAATTAATTTTATAGAAAATCTCATAGTATTTAAATATTCTGCTACTTAATATATTTGGAATTTTATCAGGACTTCAAAGTAATTTTTTTTTTCTTTCATTATTTTCAGGATTTCAAAGGCTAGTTGGAAGAATTCTAAGATGGAAATACAATTACACATTGTATCTGCAAATAGGAACTACAGGGAAATCAGATTCCTCAATGATATCTAGAGCCACTCAGAAGAGAAAAGTGATACCATCCATGGAATGTGGGGCCAATTTTAATTGATCTGTTCACATAATGAAAATGTAAAACAAAAGATAGATAGCCTGAACACTGTTCTCATCAACAAAATATTTTAAAGGACTTTAAGTAAAAACTCTAGAATGTGGTAGTAGTTAATGAATATATAGGGAGGTTAAAAAAGATGATTGCAGAAAAAGAAAAACTATGAATGTTGACTTATAATTTACATTTTTATGGGTTAATCCATCTGTGAAAATTTGAATCTCAAAGAATGATAATGGATATAGTAGTTAAGAATAAAATATATATATATAAAGGCAGCTAAGGGAATTTGGACAAAACATATTGATCAAAGCCAGTAACAATTATTAATAGTCATCTGTTTTAAACTTAGTAATTATACAAATAATATGGAATTTCCTTTCTGATCACTTACTATTTAGGGAGGTATTAAATGAAGTCTATTGATGAGGATAGAGAAAGAAATAAAAGTACCATTAGAAAACTAATTCATTTGCATAAGCATGCAAACCAAATTGTCTACATTTAAGAAACTTTAAAATGTAGGTATTTTGAGCTGATTTCTATGGCTGATGAAATTAGTACATTAATGTGACTTATATTTTGTTAAATACTTTCATAAGCTGCAAGTCTTTGGTTGTTGTCATGGGCTTGAATCTAAAAACATTTTATTAGGCCATTGGTAATTGAATCTCATAAAATCTCTATGAAACTGTTAATTGTACATACCTTGCTGCATACCATCAGTGTAAATTTAATATTGCCTTTTTATCATATAATTCATAAACACCATGATATGATTTCATAAGCACCATCATTGCCTATTTTCTAGAAATTACAATTCATTTGAAAAATATCTGATTTTAAAAATACAGAGAAGACCACATGATTCAAAATATTTCTTCCTTCCATTTATCCATGAGAAAATATTTTATTAAGAGAAAGGATCAGGAAGGCTAAATGAATTACCAATCATAAAAGTAAACAGAGTAGCATGTCTTAAATATAAAGTGCCAGGTAACCAAGTCACAGCCAACATTCATTTTTTAAAGCATTCAAGAAAGGATAATTACTTACTTTTATTAACTTATACAGAGGCTTACAAACTTGTCTTCATTCTCATGAGTTCACTAACCCTAATATAGCATATCTAATCTGTTGCCAAGTCTCCTCTTTTCTCCTTTCACAATACTTCTCTGATATATCTTTTCTCTTTAAACAGAAACTCCCTTGGAGAAGACACTCATTACCTCTTGTTTAGACTACTGAAATTTTGAAATTTTCTTCTGTTTGTCTTCCCTCTTTCAAATCGCTCTCCACTCAAGCCCATCTTTTACTTGTTGTTGATCTAAGAAAGAATACATTTGACCATGAGACCCTATTTAATATAATTTGACAGATCTACATTACTCCCTAGATCAAATATTACTTTCTCTGTTTTGATGTTAAATTCTTTATCTGAACTTCAGTACAATGCCTTCAGGGGAATACTATTTTATCTTATCCAACTCCATTTTGTTTTGTTTTGTTTTGTTGTTTGTTATTGTTGTTTTTGTCTAGCTGAATTGGAATGTAAGTTCTTTGAGGACAGGAATTCTCATTATTGTTGCTTGTATTTGTATCTTTACTGTCTAGCACAAGTACTTGATACCCAGTAAACACTCCATAAAAACATGTTGTTTTACTATCTAAACCAAATATCAAAACTATCCCAACATTAAAATATGTTTTTTTTAAATATGTAAATTGAGGCTCAAAAAAATAAATTCACTTTCTAAGAGCATAGAGTTCTTCTTAGAAACAGAATTTATCAAAAACCCGTTAAATCTAAGGTGCTGTGGCAATTGCCAGACAAAAGGCAAAAATAAATAGAACATTCCTAACTCTTTAGAAGCATATGTTTTATTATAGAATATAATCAATAAACTTTTTAATTTTTAAAAATCATGTACAAAATAATTTTAAGAGCTGCCTAATCTGGGAAAAGTTAAATTTTAGAAAGTAAAACCTGAACTGAACTTTCTTTTGAAAGTTTATTTCCAACTTGAGGAATAAAGTGTCCACAATTATTTCCCCTTTAATGTGACTAAAGACAAATCAATAAAAAGTATGGTTTCATGTTTACTATAGGTTTAATGTAATAAAAGATCCTCATATGTCTTACATACATTAATATATATTGCATTACTCTAATAAATTTCATTACATTAACATGAGCTTTCACTTTTAAATTCTTCTATTATTTTAATATTGTCAAGCAGGTCTTCTCATTGCTATTTTTTACTTCTTTTCATCATGTAATCTTCAAGATAGAAGAAACTCTGAAACTCAATTCAATACATGCCCAAGGCAAAATTTCCTGCCAATAGTCAAGTGGTCATTCAAATTTTGCTTGAAGACTCCCAGCACAGAACTAATGATCTCCTTGAAGTCATTCAATTCTGCTGTGATTATCTCTGGTTACTAGGACTCCCCCTGCCCCCTGCCTTTCATAGCAATCCTAAATTTGGCTGTTATTCATTGATTTCAGTTTTTTTTGTTTGTTTGTTTGTTTGTTTTGTTTGTTTGTTTGTTTTTTCTTTTTCTTTTTTTTTTTTTTCCCTAAGAGCCTAAGCAAGAATAATTATGAGCTGTCTCTAAGCAACTGGAAATATAGATCTGCCTATCAGAAAAGAGGTTGAATATATAAATAAAATACTGGGAGACTTCTGAATAGAAGCCATAGGTAAAAGTGTGAGAGTGAAATGTGTTAATTAAAGCGAAATTTAGAATATAGCCAAGAGAAGACTCTTAAAGAAGAAATAAATTAAAGGTTTGGATAGAAAAAACAATGAAAGACATAAAGAATGTTCGATTAGAGAATTAGGAAAAGAGCAAGAAAAACTTCTCCTGACTCAAGTTAATTCTAGATTTCTCTTAACAATTTTCTCACCCCCAAAAAACCTTCACATTAAGTCCAAACTCTCCTAATTGTTGAATTCAGGGATAGTGGTAGAGATATCTTCTAAGAACCAATGAAGCTAAGGGGGCATCTAGGTGGCCCAGTGGATAGAGCACCAGCCTTGAATTCAGGATGACCCAAATTCAAATCTGGTCTCAGACACTTAACACTTCCTAGCTGTGTGACCCTGGGCAAGTCATTTAACCTCAGCCTCAGGAAAAAAAAAAAAAAAAAAGAGTTTATGAAGAGGTAGAATTTTCATACCAGGATCAGGGACTAAGTATAATGTAAGTAGCCTAGGGCACGTTATATGGTCAGATCATCAAAAGCAATCAGTGGCTCTTAATTCTGGTCATATTTTCAGTAAACTTGTGAATTGCTTCTAGTCTATTTGTCCATTTTCCATTTTTTGCCTAAATTTATGTCATCTCCAAGGAAGCATCTATATGTCACAATGAATAGTGCACTGGACCTGTAGTCAGGAACTCCTTCATTACTTCTTTCTTTCCTTCTTTCTCTCTTTTCTTCCTTCATTCCCTTTCTTCTTCCTTACCTCTTTCCTTGCTATCTTCCCCCTCCTTTCCTTCCTTCTTTCCTTCCCTCCCCTCCTTCTTCCATCCCCTCCTTCCTTCCATCCCTCCTTCCTTCTTTCCCTCCTTCCTTTGTTTTTGTTTCTTTCTCTTCCTTCCTTCCTTCCTTCCTTCCTTCCTTCCTTCCTTCCTTCCTTCCTTCCTTCCTTCCTTCCTTCCTTCCTTCCTTTCTTCCTTCCTTCCTTCCTTCCTTCCTCCCATCTATCCCTCAGTACATCTTTCTTAATTGTTTATCATTCCCTATCAAATTTAATCTGATTGATGTCCTAGCTGTATTTCTTGGTCTCATATTTTGCCTGTTTGCCAGATTTGCTTCCTGACACACCCTGTTGGTCTTATTATGCCACATACTCCTTCCTTCTTAATTCAGATGAAATCTTCCACACATTACCTCATGAACAGCTCATGGCAGTCTCCTTACTTCAACAGACTACTAGTGAAATATGTAGCTTTTATGCAACTATTTTTAATCCTCTTAGACACCAGTTTCTGGTTTTTGATTACAACAATTCACACAGTGTGAATTGCTTTATCATACTATGTCACAAAACAATATGAAATACAATTATGGGACAATGGAAAAGGATGATAGTATATTTAATGTGTTGCTAAAGAATAGGATATTTTAAGAAGGGTTCAGAGTAGAACAGTTTCAAAAATGAAGAAGGGGTTTAAATATATTTTAATAAACTTCACTTTTTGAACAAATTTATTTGAGGTTATTCCTTCTTAAAATATTTCAATTTTATGGATTTCCTTAGCTTGAAATATGACATTTTAACTTCAATAGACATATTTAAAGTAAGTTAAAATATGTTACACAGGATACAAATAACTTTCCAAAAAATCTTCCTGGGATATGAGGAACCAATTTAAAATAATACAAGTGCTGAAAGTAATTATGAATTCAATAAGTCATTTAATTCCTGAAGTTCAACAGCTTGTGTGTTACTAAATTTGAATTATAAGGCAACAGCTATTGGAAATATTCTAAACACTGGGATATGTATAAAGATGCTAGATTTGGTTTCTGCCCCCTAAGAGTGTTATATTCAATTGATTAATATTGTAATAAAATGATTTGATAATGAATAGTAATGTTTTCAACAAGTTCTAAATATATGATTTTCCTAATTCATTCTAAGTGATTTGTAGATAATCAGCACAATTAAAAGGGTAACATTGAAAGCAGAGATATCTTTAATAATCTATATAAGTCCCTCAAAGTGGGGAAAATGTCAGTTTATAAGTATTGTCCTTGTTTCTTTTTAATCAAATTATTTTTATTGTCATGAATTATATTATTTGATATTTGTCATGTATAATTGAAAATATAGATATTGTACTAAAACAGTGCTAGATTTTTGATTCAGGATACCTTCATTTTCACTCTTTCTCTAAAAACTAATTATATGATTATAGAGAAGTCATTTATTTTTAATTACCAATATCCTTATGTTTAAAAGGAGGGTAGGGGAGAATTCTGGACAGTTGTCACATGTCTTGGAAGATGTCCAAGCTATCCCCCCACAAAAGAATAAAATTGAGTGTTAAAACTAACCTGTAAAGAACAAAAATGACAGGATAATAACAAGTCTTCTGAGAACAATTTCAAAATACCTGAAGAAAGACCCCAGGATCTAGGGCTAGCTAGAATCCAAGGTAACCTCATCCTGATCACAGGAATTTTCACTTCCTGGACAGTATGAGGAATTGAGAGTATGAGGCTGGGAATACTGAGGGAACCTCTGTTGATTAGGAATGCCAGTTGCAGCTGTGGGTTTCTGAGACACTGCAATAAGTGTGAAGAAAACAGCATACCTCATGAGTGCAGAAGTAGTGGGGAAAACACTGATGGCTTCAGGCATTTGCAAGAGTGTGGGCTTTTGATTTGGTGTATCAAGTCAGAAGGAAAAGCTCAAGTGAAGCTACAGTCACCAGCTCCCACTTCCTAACCCTCCACCCAGCAACCCCAGGATGAAGGTTAGTAACACTTAAAAATGAGTAGGCAAAAGATAAAGCAGCCAACCATAAAAACTTCCTATGGGAATAGGGAAGATTGGGATTTATCTTCAGAGGAAGACAATGAAGTAAAAAACAAAACAAAACAAAATCAATAGAAATAGGGAGGAACAGGATTATTTTTTGGAGGAGAGTGAAGTAAAAACAAAACAAAACAAAACAAAACAAAACAAAACAAAACAAAACAAAACAAAAATACTGCTAACCCAAAGAATATTGTTATATGGCTATCTGCCCAGAAAGAATTTGTAGAAGTACTCAGTAGAGAGTTTAAAAATCAAATGAGAGAGCTTGAGATAAAAACTAGTATATGTATGTAAACATCCAAAAAAAAAAAAAAAAACACACCAAAAAGGGTTAGAAATAAAGGTAGAAATCTCCATTATATGACAGTCATATTAATATTGTTTCAGATACATGTTTACATGTCTGTCAATGAGCATGTGTATGTATATGTATGTAGGTATATGTATGTATGTGGGTGTGTTGAATATATATATATATATATATATATATATACACACACAAACATATATTTATGTGTATATATATATATATATATATATATATATATATATGTATGTGTGTATGTATAAATATATTCATATTTAAGTATAGCCTGATTATGGGAGGTCTTGTGGTCAAAAGGAGAAAAAAGAATAATGTAAAAAGTATATGGGAGATAACCAAAGAATTATTTATAATGAACAAAAGAAAAGATGCATTATCATGAATATTATGTCTTCTATTATTTTATGTTTTTTGGAAGTGGAAATTTATTGTTACATATTGTAAGTCTTCCCTGATGTTCTGCTGGACACATGACAATGTTTTGTTTTGTTTTTTGTTTTATTTTGTTTTCCTTAATTTTTCTTTTTTTTTCTTATTTTATATTTAGCTTTAAACAAGTTAATATAAAATGAATAAAATGAGTATAATCATATTTATAGTCCTTCATAATTTCTAAGATCAAATATAATGAATTTGCTTATTCATTTATTTTTTAGAATAATCATATTTGTAGTCCTTCATAATTTTGAGGATCAAATATAATGAATTTATTTATTAATTTATTTTTTTTTTAAATTTAGGTAGGTTTTTTGTTTCTTCATTTGTAGCTATTGTTGCTATTTTAGACTAAGTTTCTATTTGACTAAGGTTAAAAGTGCAGTGGCTATTCATGAGCAGATGAAACAGATATGTGTTTTTTGTTTTATTTTGTTTTATTTTTAAACTGGTTCATATTTTTCCCCCCTGGACTGCTTCATCCTTCTTTGATAGCATGACTCCTATATCTCTGAAACTCTCCATCTTGATTCCAGATTTAGTGTAGGCAGTGGATTAACTTTTGCCCTTCAAAAGTTTAGAACTCCTTAGCTCAAGAGATCTACCAATCTCAAAATTCTTGGAAGAAACATTATAAGTCACCAGCAATCCTACAAAGGTATTTGTGGAAATGCAAATAGTATGACTTTTCAAATAGTTTATCAAAAAATTGGTTGATAGAATTTTATCAGACCATTGTTAGAATGTTCAGTTACCTGGACCTCAATCTGCTAAGAAAGCTGAATCTTGAAAGGTAAATCCATAGTACCAATGCTACTTCTCTCAGAAGTACATACAGAAAGCCCAAGGATATAGTTCAGATGAAGTTGAAATATTAATAGGAATGTGACTCCCAGATGCTGATGTGCTCTTATCTCTCCACATACACATTAAACATTTCCCTGTAAAGCAGCATTAGAATAGAATGATGGCCTGCAGGCCCTGGGTTGCAATGACTCTTAGAGAATGTACTAGAGAGGCTTAATCACAAATCCTTCTAGGCTATTTCAAAATGACATATTTAAATCTGATAATAGTATAGTGTGAAGGGCCTGCAACTGGGAATAAATGTGCATTATTTCAAGTCTTCTAATTTACTTAAGAAAATCCATGTCAGCATTATTTCCTTAACTGATAAATTGAGAGCAAGAGTTCATAGGATCATAGATTTAGAGCTAGAATATATTTAAGATATTATGTAATCTAACCTCTTGTTTTAGGGAAAAAGAAATAGTGAGTTAGAGATTTGTCTAAGTGACTTATTTAGATAAGGCCCCTTAGATAAGGACCTTTAGATAAGATGCTTTAGGTGGTGGTAGGGGTTTTTACTGAAACTCATATCCACTGAATCCAAATCCAAAGTTCTTCTGAATGTGACATACTGTATCTTCACTATTGCTTTATTTGCTTCTTTTAGTACAATTATATGTGTATGAATATGTATATGTGTATATAAAGCCTCTACAATATACCAGACATTGAATTAAACACTAGGGATTGATAAAAAGGCAAAAGACAGCCCTTGCCTTGACTATGTCTTCTATGCTGAAAAAGGAGTGGACTATTTGAGGGAGGTGGTGATCAAAAGCAAAACACTGGGGAGAAAGGAAAAGGGAAAGGAAAGAGAAAAGTATAACTTGGGGAAAATAAGATAGCAGGAAATAAAAACTTAATCATTTTAACTGTGAATGTGAATGGGAATGAATTTTCCCTTAAAATGGAGGTGGATAGCAGACTGGATTCAAATGTTGTTTGAATCCTACAATATGTTGTTTTCAAGAAACACATTTCCTCTCAGAAAGGAATACATTTTTAAAGCAAATATTTCTGCTGGATTCAAAGGATATTCATTATTTTAACTCATTCTTCAGAAAGGTAACTGACAGGTCTTTATAAGAAAACTGAAACATTGATCATTTTTAGAAAGGACATGTTAAATGATATTTAATAAAATATAATTCAGGATTGATTTGTTCAAAGCTCATTGAACCAAACTATAACTCTGAAACATGATGGGTAGTGATAAACATCTAGGGGAAGAGAAAACATATGACTATGGGATGTTATATTATGTAATGGAGCACAGGGATTAGGATTAATAGATGAGCTTCAACTCCATTCTCTGTTAATAGTTAATTTCTGCAAAATTAATAAAGTTACTTAAGGACCCAGTTTCTTATCTATAAAATGAGAGTGTTGAACTAGGTAACATTTATAATCTTTTTCAAGGTTGTGGAAAAATAATGATTAATTTTGTCAGAGATATTTGAGCATAATATTTTCTTTAAATATTCTATTTGACCTATTTCAATTGAAAATAATGGAGGGGGATGAGCAATGTGTGAACCTTACTCTCATCAGATTTTGCTCAATGAGAGAATATCTGACATATTCACAAAGAAACTTATCTCACGCTGTAGGGAAGAGAAGAAAGAAGAAATGAAAGGGAAGGCTAATAGAAAGAGAACAGAAGTAGAGTGGGAAAGACATGAGAAAAGTAAAGGGGCTAAAAAAGGAGTGCACTATTTGAGGGAGGTGGTGATCAAAAGCAAAACACTGGGGAGTAGGGAAAAGGGAAAGGAAAGAGAAAAGTATAACTTGGGGAAAATAAGATAGTAGGAAATACAAACTTAATCATTTTAACTGTGAATGTGAATGGGAATGAATTTTCCCTTAAAATGGAGGTGGATAGCAGACTGGCTTCAAGTGTTGTTTGAATCCTACAATATGTTGTTTTCAAGAAACACATTTCAAGTAGAGTGATAGACAGAAAAATGATGTTAGTGGGGGATCTCAACCTTGTTTTCTCAGAACTAGATAAATCAAACTATAAAATAAATAAGAAGTTAAGAAGGTAAAAATAATTTTAGAAAAGTTAGGTAAGATAGATCTTTAAGG
Source organism: Sminthopsis crassicaudata (assembly GCF_048593235.1). Classification (NCBI taxonomy): domain Eukaryota; kingdom Metazoa; phylum Chordata; class Mammalia; order Dasyuromorphia; family Dasyuridae; genus Sminthopsis; species Sminthopsis crassicaudata. The sequence goes on from NC_133620.1 coordinate 79,380,368, forward strand.
AAAATTGAATGTAGACAGAAAGAAATATATTTTTCCCCCCTCCAGCAGTACATGGAGCCTACACAAAAATTGCCCATTTATTAAAACATTAAAAACCTCAGAATCAAATACAGAAAGGCAGAAATAGTAAATGCATTTTTTTCAGATCATGATGCAATAAAAGGCCAGGGTAAAATGCATCAAAAATTAATAGGAAAATAAATAATCTGATCCTAAAGAATGAGTGGATAAAACAACAAATCATAGACACAATTGATAATTTCATCCTAGAGAGTGACACAAATGAAAAAAACATAGAAAAATTTATGGGAGGCAGCCAAAGTAGCTTTAAAAGGAAGCTTTATATCTTTACATGCTTATTTGTATAAAATAAAAAAGAAAAGATCAGTGGATAGGGCATGCAATGAAAAAAGCTAGAAAAAGCAAAAAAAAAAAAAACCCCCCAATTAAATATAAAATTTGAAATTCTGAAAATAAAAGGGGTGATTAATAAAATTGAAAGTTAAAAAAAAAACTAATGAACTAATAAAAAAAAAAACTAAGAATTGATTTTATGAAAAAAAAACACAAAATAGATAAACTTTTAGTAAATTTGATTAGAAAAATGCAAGAAAAAAATCTAAATGTTTTTCTCAAAAATTAAATGAGTCAACTTTCCACCAAAGAAGATGAAATTAGAGCCCTAATTAGCCATGATTTTGCCCAACAATTTATCAATAAATCTGATAATCTAAGTGAAATGGATGAATATTTGTAAAAAAATTGATTATCCAGATTAAAAAGAGGAACCATATTACTTTAATAGTCCCATTTTATAAAAAGAGATAGAACAAGCTATTAAACAACATCCTAAGAAAAACTTTCCAGGGCCAGAAAGATTTGTATGTGAATTTTACAAAATGTTTATTGAACAATTAATTCCAAATCTATGGAAACTACTTTGAAAACTGGGCAAAGAAGGAGTCCTACCAAATTTATTTTATGGTTCTGATAATGCTTCTAATACCTAAACCAGTGCAGTCAGAACATGTAAAGAAAATTATAGACCAGTTTCTCTAATGAAAATTAATGCAAAAATCTTAAATGAAATGTAGCAAAGAGATTAAAAAAAGTTATCATCATGATAATATAACATAATCAAGTCAGATTTATGATAGGAATACAAGGTTGATTTAATATTAGGAAAGCTATTAGCATAATTTACTTTATCAAAAACAAAACTAACAAAACTCATATGATTATCTCAATAGATGTAGAAAAAGCATTTCAAAAAATCCAATACCCATTACTATTAAAAACACTAGAGAGACTAGGAATAAATCAAATTTTCCCTAAAATTATCAGTAGCATATTTAATATCATCAACAAGCATCATATGTAACAGGTATAAAGTAGAACCATTCCCAATAAGATCAGGTGTGGAACAAGTTTCCCCCATTACCATTGCTATTAAATTTTTTTTATTAGAAATGTTAGGTTTAGTAATAAGAGAACAAAAATGAATTAAAAGAATTAGAATAGATAATGAGGAAAACAAATTATCACTCTTTGCAGATAATATGATGGTATACTTAGAGTATCCAAGAAAATCAACTAAAAAGCTACTAAAAATATTCACAACTTCAACAAAGTGAAACCACATAAATTATCAGCATTTTATATGTTACCAACAAATTCCAACAGCAACAGGTACAAAGAGAAATTTAATTTGAGATAAATGTAGAAAATATGAAATATTTCAAAGTCTACCTGGCAAGGCTAAATTGGGAACCATGTGAACAAAATTACAAAACACTTTACATACAACTAAAATCAGATCTAATCAATTTGGGAAAATATCATGTGCTACTAGGTAGACCAAGCTAATATAATAAAAATGAGAATTCTGCCAAAATTAATCTACTTATTCAGTGCCCTACCAATCAAACTCCAAAGAAATTATTTTAGAGATCTAGAAAAAACTAATAATAAAGTATATCCAGAAGAACAAAAGATCAAGAATTTCAAGGGCATTAATGAAAAATATGCAAATAAAGGTGAACTACCTGTACCAGACCTAAAACTATATTATAAAGCAGCATACATCATAACCATTTTGTACTGGCTAAGAAATAAAGTAGTCAATCATTGGAATGAGTTAGCTTCATAAGATATAATCATCAAGGATTATAAGGATCTAGTGTTTAATAAACCAATAGACCCCAGCTTCTGGGATAAGAACTTATTATTTGACAAAAATTGTTGGAAAAAATTGAAAATTATTATGGCAGAAATTATGCATTAATTCACACCTAACATCCTATACCAAGATAAGATCAAAATAGTTGCATGATTTAGACTCAAAGAGTGACACTGAAAGCAAATTAGAAGCAAGGAAAGTCTACCTCTCAGATCTTTGGAGAAGGAAGGAATTTGTGGCCAAGGAAGAAATAGAGTACATTATAGCATGTAAAATGGATAATTTTAATTATATTAAGTTAAAAAGTTTTTGTAAAAACAAAACTGATACAGACGTGATTTGAAGAAAAGCAATAAAGTGAGAAACATAATGCTTCATTTCTAAAATATATAGATAATGGACTCAAATTTATAAGAATCCAAGCCATGATCTAATTGATAAATGAATCAATGATATGAACAGACAATTTTCAGATGAAGAAATGGAAAATATTTCTAGTCATATGAAAAAGTGCCCTAAATCTCTAGTGTTCAAAGAAATGCAAATTAAGACAACTCTGAGATAACACTACCTCTGACATTGACTAAGATGACAGGAAAAAACAAAGATGATTGTTAAAGGGGTACACTTATACATTGTTGATGGAACTATGATTGGATCCAACTATTCTGGAAGCATTTGGAACTATGCTCAAAAAGTTGTCAAACTGTGCACACCTTTTGATCCAGCAGTGTTTCTATTGGGCTTGTATCCCAAAGAGAATTTAAAGAAGGGAAAGGGACCTGTAAGTTGTTTGTGTCAGCCCTTTGTGTAGTGGCAAGAAACTGGAAACTGAGTGGATGCCCATCAATTGGAGAATGGCCAAATAATTTATGAAATATGAATGTTATGAAATACAATTTCTTAAGAAATGATCAGTAGGATGATTTCAGAGAGATCTGGAATGACTTACATTTACTGATACTAAGTAAAGTGAGTAAGAGTATACAACAAGAATATTATTCAATGATCAATTCTAATAGATGAGGCTCTTTTCAACAATGACATGATTAGGTCAGTTCCAATTGTCTTGTGATGAAGAGAGCCATGTGGACTCAGAAAGAGAACACTGGGGACTTAATTTGGATCACAACATAGTATTTTCTCTTTTTGCCAGTGCAAATTGGCAATTTACCACAAATTACCATTTTAAAAAGTAGTCTGAAAATTAAGAATTTAAACAGCTTGCCCAGATCCACCCAGGCAAAATCCTTATTGTAAATTCAGTATTCTATAAACTATTCCAGGCATTCCTTATTGTAAATTCAGTACTCTATAAACTATTAGGCTGCCTTCCATACCATGAGGGAAAGAACTTACAAATTTTAGACCTTACTTTATATTTTATTTTGTTTGTAGCAAACAATCATGTTTAAGTGATTTGCCCATGGTAACACAGCTACTAAATGTCTAAGATCATTTCTGAAATTAAGTCCTCATGATTTGGCGTGCCAATGTTCTATCCACTGCTTCACCTCGCTGCCTCTTGAATCTTACTAAAACAACAACAGCAACAATAACAATTTGTTCAAATGCATATAAAGAACTAGATTTCAACATAGCTATATGGATAATGGATAAAGACATAAAGATAAATAATATAGAGTTGCAGACATGCAATTTTATTTTTATTTTAAAATAAGTCAAAAATAATTTTGCATTGCTTATTTGTAGTGGTAGTTAATCAAGTAATTGTTATTACAAATAATAGTGTCATTTTCCATAATTTATTTATGAACATTTACTCATGTCTCTCATTTGCTACAATTAATGTTGATTTTTAAAAAAATATTAACATGTGTCCTTGTTGCTGACTCTTCACTCCTGATCCAGTCTCCTAATGAAAAATATATAAAAGAAGTTTATTTTTTTTCATTAGATTCAATTAAATCTCATATTTAACTTTTTTCATCATGACACTATTTTTTCCTCTTCATTTGGAAAAGAATAAGTCATTTTCTCTTTTAAGGAATGTACAACAAGAAGGTGACAGCCCTCTTTGTAGTGTTCAGAAACTGGAAACTGAATGGATGCCCATCAATTGGAGAATAGCTGAATAAATTGTGGTATATGAATATTATGGAATATTATTGTTCTGTAAGAAATGACCAACAGAATGATTTCAGAAAGGCCTGGAGAGACTTACATGAACTGATGATGAGTGAAATGAGCAGGACCAGGAGATCGTTGTATACTTCAACAACAATACTATATGATGATCAATTCTGATGGACATGGTCATATTCAACAATGAGAAAAATCGAATCAGTTCCATTAGAGTAGTAATGAACTGAACCAGTTACACCCAGAGAAAGAACTCTGGGAGATGACTATGAACTACTATATAGAATTCCCAAAACCCCATTTTTGTCCACCTGCATTTTTGATTTCCTTCACAGTCTAATGGTACACTATTTCAGAATACAATTCTTTTTATACAGCAAAATAAGTGTTTGGACATATACATATATTACATATATATATTATATTACGTACATATATTATATTTAACATATACTTTAACATAGTTAACATATATTGGTCAACCTGCCACCTGGGGGAGGGGGTAGGAGAAGGAGGGGAAAATTTGGAACAAAAGACTTAGCAATTTTTAGTGCTATAAAATTACCCATGAATATATATTGTAAATAAAAAGATATAATAAAAAATGTTAAAAATGGAATAAACAAAAATTGCTTTTTTCTTTTTTTTTTTTTAATGAAGGAAAGAGTAGTAGAAATATTTATAATTGCTTCTGGGTTGGATAAAATCAAATTTAATAAAAGTTGAAGTCATCCAGATCACTAGCAACCTTTTACTGTACCTAATGTATAAACTATCAGACGATGTAGGAAATATTTTTTCATTCTACTAAGCAATTTTAAAAGCTTTCACTTCAGTAGAAAAAAAAAAACAGCTCTGAGTTCTGCAGAATTTTAGAATTATAGATATTAAACAGAATCAAATTCATTATAATATGTTCACATTTAAATATTCAGCCTATAGGGAATTTTCAATGGGTTTCATATTTCTTAATAACACTGTCCACTAGCAGAAAATTTTTACCTGAATTGATAGTGAGGATTAAGTAATGCCTTACATATGAAAAAAATCCCTAAGATATTATAACTGAATAACAACTGTTCATGGAAGGGGGAAAAATCAATCATAGCTTTCAAAGAGGAACATAAAAATTCTCTGCAAGCATTACATTAATTTGACACATTCTCATAATTAAAGTAATATAAAAGAAATTTCATATCTCTTACTTGAGGCAATTGGATTTTATTGTCTGTGGATATAATAATGTGCCATATTCTCTGTTTATTATTTCAGACCTTGTATTTGGATTCAAATTTAAAATTATCTGAAAAATAATAATAGTGTACCCACAAACACATATGGAGATTAATATTAAATTTCTTTTTTCATCTCCAGTTTTTATCTTTGATTCTTTACTATTCCTGTATTCCCATAATCAGTCTCTCAACCGATTTTGCTACTTCTTTTCCAACAATTTTCTTGCAACAATTTTTTCACAATGGTAATCTTTTGTAGTACTTATGATTAATAAATATTATTTTATAATATATTCATATTATTTGATATGATATATATGACAATATATATTATAATATTCTAAATACGTTGACCCCTGAGGGTTTAAATGACTTGCCTAAAATCATTTAGCCAGTATGTTAAGGCAGGACTTTCATAGAGGTCTGATTTGAAGCTAGATTACTATCCTCCAAGCCAAGAATACTCTCCCTTTATTATTAAAATGCTATCATGATGTCATAGGTAACCTATTCACTGATTCAAGATAAGAAATTTACACTCTAGATGAAGAAGATAGCATTTATATGTAGTCAATAACAAACTTTGAATTAAGGATATGGTAATATTTTAACCAAATGGTGTGAAAGTTAACAGAAGTTAGGAAAATAATGGTTAAATTCTCTCAACCACCAAAACCTGCAATTTTTCACTAAAGATTGCTGAAAATACACTTTTCTGCAAATATTATTATTTTTTTTCCTGAGGAAATAGGGATTAAGTGACTTGCCCAGAGTCAAACAGCTAGAAAGTATTAAGTGTCTAAGATCAAATTTGAACTCAGGTCCTCCTGACTTAAGGGTTGGTGCTCTGTTCACTGTGCCACCTAGCTGCCCACTGCAAATAATTCTTTATAAAAATCATTCTAAAAAGATTGCAAGGTGTGTTCAGGGAAAACTAACTCATACCTTTAATTTGAGGGCTGCTTTCCAGCTTTGGTGTCTACCTACTCCACCTAATTCTCACTTGTGGCTCCAAGAAGCTGTTGCAGACACAATGGCCACACCCTGGCAAACTTTCACAACAGTATTTAAGCAAGTTGAGTGTAACTGAGAGGTCTCAAACCCTGAGAAGAGTTGGGAGGAAGAAGTCTATCCTAGGCATATGAGGGTTTACCCTGATGGAGTGGGTGGGTGAGAATAATTTATTCCAATAGCCATGAAGACAGTTCTTAAAGAAGGCACTGCAGTGTGCTTATATTTTGGGTAGACACTGAGAACTCCAAAATCATCCATGCATTACTAGCTATCACTAGACTTGTTGAATGTTCTGTCACTGGATTTGGATGATTCTGACAGAGAAAGGTCAATTACTTTGTGCATTTCTATCTCAGTTAAAACCAACGCCAGTGGATCAAAAGACATTGCTCAAACCTCAAAATCATGTGGGAACAAGCAAGCGATATAGCAGCAGGAGCATATATATTGGATGCTGTAGTCATAACCCTGAATACAAGTGATGGGATTACTGTGGCAGGCAGGGTTCCCAATCTGTAGACAAAACACACAAAAAATGTAGAAATCCTTCCGCAAAGATGATTTCACTCAATGTTAGTAAGTGAAATATGCATGCACTTATAGACTAAACAAAATTGAGAAGATCTGAAAGATGAACAAATCTTGTGAGAGAACCCAGCAGGTATCACACCCAAATAACAGTCTTGAATGAAACAAGGCTGAAAAAATTAAGGCTAGCTTAAAATTGGAGCTGGATATAGGTTTTTTTTTTTTTTTTTTTTTTTTTTTTTTTTTTATCCTAGAGTTATCACAATGAAGGGAAATGTCATGAAGCTAGTGTAAATTTATAATCAAAAGTAATCTAGTCAACATGTTTGTTTGTTCAGCTAAAGGGGTGAAGGACAGGCTTATGGCAATTTTAATGCAGCTTGTTGCAAAAAGCCACTCTATTATCATCAATGTCTGTGTTCCAATCCGAATAAAACCTGATGAGATCAAAGAAAAATTGTATGAACACTGGGAGATCCTTATCATCAATGTACCAGAAGAGAACAAGCTTGTAATTCTGTATGATTTTATTGAAGAATCCTTGACAGAAATGAAAATAGAAACAACAGTAACAATCATCTCTTACTACTAAAGATTTTTGCAACTCATGATCTTCTCATCACCAACATTGTTTTCTATTTATCTAAATGTGATAATTCTTCATGGATCAGCCCTCTCAGTCAACTCTGGCTTTTACTTAACTATTATATTATGAGGATTATAAGGAGAAGAGATAGAGAGACTGAAAATAATGAAGACAATGTGTGGTAGAGGATACTGGACTGACCATACACTTATCATCTCAGAGCTAAGTGTTTGCATTTAACAAAAACAATGAGCCTAAGACAAAATAGCTACAGATGAATTTACCAACAGATTAGAGAGCTTCTCTAAGTGGGAATAGTGTGTTGTTAAATTGGAAGGAAGTTGATCCAACACACAGTTAACAATAGTGGAACAGAAAATAAGTCAAAAATTTTCAGAGATTTGATATATAGCATAGAATTTGATCATCCAGGTCAAAACAACCACAAACATCAAGATTAGCTGGACAAAAATGATTGGGAAATTCAAAACCTGTTGTCAGCAGGATAAATAATTTATATCTGAGAAGGCATCATTTAATTCCTTGAAAAGTAAAATATAAGAATATCTTAGAGAAACACAAGATTCTTGGCTGAGTAAAAAAGCAGATGAAATTCAATTTTATGCAAATAGTAACAACCCAAAGCACTTTTATCATGCCTTCTAGGCTATTTATGGGCCAGAGACCTATAGTGTGGAGCCACATTCATTAGTTATAACAATATCCTACAGAAATGGGCTGAACACTTCCATAATAATTTCAACAGACCATCATCAATCAGTGCTGAAACCATTCACTAAAAATGTCCACCTCAGGATGAAGTTAGTCCTTCCTAAGATGAAGTACTAACTGAAAAATAAGTTTTGAATGTCATTAGGGTCTTTTCTAGGGCAAGATACATGATGATGATTCTATTCCAACAGAGATTTACAAGGTGTGTATGTGTGTAGGTCCATTATTCGTACAAAAACTAACTGAAATTTTCTTGGTTATATGACAAGAGGGAATTATTCCCTGGGAGTTCAGAGAGAGAAAGAGGGATGGGGAAGAGAGAGAGCAACTTCTAGTCTGCTGTTTGTGTTAATATTGACTTAACAAAACCAAGAAGACAGGTGCTCCATCAGCCAACACCAAGCCAACCATCTGTTTCATCATTGGTTAAAACAAATGGAGGAGTTTTGAATTCTGTGAATAAGTTCATTTGCCTTGGCAATATAATTTCCAGGGATGTAAACACTGATGAGGTTGAAGAATGTATTGTTCCAACTAACAATTGTTTAGATGGCTGCAAAGGAAATTGTGGGAGAGATAGTAGATTAACTATAAAATGAAGGTCTATACAGCTATTGTGCCAAACTCATTTTATGTCCCTGAAACCTGAAGAGTATATGAATGGCATGCCATGAAACTGAATCTCTTCCATTTCAATTGTCTTGAAAATTTGCTAACGATCACCTGGAGGGATAAGTTACTAGACAGTGAGGTAATTTCTCAAATTAAATTGGTAAGTATTCAAATTCTAAGGAGGAAGGCACAATTCCAATGGGCTGGTCATATTGTTCAAATACCAAATGTATCATTGTCAAAAAGATTATTTTATAGAGAAATTACAAAGGGCAAGCACTCACAATAGTGATCAGAAAAACCAATAGTAGGACAATATCAAGATCTTTTTTAAGAACTTTGTAATTGATTATATAACATGGGGACACTGACATAGGCCCATACAGAATGGTGTATTGTCCTTATCATAGACAATATTATGCTCAATGAACAAAGTCAAATTTAAGTAGCTCAAAAGAATCCCAAGTTGTACAAATTTAAAGATTCTACTCCAAATTATCACATGAACTATTTGTTATCCACCTGTGGTAGATTATTCCAAGTTCTCAATGTTCTAAACAATCACACTTGGATATTCTGTAACTTGATTCTAATATGGTGATGTAATTTTGGTCTTCTTTGAAAAAAAGGACAAGAATCAGATTCTGATATTTTATCCTATGAATAACCAATGAAATAACCAATACAATTTGGTATACAAAATAAACTATGTAACTTTAAAAACCCTTTTTATCACTAATGATTCCTTAGAAATATATGATATTTTGTGTTAATAGCTTAATAAAAACAACACAAAGCAAAATATTGATTTCATAAATATTTATTTTTATAACACATGAAATCTATAGTCCCATAAATACCATGCAGTAGATAAAATTGTTAAAAGAAAACATGTTTAAATTGAATGTTACTTCCCACTGTATTAGATGGCATAAGTGTGCTGTACTAAATGATGTAAACTTTTCTTTCTTGGCCATCATTTGAAAACTAAGGAAGAGGCTGTTGGGACTTTAGTCACTATTGTTAGAATATGCTGAGATTGATGGGAAAGAAGAGGAAATACTCCAAGTAGAATGTGGTTCTTGAAAAGATGCTTGAAAGAAAGTTCATATTCTAATAGGTAAAGGTGAAAAAAAGAGTTGATTTTAGAAATTGGAGAGAAAAAGATAAAGTCAAAGAGATGAAAAGTGACATATTTTCTGCAAAGAACAGCACATGAGACAAAATAGCTATAGTGTAGACTATGCGGAAGAGAGTGAAATATAATTATGCATGACATTTAGGTTAAAACCAGGTCACAAAGTACACAAAATTAAAAAAAATGTAATTATCATTGATCTCCACATATTAGTCAAAAGACTTTTTGAAAAGGAAAATGATCAGGTTTTAGTTATACTTTTGGAAAACTGCACAGACATCCATATGGAGGACTGGAATGGGGAGAGATCTGAACAATGAATACAATTAGAAAGAAAATCAAAGTGAGAATCAAGAATATCTGAACTAAGATAATGACTGTAAGTGATGAGAGAAATGTGAGAATAGGAATTACAAGATTCACCATTTAATAATTTTAAATATTCTGCTATTGCTTAATTAAATTGTATTTATTCTCTAAACTAAGGTAACATTAAAAATCTAGTAGAGGATATCTTATGACTTGTCCAGAACCACATACCTAGGAAGTGTTGTATCTGAGACCAGATTTGAACTTAGGTCTATCTGACTTCAGGGCTGGTACTCTATCCACTGTGCCACCTAGCTGGGCCATTTTTAAAATAAATTTAAAAATACTTTTTTCAGATTTTTTTTTCACTTAATGGTGTTTATTATTTTCAATTCCATATAAAAATAGTTTTCAACATTCATTTTCGTAAGAGTTTGCATTCCATATTTTTCCTTACCCCTTCTCCCTTTTCCTTTCTCATTCTCCCAGATAAGTAATTTAATATAAGTTATATGTGTTAAATATGTTAGACTCATTATACATGTATAACAAGTATAATGTTAAATATACATTATATATTAAACATATTTACATGTTAAATATAAATTACATATATTAAACATATTTACATACTAATTATGTTGTTAAAGGAAAATCAGAACAAAAGGGGGAATTGTGAATAAGGAAAAAATAACAAAAGAGTGAAAATAGTTTGTTTCAATCTGCAGATTATATATACAGATATAGATATAGATATATATCTATATATCTATATCGAGATCAATATATATATCTTTCTCTAGATAGAGATAGAATTTTCCATCATGATTTTTAGAATCATCTTGGATCATTGTATTACTGAAGTATTAAATCCATCACAGTTGATCACTGCACAATGTTCTGTTATTGTGTACAATGTTTTTCTGGTTTTGTTAATTTAATTTAGCATCAGTTCATGTATTTTTTTTCAGATTTTTCAGAAATCCACCTGCACATCATAAATTTTAAAGAAAAAATACTATTAATTACATTCATATACCAGAGCTTATTCAGTCACTTCACAACTATGGTCATCGGGTCATCTATTCATTTCTCAATTCTTTGTCAATTCAAAAAGAATCGCTATAAACATTTTTGAATATTTTAGGTCCTTTTTCCTTTTTTATGATCTCCTTGTAGTGATATTGCTGGATCAAATAGTATACCAAGATTTGCTGCCTTTTGGTTATAGTTCCAAAATTCTCTCCAGAATTACTGGATAAGTTCACAACCACCAACAAATAATTCTCCCAACAATGCCATAGTGTACCAGATTTTCTCCATCCTTTTCAACTTTTACCATCTGCCTTTGCTGTCATATTAGCCAATTTTTGGCTAGAGTTATTTTAATTTGAATTTCTCTAATCAGTAGGGATTTGGAACTTTTTTTCATAGGATTACAAATTCAGGTTAATTTCTTCATCTGGAAACTGTGTTCATATTCTGACTATTTATCATTTGGAGATTGACTTGTATTATTATAAATTATAAATAGGGCTTCTCAAGATCTGGCTGCTGGAGAATGACTAATGTCCTAGGCTATCCAGAGAACATAGTGATTCCTGGAACTTAAGTCCGCTGATTTGGCTAAGGCATGTGGAATCCTGTTTTTGGTATTTTTTCCCTAGCTTCCTGGGCTCAGGATCTCCTGCTGAATTGTTGTAGTGTTGCTTCCTGCCAACTTAGCGGGGAGCTTCCTATCTTTTTTTGATCCTCCCCATTCCCTTTTATTAGAGTGAGAGTAACCCATTCTGCTTATTCTCCAAGTTTCCTGGGCTAAAAGATTGTTTTGACTTATCTCCTTGCTGGTTCTGCCACTTGAGGACCTATCTTTGGGTATATTTTATGGTTACCCAGAAGTGAGTATGGAAGAATGACAATGATTCAATGCTTACTCTACCATCTTGGCTCCTAGAAGTTCTCAAAAAAGATTTTAAAAGTAAGAGAGGCAGAAGAAAAAATGGAGAAAGAATGAGAATTGGGCATGACAATAATGAAAATTGAGTCTACTTTTTGGAGAAGAAAGCACAAAAATTAACTGTAGTAAACAACTCATTAAAAAAAATAGATTTGGGGGCAGAGCCAAGATGGCGGAGAAGAAACACACGACTCAGTGAACGTCCTCACTCCCTCACAACCAATTAGATAAATTAAGTCTCAGAAAAAGCCCGGGACTGATAGATACCACAAGGACTGGAAGCACGACTTACCAGCTGAAGAGAATCTGGAGTTTCAACAGGAAAGGTCAGTTCTCAGGGGAGGAATAAGAGAGACCAGCACAGACGGTGGGGTAGGGGCACACTGCGCCCATTGCGCTGGGAAGGGCTCTGGGATCAGAGAAGCCACTGAGGTAAAGGAATATGGCACAGGCTGTTAGCTCTTCTCTGCTAATTATTTAGCAGTTCAGAAGAAAAAGCCAAAATATTTTAAAACTCAAATTAGATTTTCCCCGATCCTGGGGGTGACTCAGCAGAACTCTTGGCACCAGGGGGTGTGGCCTCAGCTACCTCCTGAGAATAGTTAAGAGATTGACAAGTGGGTGAATACGGCCCAAGGCAACACACACTGCCTAGCTTAGCTGGAGGGAGTGGAACTCAGCTCCAGGAAGTCCCAGAGAAGCGGAACCTTTGAACTAGGGACCGCGGTTTCTGGCAGACACTTCCAGTTTGAGCACAGGGGCTTCTCACGTCACCTGCTGCAGACATCCACTCCCCACCCGGACACATAGGCTGGGCTTCGTGCTGTCTTCACTATTCTATGCCCTCGAAGCACAGTAGTGCTAATCACCTCTGAGGCACTTCCAGGGAGGGGGTGGGGAACTCTCTCCCAGAGCTCTATCTTAGCTAAGGCGCAGGAGCCGCTGCATCCATCCAGTCTGGGAGGAAGCTGGTAAAGAAGTAAATAATTTCCTACCCCAGGGACAGACCCCAAAACATTTTTTTAAGTATGAGCAAAAAAGCTAGAAAAACTATAGATTCCTTCTATACAGAGAAAGAGCGGGTATCCAACCCCGAGGAAGTTGACAGCAGAGAATCAGCAGACAACAACCTAAAGGGGAACGATTCCTGCCCCCCATCACATAACTCTCTCCTAGAAGAAGCTCTTTAAAAATTGAGGGAGATCGAAGAAAAATGGGGAAAGGAAAGGGAAGTTATGATAGAGAATAACAACGTCCTGAAATTGGAGTTGGAAAAAATAAAGAATTCACAGGACATGCAGGGAAACAAAATTAGTGAATTAGAAAAGGTTAAAAAAACACAGGAAAGTAGGATTTCTGAATTGGAAAAGATAAAAAAGTCTCAAGAAAAAAGAATTTCTGAATTGGAAAAAGAAAATAATTCTCAAAAAAAAATTAGGGAAATGGAAAAAAATTCAATAGAGCAAAATAATTCATTTAAAAACGAAATTGGGCATTTACAAAAAGAACTAAAAACTGTGAAAGAAGAAAATAACAACTTAAAAGTCAGGATGGAACAAATAGAAATGAATGATTCACAGAGAACCCAAGAATCAGTCAAACAAAACAAAAAAAAATGAGAAGCTGGAGAACAACGTCAAATACTTACTGGGAAAATCTATAGACCTGGAAAATAGATCTAGGAGAGATAATCTGCGGATTATTGGACTTCCAGAAAACTATGACCAAAAAAAGAGCCTAGATTCTATTTTACAGGAAATTATCAAAGAGAACTGTCCAGAGATAATAGAAACAGAAGGGAAAGTAGATGTGGAAAGAATTCATCGAACTCCTTCTGAAATAGACCCTAAAAAAAGAACACCATGGAACATTGTGGCTAAGCTGCAGAATTACCACACAAAGGAGAAAATCCTGCAAGCAGCTAGAAAAAAACAATTTAAATACCAAGGTGCCACAATAAGGGTCACCCAAGATCTGGCTGCCTCCACATTAAAAGATAGAAGGGCCTGGAACCTGATATTCCGTAAGGCAAAAGATCAAGGACTGCAACCAAGAATGAACTACCCAGCTAAGTTTAGCATCTTTTTCCATGGAAGAAGATGGTCATTCAATGAAACAGAGGAATTCTATATGTTTCTAAGAAAAAAACCAGACTTAAACAAAAAATTTGATCTACATCCACAAGACTGAAGAGAAACAGAAAAAGGTACACAGAACCCTTGAGAACTGTAACTCTGTTGTGGGTATATAAAAAATACTCAAGGATAATTTGATTTTACTGATATAAAAGAAAAAAAGGGGGGTGTAGTAAAGGGAAGGAGGTCAGTTCAGAAAAAGGGGATGGAGTGATAAAAAGAGGGAAACTACATCCCAGGAAGAGACATAGAAAATACACCATATATGAGGGAACTTAGTGAGGGGGAGAATCATTGTGTGAATCTTACTCTCATCAGAAGAGGCTCAAAGAGTAAATAATTAACATATTTGTTTTTCAGAGAATTTTCTCTCACCTCATTAAAAGGGGGGAGAGGAAAAGGGAAAAGGAAAAGGAGAATAAGTGAAGGGACTTGGAGGGAGGGGGGAGGGATCCTAAAAAAAAAAAAAAAAAAAAAAAAAAAAGAGGGAGGGTTGCGCGTCACAAGGGGGGGTCTGTAAATTAAATATCGGGGAGGGGGATCAGGGGGGTCAAGGGAAAAAAGCATAATCTGGGGATAATACGATGGCAGGAAATACAGAATTAGTAATTTTAACTGTAAATGTAAATGGGATGAACGATCCCATCAAACGGAGACGGATAGCAGATTGGATCAAAAAGCAGAACCCTACAATATGTTGCCTACAGGAAACACACTTAAAGCAAGGAGATACATACAGAGTAAAGGTAAAAGGTTGGAACAGAGCCTATTATGCTTCAGGTAAAGCCAAAAAAGCAGGGGTAGCTATGCTTATCTCAGATCAAGCAAAAGCAGAAGTAGATCTCGTTAAAAAAGATAAGGAAGGAAACTATATCCTGCTGAAAGGTAGCATAAATAATGAAGCCATATCAATACTAAACATATATGCACCAAGTGGTATAGCATCTAACTTTCTAAAGGAAAAGTTAAGAGAACTGCAAGAAGAAATAGACAGTAAAACTATAATAGTGGGAGATCTCAACCTTGCACTCTCAGATTTAGACAAATCAAACCACAAAACAAACAAGAAAGAAATTAAAAAAGTAAATAGAACATTAGAAAAACTAGATATGATAGACCTTTGGAGAAAACTGAATGGCAATAGGAAGGAATATACTTTCTTCTCAGCAGTTCATGGATCCTATACAAAAATTGACCATATATTAGGACATAAAGATCTCAAAATTAAATGTAGGAAGGCAAAAATAATAAATGCCTTCTTCTCAGAACATAATGCAATAAAAGCTACATTCAGTAAAAAGTTAGGGGTAAATAGACCAAAAAGTAATTGGAAACTGAATAATCTCATCTTAAAGAATGACTGGGTGAAAGAGCAAATTATAGAAACAATTAACAATTTCACCCAAGATAATGATAATGATGAGACATCATATCAAAATGTTTGGGATGCAGCTAAAGCAGTAATAAGGGGAAATTTTATATCTTTAGAGGCTTCTTTGAAGAAAATTGAGAAAGAGAAGATTAACGAATTGGGCTTACAACTTAAAAGGCTAGAAAAAGCACCAATGAAGAGGAAATTAGAGAAATAATAAGGAGTTACTTTGCCCAACTTTATGCCAATACATTTGATAACTTAAGTGAAATGGATGACTTTCTCCAAAAATATAGGCTCCCTAGATTAACAGAGGAGGAGGTAAATTGCTTAAATAGTCCCATTTCAGAAAAAGAAATAGAACAAGCTATTAATCAACTCCCCAGGAAAAAATCCCCAGGGCCAGATGGATTCACATGTGAATTCTACCAAACATTTAAAGAACAATTAGCCCCAATGTTATATAAATTATTTGAAAAAATAGGGGATGAAGGAGTCCTACCAAACTCCTTTTATGACACAGACATGGTACTGATACCTAAACAAGGTAGATCGAAAACTGAGAAAGAAAATTATAGACCAATCTCCTTAATGAATATTGATGCTAAAATCTTAAATAAGATATTAGCAAAAAGACTTCAGAAAATCATCTCCAAGATAATACACTATGATCAAGTAGGATTTATTCCAGGAATGCAGGGCTGGTTTAATATTAGGAAAACTATTAATATAATTGACCATATTAATAATCAAATTAATAAGAACCATATGATCATCTCAATAGATGCAGAAAAAGCATTTGGCAAAATCCAACATCCATTCCTACTAAAAACTCTTGAGAGTATAGGAATAAATGGATTATTCCTTAGAATAATCAGGAGTATATATTTAAGACCGTCAGTAAGCATAATATGCAATAGAAATAAACTGCAACCTTTCCCAGTAAGATCAGGAGTGAAACAAGGCTGCCCACTATCACCATTACTATTCAATATAGTACTAGAAACGCTAGCCTCGGCAATAAGAGCCGAGAAAGAGATTCAAGGAATTAGAGTAGGAAATGAGGAAATTAAACTATCACTTTTTGCAGATGACATGATGGTATACTTAGAGAACCCCAAAGACTCTGCTAAAAAGCTACTAGAAATAATTCGAAATTTCAGCAAAGTGGCAGGATACAAAATAAATCCACATAAATCCTCGGCATTTTTATATATCACTAACAAAATGCAACAGCAAGAGATACAAAGAGAAATTCCATTCCAAACAAATGTTGAGAGTATAAAATATTTGGGAATCCATCTACCAAAGAAAAGTCAGGAATTATATGAGAAAAATTACAAAACACTTGCCACAAAAATAAAATCAGATTTAAATAATTGGAAAGACATTCAGTGCTCTTGGAGAGGCCGAGCAAATATAATAAAGATGACAATACTCCCCAAACTAATCTATTTATTTAGTGCTATACCAATCAGACTCCCAAGAAACTATTTTAATGACCTAGAAAAAATAACAACAAAATTCATATGGAAGAATAAAAGGTCAAGAATTACAAGGGAACTAATGAAAAAAAACTCAGAGGAAGGTGGTCTAAGTGTACCTGATCTAAAGCTATATTATATAGCAGCAGTCACCAAAACCATTTGGTACTGGCTAAGAAATAGACCGGGAGATCAGTGGAACAGATTAGATACAAAGGACAAAAAAGGGTACATCTATAGCAATCTAATCTTTGACAAACCCAAAGATTCCAACATTAGGGATAAAAATTCATTATTCGGAAAAAACTGTTGGGAAAACTGGAAATTAGTATGGCAGAAATTAGATATGGATCCACACTTAACACCATATACCAAGATAAGATCAAAATGGGTCCATGATTTAGGCATAAAGAGGGAGATAATAAATAGATTAGAGGAACAGAGGATAATCTACCTTTCAGACTTGTGGAGGAGGAAGGAATTTATGACCAGAGGAGAACTAGAGATCATTATTGATCACAAAATAGAAGATTTTGATTACATCAAACTAAAAAGGTTCTGTACAAATAATACTAATGCAAACAAGATTAGAAGGGAAGTAACAAATTGGGAAAATATTTTTAAAAACAAAGGTTCTGACAAAGGTCTCATTTCCAAAATATATAGAGAACTGACCATAATTTATAAGAAACCGAACCATTCTCCAATTGATAAATGGTCAAAGGATATGAACAGACAATTCTCAGAGGAAGAAATTGAAACTATATCCACTCACATGAAAGAGTGTTCCAAATCACTACTGATCAGAGAAATGCAAATTAAGACCACTCTGAGATACCACTACACACCTGTCAGATTGGCTAAGATGACAGGAACAAATAATGACAAATGTTGGAGGGGATGTGGGGAAATTGGGACACTAATACATTGCTGGTGGAGTTGTGAAAGAATCCAGCCATTCTGGAGAGCAATCTGGAATTATGCCCAAAAAGTTATCAAACTGTGCATACCCTTTGACCCAGCAGCGCTACTACTGGGATTATATCCCAAAGAAATACTAAAGAGCGGAAAGAGACATATATGTGCCAAAATGTTTGTGGCAGCTCTTTTTGTTGTAGCTAGAAACTGGAAGATGAATGGATGTCCATCGGTTGGAGAATGGTTGGGTAAATTGTGGTATATGAAGGTTATGGAATATTATTGCTCGGTAAGAAATGACCAGCAGGAGGAATATAGAGAGGCCTGGAGAGACTTAAATCAACTGATGCTGAGTGAAATGAGCAGAACCAGAAGATCACTGTACACTTCAACAACAATACTGTATGAGGATGTATTCTGATGGAAGTGAAAATCTTCAACATAAAGAAGATCCAACTCACTTCCAGTTGATCAATGATGGACAGAGGTAGCTACACCCAGAGAAGAAACACTGGGAGGGGAATGAAAATTGTTAGCACTAATATCTGTCTGCCCAGGTTGCATGTACCTTCGGATTCTAATGTTTATTGTGCAACAAGAAAATGATATTCACACACATGTATTGTACCTAGACTATATTGTAACACATGTAAAATGTATGGTATTGCCTGTCGTCGGGGGGAGGGAATAGAGGGAGGGGGGATAATTTGGAAAAATGAATACAAGGGATAATATTATAAAATATATATATATATATATATATATATAATAAAAATCACCAAAATCAAAAGACTTTTTTTTTAATTCATTTTTCCAAATTATCCCCTCCCTCCCTCCACTCCCTCCCCCCAATGGCAGGTAATCTCATACATTTTACATGTGTTACAATATAACCTAGATACAATATATGTGTGTAAATATCATTTACTTGTTGCACATCAAAAGACTTTTTTTAAAAAAGGAAATATAAAATGCCTCATTGAAAAAGCAAAAACCACTGACCTGGCAAATAAATCCAGGAGATCTACTTTTAAAATTATTGTATTGCTTCAAAGGTATAATTAAAAAAAAAAACAGCATCTTTCAATTTATGGCCAAGGAAAACTTTTTCTGATATTCGTTCAGAAAATATTTGATAAATCATCTGAGAGATATGCTAAAATTCCATATAAATTTTTTCTATTAAAATCCACTTATTAAAATGAATCAATATTTCATACTTTTTATACTTTTTCAACTAATTAATAGAAAATATAATTTGGAATCTATAAATGGATACTTTTTGCCAATATGATCAATTATATCAAGTTACTCTATCCCAGAATTATTTTCTGTGATACATGAGAGCAATAATATTTAACCTTGAGGCTTTTCCAATGATGGAAAACTGCAAAAAGAATGTCACATTGATCAAATCGCATTCCTAAATTAAATTTGAAATGTTTCTTTCAATTCCTTTTATTGATTACTATTTTTATATCACTGAGTACATTAAAAGGCACATTTAAATTTTATTCTTCATATTTAAGTTTTTCTCCCCATAGAAAAATTTTTAAATTATTTTTTAAAATAAATACACACAATCTTTCTATTTCTGATAGGATTCTGATTCAGCCCCAACCCACCACAGCCAGTCCCACTGAAATCATGGGTCTCACTAAAGCGATCAGCAGACCAGGAAATTTTGTAACCACATTATATGGCTACTATATGATGGTTACTACAAAACATGACACAGAAATCAGCCAATAAGAAAGTAGCACCAACAGGATACAGAACAGGACGGTGGACTTTGAACCACAATCAATCTTTTCCCTACATGGTACCTGTGCAGTTCCCCTTCTTTTCTGTCCTTAAATAAACCTATTATAGTTATAATATCATTACTATTATGTCTGGGCTAGCTTTCTGGAGGATTTCTGCACAGGCCTTGTTCTTTAGGTGGAGAAGTGATGAAAGCAGGAGAGCTACCACTCTCCTGGTGGAGATTGCCATGGCTTCTCTTGTTTTCTTAAAAGTCCCAGTTAAAATCTCACCTACTACAAGAGGTCTCTCCTGATCTCTCTTTTAATAACTTTTCTGTAATTGTATTTCCTATATGAAGCATATTTGGATATAGTTGTCTATATTATATCTCTTATTTTAGGCTGTGAGCTTCTGGAGAATGGGAATTATTCTTTACAACAATGCTTCTTGAACATTTATTACCTTATATACCAGAGATATGCAATACTTAAAATTTCCAAATTCTATTCAACTTTCTAACTTCTTTAATGTTAGCTTTAAAAAAAATCTCTTGTTATTAAAAGGTCCCAAATTATCCAAAATTTCATGTTTATTTGACTGAGCTCCATCTAGTTATTAGCAGTCCCAAACTATTGTCATGATTGTCTTGAAAAATAAAGAATAAGCAATCACCTTTGCAAGTAGAGCTGCCCCAATGAGGACCCAAGTAGAACTTATTGGCCAACACAGCTCTTTATTTTTTTAATCCCCTCCCTTCCTTCCTTCCTTCCTTCCTTCCTTCCTTTCTTCCTTCCTTCCTTCCTTCCTTCCTTCCTTCCTTCCTTCCTTCCTTCCTTCCTTCCTTCCTTCCTTCCTTCCTTCCTTCCTTCCTTCCTTCCTTCCTTCCTTCCTTCCTTCCTTCCTTCTTTCCATCGTTCCTTTTCTCCTTCCCTATATGTCTTTCCTTCCTTAGCTTATCTGTGGGAGCTCTGTCCAAAAAATTGCATTTTTAAATTACTGAAATCTCCCAAGATATCTTGTTATTAATTGGCTAGATTTCTTTCATGCCTTAAATGACCCCTCCATTAGGTCCCAGTTTAAGACCCAATTGTTCACTATTCAGCTCCTGATATGATTGAATGGAAATTATGTTTCTGTTTTGAGCAAAATCCTGAAGGTCTTAAGCTCCAGGTTTTTCTTTCTTTCTTCTTTCTTTCTTCTTCTTCTTTCTTTCTTTCTTTCTTTCTTTCTTTCTTTCTTTCTTTCTTTCTTTCTTTCTTTCTTCTTCTTTCTCTTCCTTCCTTCCTTCCTTCCTTCCTTCCTTCCTTCCCTTCCTTCCTCCTTCCTTCCTTCCTCCTTTCTTCTTTTCTTTCTTTCTTTCTTTTCTTTCTTTCTTTCTTTCTTTCTTTTCCTCCTTCCTTCCTTCTTCCTTCCTTCTCTTCCTTCTCCTTCCTTTCCTTCCTTCCTTCCTTCTTCTCTTCTTTCTTCCTTCTCTTCTTCTTCTTTCTTTCCTTCTTCTTCTTTTCTTTCTTTCTTTCTTTCTTTCTTTCTTTCTCTTTCTTCTTTCTTTCTTTCTTTCTTCTTTCTTTCTTTTCTTTCTTCTTCTTCTTCCTTCCTTCCTTCCTTCCTTCCTTCCTTCCTTTTCCTTCCTTCCTTCCTTCCTTCCTTCCTTCCTTCCTTCCTTCCTTCCTCCTTCCTTCCTTCCTTCCTTCCTTTCTTTCTTCTTCTTTCTTCTCTTTCTTCTTCTTCTTCTTTCTCTTTCCTTTCTTCTTTCTTTCTTTCTTTCTTTTCTTTTCTTTCTTTCTTTCTTTCTTCCTAAGTAAAAGAGGTCGTACTTTGTTCTCAATTCTTGGGCAATTTTCTCATTCAAAATGAGATTTGTTAAGACCTTAAGTTTTAAAAGGCAAGGTTTCCCACTGAATTTGGGGGTCATCTCTAGTCATCCTGAGTTACATCTTGCCATTGAGCCCTAAAGGCTCTAGAAACAACAAGGTTAGTTGTAAAACTCTGAATTTGTAAAGGTAGGTTGTCGAGTTGTCTCTAAGTGTCTCAACTCAATCCCAGACTAGACTCTACTTCCTCCAGAGTGCCGTCCCAACTCTGTCCCAGGCCCAATGTTGTCTTCTTTTATCCTCGCAGAGATTGTAGTGAGAACTCAACAGGGCTTGTGAGAAACACTTCAACCAAAGAACTTGCTCCCTCAGAATTCCAAAAGTGCACACTCCCTTTAAAGGCCAGAACCAAAGGTGTGAATTCTGAGCCAGAGAACTGTCCAGACAACCTGAGTTCTCACCTTGTAATCCTAACAGTTAGTGACTTTGCAAAAGACTATTTTCCCTTAAATTCAACTCATTTGCATGTCATGGGCATCAGTTCCCTGATGTCATGGTTCTCTTCAAGAATTAAGGATAAACAATAACAAAAAAATACAATAATATTTTGTCTGAATTAATTTCTTTTAAATAAGTATAACTGTTGTCTAACTTCATGATTGCCAAATATATTATTTTATATGATGTATGATTAATTTTATTCTGACCCTTCATTTAATTCCTTGTAAATATTTGTTTCAGATCCATTTCTTGAAATATAATACCATTGATTTTTGTTTTCTAATCCATTCTATATCCCTCATATATTTTATGAGTGAGTCTATCTCATCCACCTTTATAATTTTGGTTTTTAAATGTATTATTTTTGTAACATTATTTCCTTTTATGTTTTCTTTTGGTTCCCCATCCAAACAGTGGGGTGTTACTCCTTGTCTACAGAATTCCCTTTCCCCAAAAGACAGAAAGGGAGAAGATGAGGGAGATCCCAGTTTCTACTTAAAACTGCATAGCTAGCTAGGTAATGTGGAGCTATAAACAATCTTATCTGATACTTCTCCTTTGTTTTCTGTAAATCTCTCATCCTAACTTCTTATTTGTATTTTTGTAAAAACTACACCCTGACTTATGTGATCCCTTGCATAAATATCAGTACCTTTCCAAAAAAGTCATTCAAAGTCCTTACCTGAATGAAAAGACTTCCTAGCTCCTCCCTTAACTCTAACATGTTTTCCTACTATAGGCTATTAGCCTGCTAGCTGAAGCTCCAAATTTCATTATAAACAATTCTCTCAAACTCTTTCTTATTGCCAAACTCTCTTAGTGTTTTGTCCATTTGCTATGGCATCAATAAATTATTATTTCTATTTTACTATACCTTTAAATAAACATTTCTTTATAAAAGCTAATTATGGTTTCTATATCATGATATAGCAGACCTAAGTTGTAGATAGATCAGGATAATTCAGGGGAATTGATGGATGGAGAAAAATTTTAAAAAGACCATGGATTTAATAATGTATATAAATTTATAAAATGTTTTTTTTTTTTCATATGAGTTAAGTTTATCTAATCAAAATACTTATGTGACTTTTCCTAGCAATGCATGGGAGTTTTTAAACAGTACTGAATGGAAAAGTATCAGTAAATTTTGAGTTGTTTTCAGGTTCTAATAATGCAAGACTACTAAAGGGAAAGGTGGGAAAGAATCCCAGATAAAATATTTTCCATCAAAATGGCTGGTTACTTTTTTTTTTAATACTGTGTAAAGCATCAAATGAAGCAAAAATATATGATAAACTTGGAGGAAATGGAGGCAAAGAAGACTGGGATGATGATGAAAATGAAGACCCAATTAAATAAGAGAACAAATAATTTGAAGGTAAGATGAGTTTAAATCATTTCTTTGGCACTGTCTATCTATAAAACTGCTAATACTCTCAAATTCAATAAATCTTAATTTTTTCATATGAAATATTGAGAAACTCTTTCCTATAAAGCTTAATTCGGGAACTTATCATTAAGTTCAAATAAGGTAATTCATATGAATGGCTACTCTACAAGGGCTATAAAAATGAGAACTAGCTGTAGTAGCTATTAAGTACAATTCACTAAGAATACCTCTTTCTTACTGACACAAAATTTCTTTTTTAGGATAAAAAATAATTCCACAGAAGATGAATTAAATTGTTATAATAATAAATCAGCAACCTCAGAAAACAGTAGTCTCTCCTGAACTATTTTACACAGAAGTGGGAAATAAAATAAATAACTTACAATATGTTCAATCACAAATTGTATTTCATGGGTTTCAGTTAGAATTTTTAAAATTCATAATGAAAAATAATGCATAGATTTTACTGCATTACTAATAAATAATGTGACCCACTAGTTTGTGATGAGAATCAAATGAGATAATTTTTGTGAAGTGTATTGCAAAATTTAAAGTGCTATTCCTGCTGCTGGTTACTGTTGTTATTATTGTTGTTTTCATAGTGATTAATAGTAACCAAATAGTACAAGACTTCATAGGCCAAGGAGAAATGAATAAGATGATGTTTGAATTATTGGAGAAAATACATACATTGCTTTAATGAATATTCATTTTAATGTTGGAGCACTGCAAAATCCCAATTGTGAAAATTCCATTCACCATTGCAGAAAAATAAGTAAAGGCTACCTAACTAAATTGTATATACTATTACTGATGTTTATTTCATAATGGAATTAATTTCAAGTAAATGATAATGTCTCTCCTGAAAATGAAAGTGGCAATTATTGATGGGGATTTATGTGTTTTTTTTTCAAATAGCATTAATCTAATAATTCACTTTTTTTTGCATTCAAAACAAAAGTAACTCTATCTAATGTTCATTGCTCTATCTAATGTTCATTGATCTGTATAAGATTTATGTAATTTAAGTATTTTTTTCAAATATCTATGATAAAAAACAAACAAATATAAAAATGATCCCAAGGAAATAATACAATTAATGAGACCATGAGAAACAAGTCTTTGCTTCGAAATGATTTTCAAAATCTTTTTCACTTGTCTTCTTTTAATGTCTAGAATTCTATGTTTTGTTAAAGATAAAAATTAATCATTAAGAAATATAGTGTGTATTATCTCATTAGAAAATGAACTAGCCAATGTAATAAGTCAAATTATCTCTCCTATTTTTGTATAATTTCCCCTATTAATTCCTATGTGAATCATCCTCAGTAAAAGTATTACTCTTCTTTTTTCAATCAATATTCAGAATTATACAAAAAGATTAATATTAATCAAAAGAAACTGGGCTCATTCAGAATCCATCATATGTAAATAAAATGTAGTACAGATGATTTAAAGTCATTCATCCTTTGTTAAACTAATATCTCTTAGACAATTGTGAACAACTAAACTTATAGATGTTATGTGTAAATAATAAAATTCTTATTATTGCAAGTTAAAATATGTTTTTAAATTTGAATTATTTTGTATATTTAAATATTATCAATTGTTCCATCTTTATTTTATTCATCATTTTATGAAACTAAGTCATGAAGTCACTTGAATTTGGAGAAGTCATAAGATTGCCCACCTCTTCCAATTGTCATCCAATTTAATGTCATAAAGCAACCCAGTTTTTTTTTCTTTCTCTCCTCAATGTTCCTTGATTGTCTGCCAATATCCTGCAATGCACCCTTATTCTTAATTCATTATCTCCAAATGAAGCTCTCCCCCAATTAACAAGAATGTGTCATTACTGTTAAGTCATTTTTTTGTGTATCTGACTTATCATGATCCTATTTAAGGTTTTCTTGGCAAATATACTGGAATGTTTTGCTATTTCCTTCTCTATCTCATTTTATAGGTAAGGCAGCAGGCAAACAGGATTAAGTAACTCATCCAAGTTCATACAGGTAAAATATGTCTGAAGGGCAGCTCCAAGATGGCAGAGAGTAGACACATCTTTAACTGAGCTCCATCTACTTTCCTTTAGATCAATACCAGATCCAGCCTCTGAACCTGTTTTGGAGTGACAGAACCCACAAATACTTGAAGTGTAACAAATTTCCAGAAGAAAATAGTTCCAGAAGAGCTTCAGAAAAAGATATCTTTAAATCATGCAGAAGTAATAGGCTGTTGAGGTCAAGGAGCCTGGGGTAGGGAACCAGAGCTTTGCAGTGCTAAGGGGAGCTTTTAGGCTACTCTGTCCTGGTTACAAGCCAGTCATTTAGTGCAACGTGCTCTCCTGGCAGTTACAATTACTATTCTGTCTAGACCCACCAGAGTACCTTTGAGACATCCAAAGCAAATAGAAAAAGCAAATAGTGAGCTGGTGAACTGCAGAAAAAATGGGAGACCTGGCCTTGCCTACCTAGCACAGGAAATCAATTAGCAGCTCCCACCTCAGTCAAGCAGTGCGACTTTATCATGTCAACCTTTTGACTTTATCTTGACCTCAACCTTTAAAACTTTTTTTTTTATGATTTTTACTTTTTTTTTAATTTAAAAAAAAATTAAAATATTTTTAAATGAAGGGAAAAAAAAAAAGGAAGAAAGAAAGAAAGAAAGAAAGAAAACCAAAACGAAACAAAGCAAAACACTGGCCATAGGTAGTTTTTGTTGTTTTTGTTTTTGTTTGGTTTTTGGTTTTTGGAGAAAGAGAACAAATCTCAAACCCTGAGGATTCTAAAGTTACTGTATGTCTGAGGCCATACTTGAACTTAGGAAGATGAGCCTTCCTGAAATCAGATGTGGAGCTTTAACCGCTGTGCAAACTAGCTGACCATATAAGAAATTAAGTGACATGGTTAGGCTGGTCTTATATGATAAAAATGACATTTAGAAAAAAATTGGTCTATGTGTTCAGTGTTGTCCCAATCAAAATACTATAAAATTACTTTATATAACTAGAAAAATAATAATAAAATTCATTTAGAAGTACATAAGGTCAAAATATCAAGGGAATAAATAAAAAAATACAAAGAATGGTGGCTTAGCAGTACCAAACTTAAAACTATATGATAAAGCAGTAGTCATCAAAATCATCTGATAGTGGCTAAGAAATAGAATGATGGATCAGTGGAATAAATCAGATACACATCACATAATAATCAAGACATAGTAATCTAGTATTTGATAAACACCCAAACTCCAGCTTCTGAAATAGTAACTCACTGTTTGACAAAAATTGCTGGAAAAAACTGTATTATAATATCAAAAAATTGGCATAGATCTAGACCTCATCATACTAAAATAAGATCAAAATAGATACATGATTTGAGCATAAATGGTGATATCATAAGCAATAGGGGGGCAAAGGATAATTTACCTATCAGATCTTTGGAGAAGGGAAGAATTTATGAACAAAGAAGAACTGGAGAACATTATGAAAGGCAAAAGGAATAACTGATTACATTAAATTAAAAAGGCTTTTTTTTTTTTTGCACAAACAAAACCAACAGATACAAGATTAGAAGGAAAATACAAAGCTGGCAAAAAATCTTTATATCAAATGTTTCTGATAAATGTCACATTTCTAAAATATATAAAGAATAGTGTCCAATTTATATGACTAGAAGTCATTCCAGAATTGATAAATGATCAAAAATATGAACAATTTTAAGATGACAAAATTAAAGTTATTCATAGTCACGTAAAAATTTTTATAAATCATTATTTATTAGAGAATGCAAATTAAAACAACTCTGAGGTACCACTTCACATCTCTCAGATTGGCTAAGATGACAGGAAAATATAATGAAAATTTTGGAGGGGATGTGGGAAAACTGGAATACTGATGCATTGTTGGTGGAGTTGTGAACTTATCCAATCATTCTGGAGAGCAATCTGAAACTATGCACAAATAGAGATCAAACTATGCACTCCTTTTGACCCAGCAGTGCCACAACAGGGTCTCTATCCTAAGGAAATCATAAGGGAGGGAAAAAGGACCCATGTGTGCAAAAATGTTTATAGCAGTTCTTTTTTGGTAGCAAAAAAAAAAAAAAAAAAAAAAAAAAGAGTTAGATGCCCATTTAATGGCTGAATAAGTTGTGGTATATGAAGATACTAGATTATTATTATTCATAAAAATGATGAACAAGCTGATTTTAGAAAGGCCTGGAAAGATTGACATGAAGTGATGCTGATTAAAACAAGCACAACCAGGAATACATTGAACATAAGAACAGCAAGAATTGCAATGATCAACTATGAAAGACCTGGTTCTTCTCAATGATTGGGTGATCTAAAGCAATCCCAAAAAACTTCAAACAGAAAATATTATCTCATTAAAAAAGGGAAAGAGACCTGTATGTGAAAACATATTTATGGCAGCCCTTTTTGTAGTGGCTAGAAACTGTAAATTGAATGGATGTCCATCAATTGGAGAATGGCTAAGTAAATTGTGTTATATTAATGCTATGGAATATTATTGTTCTATAAGAAATGATCAGCTGAAGTAACTGTATGGATATGTATACATATTTTGTGTTTAACATATACTTTAACATATTTAACATGTATAAGTCTATCTGACATCTGAAAGAGAAAGTGGGAGGAAGGAGGGGAAAAGTTGGAACAGAAGATTTTGCAAGGGTCGATGCTGAAAAAAAATACCCATGTATATATTATGTAAATAAAAAGCTATAAGAAAAAAAAAACAAAGAAAAAAAAAGAAAACATGCACACACACACAAAAAAATGAAATGACCAGCAGGATGAATACAGAGAGGCTTGGAGAGACTTACATGAACTGATGCTGAGTTAAATGAGCAGAACCAGGAGATCATTATACACTTCAACAACAATACTATGTTAGGATCAATTCTGATGAAAGTGGCTATCTTCAGCAATGAGAGGATCCAAGTCATTTCAAATTGATCAGTAATGAACCAGCTAAACCCAGTGAAAGAACACTGGGAAATGAGTATGAACTACAACATAGCATTTACACTCTTTCTGTTATTGTTTGCTTGCATTTTTTGTTTTTTCCCCAGGTTATTTTTACCTTCTTTCTAAATTTGATTTTTCTTGTGTAGCAAGACAACTGTATAAATACATATACATATATTTAGTATTTAACATATATTTTAACATATTCAACATGTATGGGACTACCTTCTATCTAAGGGAGGGGGTGGAGGGAAAGAGGGGAAAAGTTGGAACTGATTTTTTTTTTGCAAAAGTCAAGGTTGAAAAATTACCCCTGCACATGTTTTGTCAATAAAAAGCTATAATAATAATAATAATAATAATAATAATAATAATAATAAGAAGAAGAAGAAGAAGAAGAAGAAGAAGAAGAAGAAGAAAAAGAAAGAAGAAGAAGAAGAAGAAGAAGAAGAAGAAGAAGAAGAAGAAGAAGAAGAAGAAGAAGAAGAAGAAGAAGAAGAAGAAGAAGAAGAAGAAGAAAAAGAAAACATCATCTATTCAGAAAAAAGAACTATGGAGATTTAATGTTCATCAATAAAGCTACGTTCATTTCATTTTTATTTTTTTTCTCTCCTATATTTTTCACTTTTACTGTGATTTTTTCTCTTTCAATATGATTCAAGAAACAATATTTTTAAAATAAATACATTTGTAAAAATTAAAAAAAAATAAATGACTTAATCCCATCCTTTTTTGAGGCCATTGGGTTGAAGTGACTTTCCCAGTATCACATTATCTTAACACATCAATTGGAGAATGGCTAAGTAAATTGTGTTATATTAATGCTATGGAATATTATTGTTCTATAAGAAATGATCAGCTGAAGTAACTTATCTTAACAGTATCTTAGTTGAAATTTGAATTCAGATTCTCCTCATTTTAGGGCTGATGTTCTATCCACTTTGTTACCTAGGTGCTCCTGGTGCAATTCATCTCCTGTTTCTCATTTCATTTAAAATGTATATTAATGGAGTAACGACTATAATTCTGTGTCCTTGGCTGCTGAGATCCTTGATAATGGTTTGCTGTGCAATTAGGATTCATTGTTTAATAAGTCATTGTCTGGATAATAACTAGGTTTCCTTCTTTCTGTGCAAACAATTTGTGTGTGCAGAAATAATAGGAATGATTGAAAGATATACTTTTTATTGAAAGAAATGATCTATCTAGCTATATGTGGCAAGCTAGCTACTTAATTTAAATCTTATACACATTTATAATTTTACTTTTATCTCAGCAGGTGCAGCTGTGACACCAAAATATGTTAAAACAAACTCATTTATTAAAGAAAAGAACTTGTCCATGAATGAATACTAATCTAGAAGTAAATTTGGTATGCAGACTCCAGAAAGGAGGAGGAAAAATTACTTAATCAGACCAGAAGTCAGACATATTCCTCATCTCCTCATAAATATTACTTAAATGACTCTCAACTCCTCATAAAATCCTGGATGTTCTAGTAAGTACTGAATGGGAGGAATATGGCTATTGGTGGAATTAATTAGCAACTTTAGCAAAATTAATGTAGCAACTACAATAAACCTGAACCCATTCTCCCCCTGTACCTTCTGTGTTCAAGGGAACTATCTACCGACATCCTACAAAATATTTGGTAACTATTCTTGTTGTATTTTCTTAGTAAAAATTCATTCAAACAATGCTGTTGGATTTTGCTTAAGGTCTCCCAGTATGATACTGTGCTCTGGGTCCCTGTGCTGCACATGTGCTGGACTGCCCTCTCCCTCCACCTGATTGAAACAGAACTTTCTGAAGTTATTCCAAAATATTTTTCTGATAGCAATTTGTTATACTCCAAATTTTTTTGGGTCCTGTCACTCAAAAATCCGTTCATAGGCTTGATCTGGTTTTGATCAGAGGGTAGAAAGGAAGAGTTCAGACAAAGACCTGTCTACTCTTTGCCATCTTATATATGCTTTCCCCTTCCTCCAGTCTGACATTCCTAATTATCACAGGTTTCCTCAGTCTTCCCTGAACTCAGACCCCTGATTCCCTTTGCATGTTGTCCTGGAGGTGAAAGTTCATGTGGTTCCCTTGACATTTCCTATAAAGCCAGCCAGCCCAGGGATCTCTATTTGTTGTTTCAATAGTACTAGACTGGAGGTGTTTACACTTTCCACAGCTTAAATAACCATGTTGGTATTCTGCCCCAAGACTTGTTTTATATTGGTCTCTGTTTAGCCCGAGGTGCAATTTTGTTCCTTCTGAGGGGAAAATCTGGAGATCTTGAAAGATTCTGACATACTCTGCCAACTTTCCAAAATCCTCTTTAGCTATAATTCTCAAATAAGCTTTCCTCAACACAGGTCCCAGGTTAATTTTTGTTGTTTTTTTCCAATTAAATATTTCACATATTCTTTTATTTTTTCATTATTTTCAGTCTATGATATTGTTGCTTATTATATTGCACATGTTTTGTATAAAAATAACAAGGCAAAGTACAGGGGAAAAATAAAAATTAAAAGGAGTGACAAAAGCAAAAACTAAAAGGTTATCTAAGGTATAATAGAAACAGAACAAATATAAAAGGTATATTTAACTTCTATAGATGTCTGACTAGAAAACACATTGAAAGATCAATTATACCTATCTCTTTAAGGATTATGAGAAGACTTTAAAAAAGTCTGTCCATTTCTCAAGTCTCTATCTTTATTCTTGTCCACTAATAGACACTGTAATATAAGCTATTCGCTTATGTTACCTAAATTTTCTTACATGCATATTTTGACTTAAACATAAAAGGTTACGGGTAACCTCGTCAAATATAAATTGCTCTTAAAGAAGAAAGACAAATCTATTTTTTCATATCAGAAAACTTAGGAACTAGGAATTCTGCAATTGTGCTACTAGTTATTTACAGTATATTAAACTTCATAAAATATCTGGGGGGGCATGACGGTCAATCAATAAGCATGCATTATATGTATGCATTGTGTCAACTTCTGAATATAAAAAAAGCAAAAGACATTTCCTGCCCTCAATGGGCTTAGGGAACAGTCAGGAATATTCAAGGAATAAGCTTTAAAAAGACTGGAAAGGCAAGAGGGCAATATGTTCTTGATAATTTTGAAAGTCAAACAGTGGATTTTGTATTTCATCCTAGATGTTATAGGAAGTTTATGTAGTTTACTAAGTAAAGGGGAAAAATAGTTGGATTTACCCATTAGGAAAATCAGTTAAGTGATTGAAAAGACATTAAGCTGAAATATAGCATTACTTGAGGCAAGCAGACATACCAACAAGTTATGTCAATAGTCCAGGAATAAGAAGATGGGTTGATGAGGGGTAGCAACAAAGTAGTGATGATGTCATTGGATATAAGATATATTTAAATAATGTTGTGAATAGGCCTTGATAAAAAATTGGATATGAAGGGGGTTTGTTCAGGACTTCTGGGAGGAATCTGAAGGGTTGGGAGAATTGTTTTGCTTTGGGACATAATAGAGAAGCTAGGAAGAAAGGAGAGATAGTTTATGGAGAAAGAAAATAATTTAAGATATCGACTTGACATCTACTCAAGATATATAAAAGGTATTTATTGGAAGAGAACAGAAAGACTATGGTAGGATAGAGAGATTTGAGAACCATCAGCATAAAAGTGGTAATGAAATCCAGGGGAGCTTATGAGATCACAAAATCAAGTAGTATAAAGGGATAAGAGAAGAAATCCTAGGACAAAATTTTGTGGGACAATTATGATTAAAATGTATGATATTGATAAAGACTCAGCAAAACTTAAAGTGCCACAACTTTTTTCTAAAGGAGACCAGAGATCTGGTTGTAGATAAATACAGTAGTAAATGGAAGGCACAGGGTCATATTGAGAGATGATCAACTTGGTTTCACTAATTTTCTTCCTTCCAAAGACTGGATTTTAGGCAGGACAGCAAAAAGTAAAATAAATAAATAAAAGTAAATAAAGTTGAACTTGAACAAGAAGAGAAGGAAATCTTAATCACAATTGGGACAGGCATAGAAGAATATCGAAAATCTAAAATCAAAGGAAAGGTTTCCCCTCTTTGCATAGAAAGTCTTTATTTTAGGCAGATGAGGTTGGCAGGACACTGGACCTGCCTTGTGCTAGGACAGATTTGAGATTTCCAGTATCTTCTAGGAATACTTGTAGTAGAAAGAAGATGAATCTGAGATCTGAGAGATATATGGATCTTCTTCTTCATGGTCATATAGACTTGAGGTGATATCTATGTGAAAGGTATAATGGTTGTAAAAGGATATGATTCTATAAAATTCTATATTGAAAATGGATAGAAAGATAATAGAATGGGGAAAAAAAACACACTGTTACTAAATACCCCCTTCTCTCATGCCCCATTTTTGCAAATTCTAGGAAGAATTTAGTTCTATTTTAAATTTAAATGGAGATGTAAACAGAAAGGATTTTCCCCAGTAAGTGGAATGTTAGACCCATACTCATTAGGCTATGGCACTTCCTTGTTTGCTACTTGTCTTTGACTAGATATAAAGGAAGTCATACAAAACAAATGAATATACTTGTGATCTTTCACCACTAAATAGCCATTTTTCCAAATAGAATTTGATGAAGATGAAAGATTTTGAAATTTTTGCATTGACTTCAAGGATTAGGTTAAAGCCAAGTCTTGTTTTATGTTCACTGGCTCACTCATTTGTAATCATTTTGTCTGTCATTCTATAGCATTTTCAATATGTAAAGAATTTCCTAGAAACCTACTCTAAATCTTTCTCTCACACATATAACCATCAGTAAGTAAAGGTCATTGACTCTCAATAAAGCATTCAATTATTTAATTAGACAATATTTTTTTTCCTTTGTTTTTCCACTAGATTGAGTTCATAATCTATGTGGAAATATACACATTGAATTATTTATACAGCACAAGTTTATTTTTGTTTTTCTTTTCAGACTTTGGATGACTTTTATGATTGATTGTTCATTTATGAATTCTGTGAGTCACCTACATTAAGAAAAAATGTCATATTTATCAAAGTTTATCTTCACATTTAGGTAAAGGAGAGGAAAATTACATATATATATATATATGTATGTAAAACATTAGTGGGTATAAATGTGTATATTGTATGTATGTAGTCTGGGTAAATGTATATAGTATATTTACCAACATACATATATAGAAATATATGTAAAACATTCTAAGTTCTAAAAATTTTCATCATATTTATTATCTTCATCCCTCACATGTGTACAATGCTTTAAAGTTTCCACAGTCCTTATACAAAGAAAAATATATTATATTTTAATAATTTTAATAAGTCATAATAATAGACCAAGCATGAGTTTTTGCCCCTGTTGACAGATACAAAAACTGAGCCTAAGATAGGTTAAGAAATAGTTTCTCAAGTTCTCTAAATATGAACTTTAAAGATTTGAATATAGAACTACATTCCAAATCTAATAATCTTTCAAATTTTTCCACTGTATCATTTCTCTTTCTCTATCCATGTTGTATCTATTTAATCATTTTTCAGTCTTGCTTGTGTCTGACTCTTTGTGACCCAATTTTGAATTTTCTTAGCAAAGATACTGGAGTGGTTTGCTATTTATTTCTCTACTTCATTTTACAGATGAGGAAATTGAGGCAAACTGAGTTAAATGAATTGTACAAGATCACATGGCTCGTAAATGTTTAAGGCCAGATTAGGGCTTAACAAGTCTTGATTCCAGGTCTGACAATCTATCCACTGCATCAATTAGTATTTGAGATTCTGAATGTGTTTTGTAGATGTCTTGATCTACTTCATTTATCTCTCTTGAAAAAAAAAATTTAAACGTTTAATATTATGTAATGGAAAATAATACATTTTTATTTTGATCTGATGACGGGAACTTATTTGGAGCATTTGGAATCTTACCATATATAAGCAGCAAAACACCCTAAAATGTTATATACTTCTATTTCTCACATATTTTGAGTTATATCCTTTCTATTTCAATAAGTACTCTATTTTTCTGTTAAAAACTAATGTAAAAGAAGAGTTGAAGATATATATTTTTCCTCTAAAACAACCATCATAATCAAATCATCTATAAAAAGTAGCCTTATGTCTCCTTTGAATTATGCTCTCAAAATAATTTGTAAAAGCATATTTAATGATTTGGCATTTATTTTAAACCTTAGTGCACCTGACACTTTATAGATGAGCAAGCAGATGCTTAGAGTATTTAAGTACCCTTACCTTTATTTTTAACTTTCTGCATCAAGTTTTTTGTTAATTAACTATAATTTACCTGCTCTTTCTTACATCTTTTGTTTTGGCAAGGCAATGAGACTTTCCCAAGGCCACTATATGGCCTTCTACCTGAGGCAGAATTTCTTGACTCCAGGGTCAGTGTTCTAGCCACTGTCCCAATCAATCAATAAATATCTATATCTACATTTATAGATATAGATATATACATAGATATAGATATAGATATAGATATAGATATAGATATAGATATTGGCTGAGGCAGTTGGGGTTAAGTGACTTACCCAGGGTCAGGTCCTCCTGACTTCAAGACTGGTGCTCTATGCACTGTGCCATCTAACTATCCCTATCCCCACATTCTCTATATATTTTATTTTATTTCAAGACTGGTGCTCTATCCACTGCACCACCTAGCTGTCCCCTCTCTATATATTTTAAATTAAATTGATTGGTTAGTTCTTTGAACAGTTCATTTCTATAAATTTATGCCATTTTAATTTAATTCTTAAGAATGTTACTTTTAATTTTTAACCTGCTGTAGGTTAAAAATATTGTAGAAGTTTAAGCATGAATTCTTGCCATTCTTTTCTCTGGAATTTTGACAGCTACTGAAATATACTATTCATGTTCACCTTTGTACAGTTTTCCACACTCCTGATCTTTCATAAACTCTTCTTTAAAATAGCTACTCTCCATTAAGAATTGTATTATTGTAGGGGCATCTATGTGGTATAGTGGATAGAGCCATCAGCCTTAAAATCAGGAGGCCCTGACTTCAAATCTGGTCTCAATCACATAACACTTCCTAGCTGTGACCCAGGATAAGTCACTTAACCCTAATTGCCTTAGCAAAAAGAGAGAAAGAGAATCACATTATTTCTAAGTAAACAATTCATTTGTATTTATTTGGCACAATCACTTTTGAAACAGTTCCATTTTTTGTTTCTCCCAACAAAAGAGAATCATGAAGGGGAATATTCTGTTTTGTTAGGAAAAAAAATATTGTTGTGTTTCCTCCTTAACAAGAGATTTGGGGAACACAATGGTTATTTTCAAATATTAATATAAGATGATGTTGGCAAGTGCTTACTTCTAGATTTTTTGATATTGTATAGATAGCGTACGAAGAACTCATACTTATTGCTTTGGATATATGACCAGATTTTTTGGTTTTCCAATAATTCAATTCTCCAACTGTAGTCATAATGCCAACTTATCTGTGTAATTTCTCATGTTTAAATGTGTTTTCATAACTTTATTCCATTCAATTCTGCCCCTTTCCATTCTTCTTTCACTGTCTTTAAAATTCTATCCAATACTGAGCATTTCTATTTTGACTGCTTTTTTTTTCTTTAGTGCCTTTTCTAATTCTACTTGAAGCACTTCTGATTCTGTAATGAGAGTCAAATAAAATTGCTCCACTGTCCTTACAGAGAAATTAATTTGTTGTTAAAATACTCTATAGTTTTAATAACTAATTTTATTTTGAATGAAAATATATGAAAAAAAATACTTACACACAACTTTTGTTGTAAGTATAGAGGAAGAACAAGAGGGACATATTGTAAAATGTAGATAATGTAAAAATAAACAAATATAATTTGGAGGGGATAAATTGTAGGCAATTTTCATTGTTGTTTTCCTTTCCTTTTTTTTCCCTGAATGGCTTTGTTAGATTTATTCCCTAACATTTTTCTTTCTCTTTTTTTTAAATGAAGCATTATTTTCCATACTCTTCTACAACCCTTCTCTGTAAGATTTTTTCCTAATAATTTTGTATTATGTCATCTTGTGCTCAGTTGTCTTTTTTCTTTACTTCTCAATGAGGTTGAATCTTCTCGTTTAAAATATTTGTAAATTAATTTAATCTAATGAATATCACAATAATTTATATTTATTAAACTTATTTAGGTAATGTTAATAATCTGTCAATCTTTCCCATTTGTTTCTTATTTTTCATTATCTATAGCTTGTGAAAATAAACCAAGTTGGACTTCTTTTAATTTCACTTCAAACATTCCACCCTCATTTTTCTTACATCCTGGCTAGAAAAATATAGTGAAAAAAAATCAATGTTTTTTTTTCTTGTTTTAAATATGTTAGATATATTTTTCTCAATTGTATATAGAGACACATTTTAAACTTTTTTTTTCAACACATTTCAAATTCCTTTTTTTTCCCTTCCCTTCCTTTCTTATCCTCTTCTGAAAATGGAAAGCAATAT
Organism: Sminthopsis crassicaudata; assembly: GCF_048593235.1. Lineage (NCBI taxonomy): Eukaryota > Metazoa > Chordata > Mammalia > Dasyuromorphia > Dasyuridae > Sminthopsis > Sminthopsis crassicaudata. The sequence continues at coordinate 79,417,598 of NC_133620.1, forward strand.
TGATAAACTAATCCTTTCTCTCCTAATTTACTTATGGTATTAATATTTATGCCTAAATCATGTACCCATTTTGACCTTTTCTTAATATAGTACAGGGTGTAAGATGCTGGTCTCTGCCTAATTTCTGCCATACTATTTTCCAGTTTTCCTAGAAGATTTTGTCAAATAGTGACTTCTTGCAAGTTCTGGGAACTGGACTCTTTGGGATTATTTGTTTTAAAATATTTTTGTAATTGGTTTCATATAGTTTATGGGTCTATCTTAGTATGTAGATTCCCAAAATTTTTATATTGTCTACAATTATTTTAAATGAAAATTTTCTTTCTATATCTTGTGTTGGGCTTTGTTGGTCATCTAAAGAAGTGCTGATGATTTTTGTGAGTTAATCACACTACTTTTCTACAGTTATTAATTATTTCAAATAGATTTCAGGTTTAATTTATACTGATTCCTAGAATGATATGATTCAGTTCCTCCAACAGTAAGTAGCATGTTCACTCCAGTATCTTCATTGAACACATCTTGCATTCATGATAAATTGCCAACTGGCTAAAAATACAAAATGGCTTTGGTGCTGGGAATCCTCTTCAGCTTCTGTAAACGAGTGACAAAATTGTAGCAAAATGTGACAGAGGGTTTGAAGAGTCACAAAAATTTTAGTTGTTCTTTAAACATACACACATAAGCATGTAACGATATATTCTTATATTGTGAATTAACTTTTCAAATATAATATATGTCTTAAGTGGCTTGTCTAAGATGAAATAGGTTAGAAGTGGTATGGCAAGGACTAGGCCATACTAGTGATATGTTCTTACATGCATATATTAAAGAATGATATATTAATTTTCATTTACATCACCATTCCTTGTTTCTATGAAATGTTAACTCAGATAGAGAAAGTCAAAATTTGAGACTTCCATCAGGGTCCATATAAATCGGTATGCACAAATGGTTTTTTAACTACTACCCCAATCCAGATGTGAAAATGTTTTATTCCTCCTACCCCATGCCCCATTTATAGTCATAGAAATTTAAAAGTAAGAATCTCAGAAGCTGTTTGATCACTTAACTCACTCCACATGCTTCTACATATAGAGAAACTGAATCTCAGAGAGAAGATACTTGTTCAAGATAATTCAAATAGTTTCAGAGTCAGAATCAAATTCTTCATTTCCTTAGTAAAATTCTCTCATACTGGCATCAACATTCTTTTATTCACAATCAGGATGCTGAAGGAAGTCTATTTCTTTATAATGCTGATACTTATATGTACTTTCAATGTAATGTGTGCTTGTGAGGATTGTGAACATAGAGGCTTCAATGAGACTCCCCTATGGGATCATGCTCTTAGGATAAAAAAGATATGACTCAGGTTTCTGTGCCTTCTGGCAAAACCAAATTTCTTTTGATTATATGTTTATTATTGTGTTTTATTTTTAAACTATTTATTATTTTTTATGTTTATTGTTTATTATTTATTATTTTATTTATTATTATTATGTTTAAATTCATGTTAATTTATGTTAAGGACCATGCCTAAGTGTGAAGGGGTAGGTCAGTTCTCCAAGAGCTCCCACAACTGTGAATCATAGAATATATTCTGCTGTTCAGAATTAGATCCCCAGCAACCACTAGTAGGTATTCCTGTAACAAAGGGTGCTCAACATGGGGTGCAAGAAACAAAGAAGCAGCAGTGCTTGCAAGCTGTTTGTGAGTAGGATCCTCCCAGGAGAGTTCCTTCAGTAACCTGTGGGGAAGGAAAGGGAGAAGATACCGGTAAGACTTTTGCAGTCGGGATAATTAAAATGACCAATATATCAAAGGACTATGCCAGGAGACTGATGAAGGACTTATGAAAAATGCCTGTTCTGACTACAGTCCTTTTCTCCTTTGTCAGAAAGTTTGCCTCCATGACATCTCACAAGATTAAACACCCTGAAACCATCTAGCAGTGGTCCTCAAACTTTTTAAACAGGGGGCCAATTCACTGTCCCTCAGACTGATGGAGGGCTGGACTATAGTAAAAACAAAAACTCACACTCTGTCTCCACCCTTCAGCCCATTTGCCATAACCCAGCAAGCTGCATAAACGTCCTCAGTGGGCTGCATTTGGTCTGTGGGCCATAGTTTGAGAACCCCTGATCTAGAGGAATAGGACAGAAAAGATTTAGGGCTGTTTTCATTCCTTAGCATGGAAATTTAGATACCTTAGCATGCAGACTCAGATAACAGCCAATGCGCAAAATTACTGGCCATGTTATTAGGGAGAAATTATCACATTCGATAAAACAAAATATGGGGATTTTTTTTAAGTTGTTCATAGAACAAGGCACCTGAACTTTATGACTCTGTACTGACTCTATGTTCTCCCATATATCTTTCACAGAAAGGTTACACAATAAGCCAGTGGTTTCTTTTTGGTCTCCTGAAATGGGACTTCAAATAGAATGTCTCAAGAATTTGCCAAGTCTTGTCAAATCTAGTTCTACAACATATCTTGCATTGTTCTGCTTCCTTCCTTCCACACAGCCATTGACCCACTTCAGGACTTCATCTCAACTTGCAAAATTGCCTAGCATTTTCTTAATCCTAAACCTTCTTGACCTCAATTCAGTTTCTGACACTATCAATCATGGTTTAACCTTTTTTTCTGTTTGATAAACTTTTCTCTCTAGATTTTCATGACATTGCTGTCTCCCAACTGACATGTTCTGTCTCCTTTGTTAGATCTTTGAGATTTCATGTGCAAATAGTAGGAAATCCTCCAAAGTCTCTCCAGGGCCCACTTCTCCATTAATAATGTTTTGCTTGGTGATCTTTTTTTTTTTCTTTTTTTTTTTACTTAATAATTTTTTATTATATATATATATATTTTATAATATTATCCCTTGTATTCATTTTTCCAAATTATCCCCCCCTCCCTCTATTCCCTCCCCCCGATGACAGGCAATCCCATACATTTTACATGTGTTACAATATAGTCTAGGTACAATACATGTGTGTGAATATCATTTTCTTGTTGCACAATAAACATTAGATTCCGAAGGTACATGCAACCTGGGCAGACAGATATTAGTGCTAACAATTTACATTCGCTTCCCAGTGTTTCTTCTCTGGGTGTAGCTACCTCTGTCCATCATTGATCAACTGGAAGTGAGTTGGATCTTCTTTATGTTGAAGATATCCACTTCCATCAGAATACATCCTCATACAATATTGTTGTTGAAGTGTACAGTGATCTTCTGGTTCTGCTCATTTCACTCAGCATCAGTTGATTTAAGTCTCTCCAGGCCTCTCTGTATTCCTCCTGCTGGTCATTTCTTACAGAGCAATAATATTCCATAACATTCATATACCATAATTTACCCAACCATTCTCCAACTGATGGACATCCATTCATCTTCCAGTTTCTAGCTACAACAAAAAGAGCTGCCACAAACATTTTGGCACATATATGTCTCTTTCCGCTCTTTAGTATTTCTTTGGGATATAATCCCAGTAGTAGCGCTGCTGGGTCAAAGGGTATGCACAGTTTGATAACTTTTTGGGCATAATTCCAGATTGCTCTCCAGAATGGCTGGATTCTTTCGCAACTCCACCAGCAATGTATTAGTGTCCCAGTTTCCCCACATCCCCTCCAACATTCATCATTGTTTGTTCCTGTCATCTTAGCCAATCTGACAGGTGTGTAGTGGTATCTCAGAGTGGTCTTAATTTGCATTTCTCTGATCAGTAGTGATTTGGAACACTCTTTCATGTGAGTGGATATAGTTTCAATTTCTTCCTCTGAGAATTGTCTGTTCATATCCTTTGACCATTTATCAATTGGAGAATGGTTCGGTTTCTTATAAATTAGGGTCAGTTCTCTATATATTTTGGAAATGAGGCCTTTGTCAGAACCTTTGTTTTTAAAAAATATTTTCCCAATTTGTTACTTCCCTTCTAATCTTGTTTGCATTAGTATTATTTGTACAGAAACTTTTTAGTTTGATGTAATCAAAATCTTCTATTTTGTGATCAATAATGATCTCTAGTTCTCCTCTGGTCATAAATTCCTTCCTCCTCCACAAGTCTGAGAGGTAGATTATCCTCTGTTCCTCTAATCTATTTATTATCTCCCTCTTTATGCCTAAATCATGGACCCATTTTGATCTTATTTTGGTATATGGTGTTAAGTGTGGATCCATATCTAATTTCTGCCATAGTAATTTCCAGTTTTCCCAACAGTTTTTTCCGAATAATGAATTTTTATCCCTAATGTTGGTATCTTTGGGTTTGTCAAAGATTAGGTTGCTATATATGTACCCTTTTTTGTCCTTTGTATCTAATCTGTTCCACTGATCTACCGTTCTATTTCTTAGCCAATACCAAATGGTTTTGGTGACTGCTGTTATATAATATAGCTTTAGATCAGGTACACTTAGACCACCTTCCTCTGAGTTTTTTTTCATTAGTTCCCTTGCAATTCTCGACCTTTTATTCTTCCATATGAACTTTGTTGTTATTTTTTCTAGGTCATTGAAATAGTTTCTTGGGAGTCTGATTGGTATAGCACTAAATAAATAGATTAGTTTGGGGAGTATTGTCATCTTTATTATATTCGCTCGGCCTATCCAAGAGCACTGAATGTCTTTCCAATTATTTAAATCTGATTTTATTTTTGTGGGAAGTGTTTTGTAGTTTTTCTCATATAATTCCTGACTTTTCTTTGGTAGATGGATTCCCAAATACTTTATACTCTCAACATTTGTTTGGAATGGAATTTCTCTTTGTATCTCTTGCTGTTGCATTTTGTTAGTGATATATAAAAATGCCGAGGATTTATGTGGATTTATTTTGTAACCTGCCACTTTGCTGAAATTTTGAATTATTTCTAGTAGCTTTTTAGCAGAGTCTTTGGGGTTCTCTAAGTATACCATCATGTCATCTGCAAAAAGTGATAGTTTAATTTCCTCATTTCCTACTCTAATTCCTTGAATCTCTTTCTCGGCTCTTATTGCTGAGGCTAGCTTGGTGATCTTTTAAGTTTCCATGGATTCAATTATCATCTCTATGTCAATGATTAACAGACTGATTTTTACTACCCTTATCATCTCTCCTAACATTCAGTCTCACATTTTAAAAAAGTGACAACTTGGCATCATCTACAGAATAAATTCACACACTTATACATTTACACACACACACACACACACACACACACATATATATATACACATATACATATATACACTTATACATAGTATATATATATATACATATATATGCATGTATGTATATATATTTTTTATTATTTTATTTTTTCCTAATTACATGTAAAATTATTTTAACATGTTTTTAAAACTTTGAATTTCAGATTCTCTACCTATCATACCCCCTTTCATTGAGAAGGCAATGTGAAAACATTTAAATATTTTCTTGAAAGTCATGTTGTAGAAATCATTGACATCCTCCTCCCCCCAAAAAAGAAATTGAGAAAAATAAAATTTTAAAAATATGCATCAATCTGTATTCAGAAACATTCAGTTTGTTCTCTGGTATTGGATAGCATTTTTTCCTCATAAATCCTGGGATCATTGCACTGATGAGAATAGGCAAGTCATTCACAACTAATTATCTCACAGTATTGCTGCTACTTTATACTTAGTATATTTAATTTTTCATGAGTTTATGGAAGTCATCCCAGGTTTTTCCCCTTCAGTTTGTAATTATTTCCCCTGATCAAAGAGTAGCTATAAATATTTTTGTCATATATGTCTTTTTCCTCTTTTAAAAAATAAACAAAATCTCTTTTGGAATATATTCCTAGTAATGGTATTACTTGATCAAAGGGAATGGATAGTTTTATAGATCTTTGACCATAGTTCCAAATTGCTCTGCAGAATGGTTGAATCAATCCACAATTTTACCAAAAATGTATTAATATCTCAGTTTTTCGACATTCCCTCCAACATTTGTCCTTTTCCTTTTCTGATACATTATACAATCTAATAGGTATGAGGTAATACCTCAGAATTCTTTTAATTTGTATTTTTATACATCAATAATATAATTTATTTTTCATATGACTGTGAATAGCTTTGATTACTTTATGTGAAAACTGTTCATTTCTTTTGATAATTTACCAATTTGGTACTGGCTCTCATATTTTAAAATAAATTTGATTCATTTATCTATATAATTGAGAAATTAATTCTTTATCATTGCTTTAAAATTGATTCACAGTTATTATTATTAACTGCATTTCTCCCTACTTATCCTATTCTCTCTCTTTTCACCCTATCCCTCCTCAAAGATAATTTGCTTGACTACCCTCTTCCCCAGTCTCTCCTCTTTTCTATCATGCTTCTGTTATTCTCATATATCCTTCCTGATCTACTTTCCTCTAGAGTAAAAAAAATTCTAAAACCTGATGAATGTGCATGTTATTCTTTCTTTGAGATGATGGGAATTCTGATGAAAATAAAATTCACAAACTTCTCTTCACTTTCCCCTTATTCTCCACCATTGTAACAACTTTTTTCTTGCTTTTTTTTTATGGCAGATTATTTATGCCATTCTACCTCTCTCTTTCTCTTTTACCCAGTATGTTTTCTCATTCCTTAATTTCATTTTCTAAATGCTATTATCCCTTCACATACAACTACCACTGGTTCCTTTGTCTATATACTCCTTTTAACCCTCCTAATAATGAGAAAGCTCTTCTGAGATACAAATATCATCTTTCCATATAGGAATATATAAAGATTAATTTTATTGAGTCCACTATCACTTCCCCTTCTTAATTATCTTTTCGTTTCTCTTGTTTCTTGTATTTGCTTTTTTTTCTTTCATTCAATAGTATTATATTTTTCCAACCATGTGCAGAGTTTTCAACAATCCCTGTTGTAAGCCCCATTTTTCTTCCCCCTCACCAAAACAACAAGCAATATAATATAGATTATATATGTACAATCATTCTAAATATATTTTTAAGTCAGTCATGCCATGAAAGAAAAATCAGAACAAAATATAAAAACAATGGAAAAGAAAAGGCAAACAAATAAAAGGGTCAAAATGTATGTCTCCCTAATTCTTTCCCTGAATGTAGATTGTATATACCATTTCAAGATTATTGAAATTGCCATGCATTACTATATTGCTGAGAAAAGTAAATTCTATCAAGAGTTGATCATCATACTTTGGCTTTTATTATGCACATTCTGGTCAGTTCATTCATCATAAGTTCCTGTAAGTTTTTCCAGGCTTTTCTGAAAACAGCTTCCACATCATTTCTTTTAGAACAATAATATTGGTATATTTGTGTACCAAAACTTATTCATATGTTCACCAACTGATGTGCTTTCAAATTTTTCTATTTCTTGATTGCTAATTCCCCTCCTGAAAGAACATGTAGAGGTGATTCTTGACTGTAAATCTAGCTTCTTTTGCACTCCAGAGTATCATCCTTTAATGTAGAAGCTGTGTAATTATGTGTTAGCTTGACTGTGACTCCACAATATGTTGATCATTTTTTTCTGATTCCCAGAAATATTTTCCCCTTTATCTAAGAGTTCTGCAATTTGGCTATAATTAACCTTATAAGATGCAATTTGAGCTGAATTTTAAACAAATTATATATTACTTCTCTTAAATGTTGCAACCAAATTATTAAACATAACATTCTCATCTCTAAAACAGTTCATCTAGATTTCTTTCATGTCTGTAATATAGTTCCTTTCAATTCTTTATTTTAGAATCCCTAGCTTCCTTCAAAGTTAAGCTCAGTAGTCACCTCCTGGTGATGAGTATTTAGTTCTTAGTACAATGCATGACACACGGTAGGTTCTTTTTTTGTCATTAATTCCCTTGGTATTCTTGCCAATTTTTTTTCAGAGCAATTTTGTTATTATTTTTCTAGTTCTTTAAAACATTTTTTGAAAGTTTGATTATTATGGCATTGAACAAGCAGACAAATTTGGATAGAATTCTAATTTTTTTATTATATTAGTTTAGCCCATCTATATGAAAACTAATGTTTTTTTTTTTTTTTTTTTTTTTTTGTTTTTGTTTTTGTTTTGTTTTTTTCCCCAATTGTTTAGATCTGATTGTATTTTTGTGAAAAGTGTTTTGCATTTGTGTTCATATACTTCCAGGTTTGTCTTGGTAGATAGAGATGCAAATATATTATTTTGTTAACAATTATTTTAAGTGGAATTTCTCATTCTATCTTTTGCTGCTGGGCATTGTTGGTAACATATAGAAATGCTGATGATTTGTGTGAGTTTATTTTATATCCTTCAACTTTACTAAAGCTATTAATTATTGCAAGTAGGTATTTGGATGACTCTCTAGGCTTCTTTAAGTATAGTGCAAAGAGTCATAATTTTAAACTCCTAATTGCCTATAGTAATTCTTTTAACTTATTATTTTCTTTTTGTTAATTTTTATTTTTAAAGCCAACATTTCTAGTACAGTATTAAATAATAGGGGTTATATTGGACTGGTTTATTTCACCCCTGATATTACTGGAAATAGTTTTAGCTTCTCTCTATTATAAACAATCTTTGCTGATTATTTTAGATAGATTCTGATTGTATTTTTAAGGAAAACTCCCTTTATTCCTGTGGTTTCTAGTGTTTTAAATAGGAACAGGTGCTATATTTTTTCAAAAAACTTTTTCTGCATCTATTGAGATTATTATATTATTTATGTTTTCTTTTGATATAATCAATTATGCCAATAATTTTACTGATTTTGAATCAGCTCTGCATTCCTAGTATAAGTCACATTTGGTAATGGTTTATTATAATCCTCCTGACAAGTTGTTGTAATCTCTTTGCTAATTTTTTATTTAAAAGTTTTGTGTCAATATTCATTATGGAGATTGGTCTGTAATTTTCTTTGTTTGTTTTGGCTCTGCCTTGTTTAAGTATCAGCACCATATTTGTGTTACAGAAGGAATTTGGCATGATTCTTTCTTTATCTATTTTACCAAATAGTTTATATAGTATTGGAAGTAATTGTTCTTTAAATATTTGTTAGAATTGACTTGTAAATCTATCTGGCCCTGGAGATATTTTTTCTTAGGGAGTTCATCAATGACTTATTGTATTTCTTTTTTTTTTTTAATTGGACTATTAAAATTTATTTTTCTGTTAATCTGAGTGATATATATATATATATATATATATATATATATATATATATTTCAAATATTCACCATTTTAATTAGATTGTCAGATTTGTTGGCAAAATAGTTCCTAATTATTGTTTTTCTTCTTCATTAGTAGTAAGCTCACCATTTTCAGTTTTCATGCTGGTAATTTATTTTTCTTCTTTTCTCTTTCCACTGCTTAATGTCTTTTTCTTTGATATCATCAAATAAGAATGAATTCATACCCATACTCTCCATCCATGCATCCCTTCTCTTACTACCCTAATAAAAGTCATAGTTCTCAAGAGTTCTCAAGTAACATTTTTCCATCTGGAGATGTAAGCAATTGAACCTTTACAGAACGTTTATTTTTCTTCCTGTTTTCATTTCTATGCTTCCTTCAAGTCCCATGTTTGAAGATCAAATTATCTGTTTGGCTCTGTTTTTTTTTTTTTTTTTTCCCCAATAGAAATGAGTGAAATCTGAGTGACTGACTGCCCATCAGTTGGAGAATGGCTGACTAAGTCATGATATATGAATGTTATGGAATATTATTGTTCTATAAGAAATGATTAGCAGGATGATTTTAGAGAGGACTGGAGAGACTCACATGAACAGATGCTAAGTGAAATAAGTGGAATCAGATCATTGTACACAGCAAGGCTAAGACATATCTCTTTTCAAAGAGGGGATTGATGCTAGTTCCAATGATCTTGTGATATAGAGAGCCATCTGCAGCCAGAAAGAGGACTGTGGGGACTTCAACAAACTATTTTCATTTTGTGGCTATTGTTTGCTTGCATTTTGCTCATTTTTTCCCCTTTTTGATCTGATTTTTCTTGTGCAGCATGATATTTGTGGAAATATGTATAGTTCATGTTTAACATATATCAGATTACTTGATGGCCAGAGGATGGACTGGGGGTAAGGGAGGAAGAAAAAAAAAATTAGAACACAAGGTTTTATAAGGGTGAATGTTAAAATTTTCTATGCATGTGTTTTGAGAACAAAAATCTTATTATTTATTATTATTATTATTATTATTTAAAGAAAGCAGCTTGGACAGAGCCACTTATACTGCAGGAACAGAGTTTGACTCCACTGTGCAACCACTCTGTATGGGGCAGAAACTCTTAAAAGGTGTGCTTGAATCAGATAACCAAGCACTTGTAGGCTAATTGTAGGACAATGATTCTATGAGTATATGTTTGGGGAAATGGTCATTCAGACTGTTCCATGATGGCTCCATGTTTAGTGTATACAGATATTTGTAGGAAGGATTTAGGGGTGGAGTGAAAGAGGGGAGAGAACTTTACTTGGCATGGGAGGAGGAGGAGAAAAAGTGTGGGCCATTCTGGACTCTAGAATCAAGGAGGGATCCTTGGAAAAACTCCTGACAGTTTTGTCCATCTCTTTCATTTCTCCCTCTATTGCATCTTTGAAGGAGTTCAGATGCTCTAAAATTTGTTTAGAGACATTATTTAAAAGAATTTAGACCTGTTTGGTGGAGAGATTAGGTGAGGTCCTGTCTTTTACTCTGTCATTTTTTTTTTTTTTTCCTGAGCTGGGGTTAAGTGATTTGTCCTGGGTCACACAGCTAGGAAGTGTTAAGTGTCTGAGATCAGATTTGAACTCGAGTCCTCCTGAATTCAGGGCTGGTGCTCTATCCACTGTGCCACCTAGCTGCTCCCTTACTCTGTCATCTTGGCTCTGTCTTCCATGTGTGCGTCTTTTAATTGCCTTAATAATAAATAGATATTGTTATAATATTATAATAATTATATTATATAAGTATATATTAATAATAATTATTACATAATAATATAACATTGTAATAATTATATTATATTATATAATTATTTAACTATAATATTATAATTATAATAATATTAATTATGTGTAATATATTATAACAATATAACAGCATAACATAACATAATATTATATTATATAATATTATATTTACCTTAATAATTTCCTATGGTTAAGGGTTTTTGTTGTTGTTTTGATTTGCTTTTTGGTTTTTGTTTGTGTTTCTTGATCATTTTTGGCCCATTTCATGGCTTCTAAATTTGAGCTCTGCTTCTTAGCTGGAGGGGAACTCTACTAAGCTTCTTGTCCTGAGGGGCATGGGTAGGGTCACTGACTTTGTGTTCTATAGCCTCAGGTGCTTATCAACTTGCTTACTATACTAGGGTAGCTTAAGCTAGATGTACCTATTGTTGCCTGATTCTCAAGGCTGGCAATTTTCCTTCTGTGTTGTGGTTTGAGATTTGAGATTTCAAAATTGGTCTGCTTTTTCACTCTCCTGTTTTTCCAGACCTGCAAGGTTTAAATTGTTGATCCAAGATGATGCTTAGTGCCTCTTGCTAGCTTACCAGCACTGTACTTGCACTGGGTTGTACTTTCCCCCCCCCCCCCCAAATGAGACAGACTTTTCCTGAAGTATTTCTAGATTATTTTAAACTAGAAAATTGTTTTTCTGGCTTTTTGTAGGTACTGTACTTTCAAAATCTATTTTAAGTTTTTTGTTTTTGTTTTTGTTTTTAATGTTGTTTCTGAAGAAAAATAAGGAGAGCTCCAGACTTTTCTCTCTCATCTTGATTCTATCCCCATAGTCTTAATTCTTTTTCTTTTTACCTTTTCTTTCTTTTTTTTTTTTTTTTCTGATGCTTTTGTTTCTTTTCCCAAGAGATACATATCCTCTATATCTTGGAAATTCTTAGAGGACAAGAATTGTTTTATTATTGTATTTTTATCATAACACTTACTGAATTTTTATGCCTAACAGTCACTTAATGAATGTGAATTGATAAAGCAGAGTCATTAAAATTGCATATATATATATTTTAAAATGTTTGTTTTGTAAATTTGTGTATTCTAGTCATTTTTGGTATCATTCATCATATTCAACTCCTCATGACATGTTTTGTTTTGTTTTGACAAAGATACTGGCTTTTTTATTTTTTTTTATTTTTTATTTTTTCCCTATAGCTCATTTTTCAGATTAAGAAGGACCTGAGGGTTAAGTACCCAATTTCACCCAGGTTATAAGGATCAGTATTCCTCATCCCAAACTCAGCATTCTGTCTGATTTAAGCCCAATCTCCCCACCATGCACTTCTCCATTTCCCCTTTGCATAACCTCCCGCTTGAATTATTCAGAGAGTGTGATTTTCCATGATTTACAGCCATCATCATACTTATTCTAAAGATGGTAAAAAACAAAAAACAAAAAACAAAACAAACTAACTTTAGATATAAGCCCAATTGATGGTGAATGATATGTTATATGCAAGTGGAATATGAAATTATAGATAAGAGAACATTTTGAAAGATTTTTGGAAGAAAGAAATAGCAGAAATCAAAAGTGTTATTAATCAACCATTTTAGTAGTGTAGTATAACATTCTAACTTTTACAATGGCTTAATCTTCTTTGAAAAAGCCAGTATGATACAATTGTCCTCTAGAAAATATCTCTTACAATGTTTTTATAGTGATAGAAGCTATTAATATTGAAATAATATAATGTCTAGTGTGAAGTTTTTAACTAGTTCAATGATAATGATATCTTATACTTTTTTCATATGTAGGGAAAGATATCTTAACTGCATTATGTTAAAAGTGAATTAAGGGAAATCTTTCACATAAAAGTCACTTCTAATTCTTCAAGAAGTACAAGTAATAATTCTAACCCACTGAGAATTATTTTGTTTTTAATGATACAATGCATAAAATCTTCATTCTATCTATACTTGTTTATTTTCCCAAATTTCAATGAGTGTAATTTGTCACATTATAAAATTTATTGGTCTACCTGAAGGCCATGTCCAAAATAAAACAATAGATAATAGACATCAAGGAAAACTACCAAAATATAGCAGAACCAGAAGGGGAAATAGTCACTGAAAAAATCCATTGATCACCTTCAGAAAGAGATCCCACAAGAAAAACACTAACAAACATTGTGGCAAAACCGCAGAACTATAATCTCAAGGAAAAAATGCAAGATGACAAACAAAAACAACTCAAAAGTCAAGGAACTACAGTCAGGATTACCCAGGATCTGGCACCTTCTACAATAAAGTATCAGAAGGCCAGGAACACCATATTTTGAAATGCAAAATACTTAAGGTTATAACCAAGTGAGAGTTAACATCATTACTAAGTAGGGACAGGGTGGAAAGAGAGAAAAAAAATATATACAGGAGAAAATAGTATGGAGGAAAATACAGAGCTGGTAACTATAACTATGGATGTGAATGGAATGAACTCTCCCACAAAATGGAAGTGAATAGCATAGTGGATTAAAAAACAGAACCTTACAATTTGTTTACAAGAAACGCATTTGATATAGAGATACAAGAGAGTGAAGGTAAAAGCTGAATCAGAATTTAATATGCTTCAGCTTCAGTGGAAAAAAAAAAGCAGGATTAACAATTTTGATATCAGATAAAGCAAAAATAAAAAAATAGATCTCATTAAAAGAGATAAGGAAAGAAAACATATCTTGATAAAGGATACCATAAATAATGAAGTAGTAAAAATATCAAATATATATTTACTAAGTGGTAAGGCATAAATATTTCTAGAGAATATATTAGTCCAGTTACAGAAAGAAATAGACAGCAAAACTATATTAGTGGGGGAACTCAATCTTCTCCTCTCAAGACTAAGACAAATCAAACCTCTAAATAAACAAGAAAGAAAATAGGGAGGTTAATAGATTCTTTAAAAACCTAGATATGATAGACTTCTGCAGAAAATAGGATAGGGACAGAAAGAAATATAATTTTTTTCTTAACTGTACATGTCACCTATACAAACATTGTCCATGTATTAGGGCATAAAATCCTCACAATCAAATGCAAAAAGGCAGAAATATTAAGTGCTTCTTTTTCATATCAAGATGCAATAAAATATATTCAGTAAAGGACCAGGGAAAAATAAAGTAAAAGGCAACTGGAAATCAAATAATGTAATTCTAAAGAATGAGTGGGTCAAACAACAAATCACAGCAACTATCCATAATTTCATTCAAGAGAATGACAATAATGAGACAACATACTAAAACTTATGGGATACAGCTAAAGCAGTTCTTAGGTGAAAATTTATATTGCTATATAGCTACATAAATAAAATAGAGAAAGAGGAGATCAAAGAATTGGGCATGCAACTAAAAAATTTACAAACTAATCTCCCAAATGTAAATACCAAATTACATATTCTAAAACTGAAAGGAGATTATATTCTAAAACTGAAAGGAGAAACTAATGAAATTGAAACTAAGGAAAATATTGAATTAATTAATAAAACTAAGGGTTGGTTTGCCATTTCTTTCTCCAATTCATTTTACATACTGAAAACTGAGACAAATGGACTTAAGTGAATTTTCCAATGTCACATAATAAGTTTCTGAGGGTAAATTAGAGTTCAGATCCTCTTGACTCTGAGCTCACTGTTTTATCCAATGTGCTTGAGAGATGTCTTGCACACAAAATATTAAAATTGATTATTTCTATTTGGGGTATTGACAATGATTTTGAATGGTAGCTTAACAAGGAAAACCATAATAAAATTTCATATGGTGAAAGTGTGTGGATTAGAAAGATGTTAAGATTATAAAACTATAGAACCATCAATGTGAAGAGTTTAGGATACAGAAACTTCCTCAACCAAGATAGATTGTCAATACATCTAAAACTATAAGTCTGGGAAAGTTGCCTGAGTTGCTGAAAGATTAAAATTAGCTAATTCTCTTACAACTGATATATTCATAGGTGGAAATTTAAAGTAGGTTTTCCTGATTCCAAGACTGGCCTCTTTACTCTGCCATATTGCTTCTCAGAATATAAAGTGAAGGGGATATTTAAAGGTTCAAATACAGGCCTCACTTCCAAAATATATAGAGAATTTACTCTAATATATAAGAAATCAAGCCAATCTCCAATTGATAAATGGTCAAAGGATATGAACAGACAATTCTCAGATAAAGAAATTGAAACTATTTCTAGTCATATGAAAAGATACTCCAAATCATTATTAATCAGAGAAATGCAAATTAAAACAACTCTGAGATAACACTACACACATGTCAGATTGGCTAGAATGACAGGGAAAGGCAATGTAGAATGTTGGAGGGGATATGGGAAAACAGGGACACTGATACATTGTGGGTGGAACTGTGAATACATCCAGCCATTCTGGAGAGGAATTGGGAACTATGCTCAAAAATGTTATCAAACTCTGCATACTCTTTGATCCAGCAGTGTTGCTATTGGGTTTGTATCTCAAAGAGATCTTAGAGAAGGGAAAGGGACTTGTATGTGCAACAATGTTTGTGGCAGCCCTCTTGGTGGTGGCCAGAAACTAGACACTGAGTGGATGCTCAATTGGAGGATCAATTGGAGGATGGCTGAATAAATTGTGGTATATGAATATTATGGGATATTATTGTTCTATAATAAATGATCAACAAGATGATTTCAGAAAGGCCTGTAGAGACTTACATGAACTAATGCTGAGTGAAATGAGCATGACCAGGAAATCGTTATATACTTCAACAACAATACTATATGATGATCAATTCTGATGGATGTGGCCATTTTCAATAATGAGATGAACCAAATCAGTTCAAACAGAGCAATAATGAACTGAAGGAGCTACACCCAGCAAAAGAACTCGAGGAGATGATTATGAACCACTACGTGGAATTTCCAATCTCTTTAATTTTGTCTGCCTGCATTTTGGATTTCCTTCAAGGGCTAAATGTATACTATTTCAAAGTCCGATTCTTTTTGTATGGCAAAACAATTGTTTGGTCATGTATACATATATTGTATTTAATTTATACTCTAACATATTTAACATGTATTGGTTGACCTGCCATCTGGGGGGAGGGGGGAAGGAGGGGAAAAATTGGAACAAAGGGTTTGGCAATTTTCAATGTTGTAAAATTAGCTATGCATATATCTGGTAAATAAAAACTACTAAAATAATAATAATTTCATACTTTTAAGTCACAGAAAAATTACATTTATTAGCTTATGAATCCAAAAATACCCAATCCCAGAAACAAAACAATATTAACATTATGTCTAATTCTGAATATTTACTTTTAAAAAGTGTCATTTGGTGCATAACAAAAACAGCAATGTCCAGCATGAATTGATTGAACTAAATAAAATTGATGAACTAAAAGTAAAGATTTGAATTAAGATTCCATTTTGGTAAATTGCTAATGGCATATGCATTAGTAAGTCACTTCACCTCTATGATAGAGTAAGCACTAAATAAATATTTATTGACTGAAATCTCAACACTTTTATTTAGTTAAAAAAGCATTCTATTCATCTGTAACTAGCTTTAAAATATTAAATAATAAAGAGTGATAAAATAGTGATTTACCACTATTTCTTTCTTAAATAAATTAAAATATTCCATTAATCCACCAATCTATGTCTTATCCAGGACTCGACTAATTTAAATGTTTCTACTTTGAAATACAGTTTGAAATGCAGCACTAGGAGGCTTTCTTCCTCCACATTTTTCATTGATTTCATTGATATTCCTGACCAATTATTCTTCTGGATGAGTTTTGTTATAATTTTTCTAAATTTATGAATTTTTTTGATACTTAATTGGTGTCTCAAATTACTAAGTTATGCTAATTTAATACATTGATGGGCAGAAATGTCATTTCTATTATTTTGGCTGGACCTATTTATGATCTATTAATAATATTTCCCCAAACATTTAGATTTAACTTTATTTTTGTAAAAAGTATTTTGTAAATGGGTTCATATAATGCCTGGTTTTGTTAAATTAGGTAGATTTTTTTAAGCTTTTTAGATTATCAGTAGTTATTTTAAATAGAATTTCTCTTTCTAGTTCTTCCTGTTGGGTTTTATTGGTAGTATTTAAAAGTGCTGATGATTTACATGGACTTATTTTATATCTTGCAACTTTACTTAAGTTATTGTTTCAACTGTTTTTTTAGGAAATTCTTTAGAGTTTTCTAACTTTATTATCACATAATCTGCATACAATAATATGCTTATTTCCTCTTTGCTAATATTTATTCTTTATTTTCATATCTAGCATTTCTAATATAACATTGACTAATTATCATGACAATAGCTTCAATTACTTCATCAGAAAATTTTCATATCTTTGATCATTTTTCAACTGGTGAAGAACCCTCATTTTTATTGATTTGATTCAGTTCTATGTTTGAGAAATGAGAGATTTATCAGAGTAACTTGTTTCAAAAATTTCACCAGAAACACTATTGTGAACTTTATTTCTCACCACTAATTTCTCCTTCTGTTTATTCTGTTCTCTCTTCTTTCAATATATTTTTAAAAATGCTTTACTACTGCCTAATTCTTACCCAATATATTCTTATTTCTCCCACCTTTCTCTTATCCCCTTCACCTCCTACTTTCCTGTTAGGTAAGACAGATGTCTATACACAATTGAGTGTGTATGTTATTCCATCTTTGAGTCAATTCCAAAGAAAGTACAGTTCACTTATCCCCCTCTTCCCCTTTATCTCCTTCCTGTTTACCTCTACTGTAAAAGCGTTTCTGTAAAAACTTTTTTCTTTTGTTTTTCACCTACACTATTAAAGCTCTTTAATATGAGGTAATTTGCCATAGTCTACTTTTTTTTTTATTTTTACACATTATTCCTTCATATGTAATACACACCTTTGTCCTATATATGTATGTACTTCTTTTAACTATCCTAGTTATAATTTATCATATTTAAATGAGAAATTTCGCTTTAAAATGATTAGTAGCATCTATTTAAAAGCATCAGTAAGCATCATATGTAATGACAATAACAAGAACTATTTCCCACAAGATCAGGGATGAAATAAGGTTGTCCAATATCACGATTACTATTCAATATAGTATTAGAAATGTTAGCTTTAGCAAAAAGAAAAGAAAAAGAAATTAAAGGATTAGAGGGGTTGACAAGATGGTGAGAGACAACATGTCTTTATCTGAGCTCTCTCAGATATCCCTCAAATAACCAGAATTTTCTTAGAGTGACAGAACCTACATACATTTGGAATATTACAAATTTCTAGCAGAAGATAATTTGGAAGAAGTTCAGAAAAGGTCTCTTTCAATTGCACATCAAAGGAAATGGGTCCAGTGCAGACAGGCAAGTAGGCACCTGACAACAGGGAGCATATAGACTCAGGGTGGTATGAGCTCTGTACACCAGGAAATCTACCATGAGGAATCTATAGCAGTATTGAATTATTATGTCCTGGTTGCAAGCCAGTAGATCAGCAAATTAGCTGTAAGACATCCAACACAATACAAAATACAAATAGGGGGCCTCTAACCCCAAAATATGTTGGGACCTGGCACAACCACCAGCACCAGAAGTTAATCAGCACCAACCCAGCACAGCCACTGTTACGTATAGATGAAGCTTGGGTCATCTACCCTTTGCCAAAAAAGCAGACCACCACCTAAAAAAAAAAAAAAAAAAAGAACTCTGACCACAGATAGATTTTATGGAGAAAGAGAAGAACAGATTTTAAACCCTGATGACATTAAAAAAAGATCATTTCCAGCTAAAGACTCAAAGGGTGATATGAATTGATCCCCATATAACAAGGGTCTCCTGGAAGAATTCAAAAAGAAAATTAAAAGAGAGTTAGAAGAAAAATGGGAAAAGGAAATGGGAGCTTGTTTAGAGAAATGGAAATTAAGACAATTCTGAGGTATCTTTACTAACCTCTCACAATGGCTAAGATGTTAGAAAAATATAATGATGAATGCTGATTGGTATGTAGGAAAATTGGGACATGAATAGATTGTTGGTGGGGTTGTGAACTGGTACAACCATTCTGGAGAGCAAGTAAGAACTATGCCCCAAAATATATAAAATTATGCATGATCATTTTATTCATCAGTGGCTCTATTGGTTCTGAATGCCAAAAATATTATAAACAAGAAAAAAGGACCAATGTGTGCAAAAAATGTTTGTAGTAGTTTTTGTTTGTTTGTTTTTTTTCATAGTGATAAGAAATTGGAAACTGAGTAGATGCCCATCAATTAGAGAAAGGCTGAATAAGTTATGGTATATGAATGTTATAGAATATTATTGTTCTGAAAGAAACATCCAAGAAGGAATTTCCCTCACATTACCCCCACTTTTCCCTTTTTGCAGTATAATCCCCTTTTCACCTCTAGTGTTGTTTTTTTTTTAATATTTTAATAGTAAAATCAAATTATACATGTATTCTCTATGTATCCCCATAACAAAGATATAGTTCTCAATTTCTTTTCTTTTTATCTTTTTTATGCTTTTCTTGAATTTTATATTTGGAGGTCAATTTTTTTGTTCACCTCTAGCCTTTTCATTAAAAATAAATTAAATTGGCCTGTTTCATTGAGTGTCTATCTCCTTTCCTGAAAGAAAATGCTAACTTTAGTGATGTAATTTATTCTTGGCTGCATTCCAAGTTTCTTTGCCTTTCAGAATATCATATTCAGGCCCTTTGATCCTTTAAGGTGGAAGTTGCTAGGTCCTGGATAATTCTTACTGTGCTCTTCAGTGTTTGAATTGTTTCTTTCTGACTGTTTGTAATATTTTTCCTTGGTCTTATTGTTCTGAAATTTTTGAAATTTAGCCACAATATTTCTTGGAGTTTTTATTTTGGGGTCTCTTTCAGTAGGTGAACAGTGAATTCTTTCAATGGCTATTTTACATTCTGATTCTAAAATAACAGGCAGTTCTCTTCCATGATTTCCTAATACCTAGGTTCTTTTTTTCATTATGGTTTTCAGGAAGTCCAATAACCCTTACATTGTCTTTTCTAGATTTTTTTTTCCAGGTCAGTTGTTTTCCCAAGTAAGTATTTTACATTTTCTTCTATTTATTATTATTATTATTATTATTATTATTATTATTATTATTATTATGGTTTTGCTTGACAAATTAAATTTTTAGATGAGCTCTTTTGTTCTGTGAATTTTTTATCAATTTCACAAATTCTGTTTTACAGGGAGTTGTTTTCTTTTTCTTCTCCATTTCTCAATAGTAAATCTATTTTTGTAAATGTTATATGCTTTTTATATTTCACTAGATTTATTTTTAAGGAGATTTCTTCAGCTTATTTCTGTGTTTTCTTTTCCAAACCCTCTTGCAAAGTCTCTTTTATTTTCTCCATTTTTTCTTCTAACTCTCTTTTCAGGTTCATGAGATTCTGGCATTTGGGGTTTACCCTTTACCTGATGTGTGTTTGTGTTGCATGTTTTACAACTCCTCTGCTGATTTACTGACTTGGAACCAAGGCAGAATAGCCAACACTGCTGGAGATTCCTTCCCATAGATTCTCCAGCATGCAGTTCCCACCACCACAGTCTGCACTGCCCCACTAGTATCTGTGCTTGGCCTGCTTGATCTTGGCTACCCTCTTTTTGTGTCTGATTGAAATAGACATTTTCTGGATATCTGAGAGATTATCTTCTGCTGGTAATTTGTTATACTCCCAATATTTGTGGATTCTGCTGTCAGAGCTAATTCAGAGGCTGGATATACTAATTAGTCTGAGGGTCTTGGGAAAAGCTCAAAAAAAGGACATATGTCCTCTGTGCCATCTTGGCTCTGCTTCCATGTCTAAACTCTTTTATTCAGCAATAAATCTCTAAGGTCTTTATCCCAAAGAAATCATCAACAAAGAGGAAATCGACCTACATAGCAGCCCTTTTTATGATGCCAAAATATTGGAAATTTATGTGATGTCCTCGAATTGGTGAATGGTTGAACAAGGTATGGTACATGAATTTAATAGATTACTGTTCCGAAATAAGAAATGATAACAAGCAGAATTCAGGAATAACTTTAAAGATATTATGAAGTGATACAAAATAAAATGAGCACAACCAGGAAAACATTGTACACAATACCAGCAACACTGTGTAATGATCAACTATGATTGACTCAATTCTCAGGAATATAATTATCCCAGACAAATACAAATTTCTCATGAAGGAAAAAAAAAATACTACTCTTAACCAAATAAGGAACTGATTGACTTCAGGTTTCAGATTGAATATATTTTTTCACTTTATACTTTCCTATGCTTTTTTTTTTTCCCCCTTTTGTTCTGTTTCTACTTTCTCAACCATGATTAAGTTGAAAGTGTTTTACATGATAGCACTTTTATAAAGTATATCAAACTGCCTAACATCTTGTAAAAATTAATGCTAAAAATCTTGACATGCAAATGGGAAAATACCATGCTATCAAAAAAAAAAAAAAAAAAAAAAGAATAGACACTGCCATGTATGTCTCGTTTTTCTTCCCTACAATTTGTTCTCAATTCAACTACCAAAGTTATTTCCCTCAAACCCCCATCATGTGATAGATATTGTACCAAACAAATACAAATATCAACCCATTAGAGTTTCACAAGTGACTTTCACAACTCGGAAGTAGATGCTGTTATTGTACCTATTTTGCACTTAAAGAAATTACCCTTGATCACACAGATAATATTTGCAAGATTTGTCCTTAGGTTTCTTTAATTCAGCCCCAAGCACTCTATTCACTGTTCTTGCTAGCTGTCTTCACCTAAGTGTATTTATACTTTAGAGTATATATACATGCATGCATGCATACATATGTATACACACACACATATATATGTATATGTAAATATATATATATATATATGCATGTATACTTGTGTATATATATATATATATGTGTATATATATGTATATACATGTTTACATGTTTTTTTAACTACTGGAAGTCAAAGATAAAATTTTATCTCTACATTTTTTCAATGAACTTAGCAGTTACTTTACTGTGAGACCATTTTAGAATTAATTTGCGCAGCTGTAAAATAAGGGATTTAGTCAAGATGAGCTCTACTAATCCTCAACTCTAGAATTAAACCAGCCATTGTACTAATTCATTTAAATAATAAATAACTACTCTTTTAATAGTTAGACTTTGGAATAATTTGGAATTTTGTTAATACTCTGAACTTAGTCACTTATTTTTTTTTTAAATATAGATACTCACATATTTAATATACAATCCTTAACATCTTACCCCTCTTTCTCGGTAATTTCAGAAACCTAAAATGAACACAAATATAAGCTTACTATTATGTTAGTGATAAAATAACTGTCAGTCAATCTGTATTTATTTATCTGAATCATAATTGGATGAGTTTATATAAGTGTTAAAAAGTCTTTGTTACAAAAGACTTTAAAATGTTACTTCTTACAACAGCATTTGTTCTTTTATTCTTATAAAACATATTCTAAAAGAACTATATACAACACCCGGAAAAAAAAAAAAAAAGTTTCCTCAGAACATTGATTGAAAAGGAAAAGAAGTGCTAGGTTGAGGACCTTCTACTCAAATATAAAGTACTTATTATAACCTTTGTTTAAAAAAAACCTTATTTGGAAAATATTACTTTATCTAAATATTACTTTTTCTGAAAAAAATATATTTTAAGTTCATTATGTTTCACACACCAGAGTTCTGTGCTTTCTCTGTCTCTTGCTCTTTCTCTTTCATCTATCTTTCTCACAACTTGGTGTGTATTAATGTGTATATATGTATATTTGTATATATAAAAGTATATGTGTGTACTGAGTTTTCTAATAGTGCATTGTCAAAATTATGTGAGGATAACTGGACTTCACCTTTAATCTGTCAAACATAATGAGAGATAACCACATACTACTGCAGTTATCAGAAGCTGCAAATAAGAACACTTATACTATGTTCAAACTTCAAGGTTAGAATTCTTTATTGGATTTCTTTTAACATGTTGGTTGTCCCTTTATTGTTTTTTTTGTTTTCCTAGCTAAAAACATGTCACATGTTGGAGAAGTTCACCCTATTCACACTTTAGAATATAATATAAATGAAAAGTATTATTTATTAATTCTAGATGAGATTCCAATTGACACTAATAAAATTAACGTTTTAATAATTCTTAAAGAACAAAATTATTAAAAATTCATCATTAGTCTCAACACATATTGATATGTATCTATCTATCTATCTACCTATCTATCTAAATAAATAAATAAACTGATCTACATATTTAAAGTGTGTTCATGTATAGTTGACCCAAGATAGGAAAAGAATCACTTGAAACAAAAAATAAGAATTCCATAAAATTGATTTTTAATGAATGTTTCATTTATTCCAAGTCAAATGAGCTAAAAAGAGCAATAAAACAAAATACATAAATAAAAACAATCACTACTAACAACAACAATTAGCTCCTTACCAAGCCAACTTGTTAATGTTTTATCCACTGATATGTTGAGGTTTGATTGCTGCTTTTTATGCAATAGCATCTACAAAATAGTTGAACTGCTCAGTAATATTGAATTCAGATTCTCTCAGTTATAGTTTATCCTCCTTCACCTTTGACGTATTGTGTCTTTAATATCCTATACCTCCATCTTTTGAAAAAAATAAGTTTAAAGTCTATGCTCAACATTACCTTTCTTAACAAAAATGTTATAAAATGTTATGAGACAAATTCAAGTGCAAAGTGTTGTATCTTTGAAGAATATTTATATCATTAATTTGTAATAAGTCATTGACATGTTCATTTATTCTAGATACCAGCTGTTGGTAAAGTAATTTTCATGGAATTAAGAAATCAGTGTTATAACCATATGCACTCTTTAATTTGATGCAAAGGGGAATTAGTAATAAAACTGAAATGTAGTACTTAATAAAGAGATGACATTCATATAACCTTAACCCTCTTCATAGATAAACTTTATAGAGAAAAATGTGATTTTTTTTAACTTCTAAGTTCCTTTAACTTCCTTAGAACTGCTCTGTTACAAATCACTCTATTTTGATTAAGTATTGACTTTTTTTTTTTTCTTTTACAGTACAACATAGGTCGCAGAATGGAGTGCTTGACTTAGAGTCAGATTGAGTTTGAACCATGTGTTAGGCACTAGCTATATACTCCTAGGAAAATTATTTAGTTTCTTTGGATTTTTCATCAGTGAATAAAAAAGTTGTACTTGATGCATAATAAAGTTAATTTTAGCTCCAAATTTATGATCATATTAAAGAGATAAATATTAATAAAGATTAGTTTTCAAGCAATAATCTAGGGTGTAGGCTATCTTTTCACCAAAGAACATAAGCTCTTTATGGGCAGGGACTGGCTTTTGTAAACAGGGGTGGTGGCCTGAGATCTTAAAAGAATCTTTGTTCTTTGTGCTTAGTAGTCCTCTGTTACCTTTCCCCTTTTAGAATGTAAACTCCTTGAGGGTAGGGACTGGCTATGGAATGAGGGGTAAAGATTCATATAGTGAAACTTCTGTAAAGTTCAATTAATGAGGAATCACTGAATGACTTGTGCTTTAAGACAGGAAATAAAATGCTGCCTTTGGAGTTTCAAAGGTGTGTCTATTCATTTAAGCACTCATTCTTGCAAGGATATAAAATAAATCTTTCCTGCATTAAAACAAACAAACAAACAAACAAAAACAAAACATAACAAAACAAAACAAAACAAACAAACAAACAAAAAAACATTAGTTTTCAGCATGAGAACCTATGAGTATTTTTTGTGTCTGAAATATCAGATCATACAAAGTAATGCACTATATGTTATTAAAAACTAAAAGTGACTGCCTCCAGAGGTAGTGAGTACCACATTACAAGATTTAATCAAAAAGGATAGAATATCACTTATTATATGTATTCAATGAATTCTTTTTCAGACATGTATTGGATTAGCTGCTTCTTCAGAAATATTTGTCTGAAATTCTATAATTCTTATTTTATTCTTATGAGAATAAAATTATATAATATCAGGATACTGGCAATTTAATTTCCTCTAAAATATACTTCTTGCCAATGAATTTATTATATGTGAAGAAATAGTTTCCATATTATATATAATTACATTAATTGGAAGAAATATTTATTCCCCAAAATTTCATGAGTAATTTATATTCATGTGCTTGGTGAATAATGTTATTTTTGAACTCATGTTGAGACCCTGGATAGCTTAGAATCAGCCAGAATCAGGATAAGCAAAAGTCTTTATTCTTGGTCTTTTGGGGTTGCTTTCAGGGGATTAGATATAGGAATCTCCACACCTCCTTCCTCTCTCTCTCTACCACCAAAGAATGACTCTCCTCCTCCTACTCCACCCACTAATATCACTTCCCCTTCTTTGTCCATACCCACTGATCAAGCCAGCATAGAAGAGTTAAGTAGGGTCATCCTCCAAACATGTTAATAGAGAATTGTCCAATTGGTAATTAGACTTATGTGCCAGGTTACGTTGTATCTGCTCATTTGAAGTCTTTTACATCTCCTGTTTTCTTTTGTTTTAGAACACAGGTAGTCATGCCATCCCTGACTTCTCAGGGAGGTGAGAACCCCAAAAAGAAGATGATCACACCCTCCTTGACTTCTCAGTTATGGAGATGAAAACACTGAAAAGGAGGTGATCATGCCCCCCCCCAATTCTCAGGAAAGGAGATGAAAGCACTAAAAAGGAGATAATCACACCCTCCCTGACATCTCAGGAAGGGAGATGAAATCCATCAAAGAGAAGTGGGGATTGCTACTGGGTTTCTGGGCTGAAAGATCTTATTAGAGACAGGTATGCACAAACCCATCAGCATGGGAGATATTACACAAGCACATAGCAATAAAGCACAGGCTATTAGTGATGACTCTCCCCACAGTCAGTGCAGGCTCAATGTGGTGTAACAAAAATAAATTATAAATTCAAGTAGTGATATAATAAACAATATAAATCAACATGGTCTTGTAAAAGATTTCCAGAAGTCCTAGAAGGAGGGTATGTAAACATGTAACATATATGCCTTCTTCAGCAACAATTGTTGAAATAACTTCAAGTATATAAACATTTCAAAAGAAAAAATAATGGTGGATATGGACTCAAGTAAGAATACTGAATGAGTAGGAACTCTTTGCTTTATTCCTGGCCATGTGTGTTTTTACATATGTGCCTCATTAATTTAATAATCTAAAATTTAGCCCAATATTCTCCTGGAATCTGTGTACATTTGTGAGAGACTGTGCCACAAAACTTTGGAGATATTTTGGGAAAAAACGATTTTTAAGTACATCTAAGTAAATCCAGTTCAGATGGAATACTGTTGTTTATAATTTTTAAGAGAACCAGTGATTTTGTAGGGTGATATGTTGACCCACTCATGAAGTAGATTTAAGTTATCCTGAGTGGTACAAAGTGACTCTTCTAGAGTCATTTAAGTCCAGTGGCAAGACAGAACACAGGATTACTGGAGATGACTTGGGATGCAGTATATGGCTTAGATGTCTTTGATATCTAACCAAGCTCTAAGCAGTTCTAAGCACCTGCTTTAGCTACCTTCATGCCTGTTGGAATAAATTGTTCTCATTCATCCATTCCTCTAGGAGACATGCTTGGAATTATGCATGTACATTCAAGCAAATTTTGAGAAGAACAAGAAAAAAAGAATGGACATTTTTTTTTTTTTTGTGTGTGAATGATATATTCTATAGTAAACCACATTTATTACCACACAATTAACTGAAAGTTTTAGAGAAAGAAAGATTTAACTTTTGTTGTTGTTGTTACTGTGTTGTTGTCTAGATTTTTATAGTAATAACTTTCAGGATAATCCTTAAAGATTTATAGAATCCTTCTTTAAAGGAATCCTTCCAATTAGGTATTATCAAATAATTTCTTAAAGTCACTCAAAATTTCATGACAGTTTCAGCCACAGAGGTGATCTTGTTCAAAAACAGTAGATTTATTTTTATTTGAAAACAAATAAGACAGAGAGATGTATCTTTATTCAGATGTTCATTACTGCAAAGGAAAAGAAACAGAGCTTCAGATCATTGATTTTTTTTTCTTTTTTAACCAAGAGTTCTTAACCTTTTGTGAGTCATGGGCCTCTTTGACAGTCAGATAAGGCCCATAGACCTCTTCCATTATGTGTGATTTAGAAAAACTGCTAAGATAGTTTTACTGAAGTGTGACTGCTGCAAATGATACAGCTGTTTGGAATCTAAGTGGCTTGGGTAAAAGTGGACTACAAAAGAGAATAAGTCTAACCTGAAAAGGGCCTAGCAAACCCTCATACTGGACCTGCTAGTACTCCCTGAACAAGATGAAATGATATATCATGGGTGTTGTTGGAGACCTTCACATAATTTAGAAAAATCTAGTAGAATAATTCTTCATCTCAGAATGGATATCTTTTTGTTTCAGGGATTCAATAGGGAAAAAAGAAATAATTTTATTGGACTATTTTCTTTTCTTATGAGTTTTCTCCTAAGTCAATCCAGTTCCTTTGAGACAATTTTTGCTTGTCTGAATATTAAAGTATTCACATGACTTCTATTACTGTATCTTTTTGTTCAAGTTCAGCCAACTATTAATTTCCACATAGTTCATGAATTTGAGCTGGTATTTTGAGATTTATATTTCATATGGTCTTTTATATTCCCTCTGAGCTTAGAGAACAATTTGTGCTTTCACAATCTTTGAGCAAGAAGGTCACAGTATTTAGCAGTTTTTATTTTATTTTATTTTTTTATTGTACTGCTGAATTTAAGCTATGTTTATTATTTTTATTTTTTTAATTAATTTTATATTTATAAAAATATTGTTGACAGTACATATGCATGAGTAATTTTTTTTATAACATTATCCCTTGTATTCATTTTTCCAAATTTCCCCTTCCCTCCCTCTACTCCCTCCCCTAGATGACAGGCAATCCCATATATATTAAATGTGTTACAGTATAACCTAGATACAATATATGTGTGTAAATCAAATTTTCTTGTTGCATATAAAGAATTGGATTCCAAAGGTATAAGTAACCTGGGTAGAAAGACAGTAGTGGTAACAGTTTACATTCCATTCCGAGTATTCCTTCTCTGGGTGTAGATGTTTCTGCCCATCATAGATCAACTGGAAGTGAGTTAGATCTTCTTTATGTTGAAGATATCCACTTCCATCATAATATATCTTCATACAGCATTGTTGTTGAAGTATGCAGTGATCTTCTGGTTCTGCTCATTTCACTCAGCATCAGTTCAAGTCTCTCCAAACCTCTCTATATTCCTCCTGCTGGTCATTTCTTACAGAGCAATAATATTCCATAATATTCATACACCATAATTTACCCAACCATTTTCCAAGTGATGGACATCCATTCATTTTCCAGTTTCTAATCATTACAAAAAGAGCTGCCACAAACATTTTGTCACATACAGGTCCCTTTCTCATCTTTAGTATTTCTTTGGGATATAAGCCCAGTAGTAGCACTGCTGGATCAAAGGGTATGCACAGTTTGATAACTTTTTGGGCATAGTTCCAAATTGCCCTTCAGAATGGCTGAATTCTTTCACAACTCCACCAACAATGTATTAGTGTCCCAGTTTTCCCACATCCCCTCCAACATTCATCATTATTTGTTCCTGTCATCTTAGCCAATCTGACAGGTTTGTAGTGATATCTCAGAGTTGTCTTAATTTGCATTTCTCTGATCAGTAGAGATTTGGAACACTCATATGAGTGGATATAGTTTCAATTTCATCATATGAGAATTGTCTGTTCATATCCTTTGACCATTTATCAACTGAAGAATGGTTTGATTGCTTATAAATTAGGGTCAGTTCTCTATATATTTTGGAAATGAGGCCTTTATCAGAACCTTTAACTGTAAAAATATTTTCCCAATGTGTTACTTCCCTTCTAATCTTGTTTGCATTAGTTTTATTTGTACAAAAGCTTTTTAAATTTGATGTAATCAAAATCTTCTATTTTGTGATCATCTTTATCTCGACATTTTAGTCTTCCATATGAATTTTGTTGTTATTTTTTCTAGGTCATTAAAATAGTTTCTTGGGAGTCTGATTGGTATAGCACTAAATATAGATTAGTTTGGAGAGTATTCTCATCTTTATTATATTTGCTTGGTCTATGCAAGAGCACTGTATGTCTTTCCTATTATTTAAATCTGATTTTATTTTTGTGGCAAGTGTTTCATAATTTTTCTCATATAATTCCTGACTATTCTTTGGTAGATGGATTCACAAATACTTTATACTCTCAACATTTGTTTGGAATGGAATTTCACTTTGTATCTCTTGCTGTTGGATTTGTTGGTGATATATAAAAATTCTGAGGATTTATATGGATTTATTTTGTGTCCTGCAAATTTGCTAAAATTCTGAATTATTTCTAATAGCTTTTTAGCAGAGTCTTTGGGGTTCTCTAATTATACCATCATGTCATCTGCAAAGAGTGATAGTTTGATTTCCTCATTTCCTAGTCTAATTCTTTGAATCTCTTTCTCGGCTCTTATTGCCGAGGTAGTATATACTGCTTATATACTAGTACTATACTGAATAGTAATGGTGATAGTGGGCAAACTTGTTTCACCCCTGATCTTACTGGGAAAAGTTCCAGTTTATTTCTATTGCATATTATGCTTCCTGATGGTCGTTAATATGTGCTCCTGATTATTCTAAGGAATATTCCATTTATTTGTACACTCTCAAGCATTTATAATAGGAATGGATGTTGGATTTTATCAAATGTTTTTTTCTGCATCTATTGAGATGATCATAGGGTTTTTATTAATTTGATTATTAATATGGTCAATTATACTAATAGTTTTCCTAATATTACACCAGCCCTGCATTCCTGGTATAAATCATACTTGATCATGATGTATTATCGTGGGGATGATTTCCTGAAGTCTTTTTGCTAATATCTTATTTAAGATTTTAGCATCAATATTCATTAAGGAAATTGGTCAATAGTTTGCTTTCTCAGTTTTCGTTCGACCTGGTTTAGGTATCAGTACCCTGTCTGTGTCATAGGCAGGACTCCTTCATCCCCTATTTTTTCAAATAGTTTATATAGCATTAGGGCTAATTGTTCTTTAAAAGTTTGTTAGAATTCACATGTAAATCCATCTGTTCCTGGGGATTTTTTTCTGGGGAGTTAATTAATAGCTTGTTCTATTTTTTTTTCTGAAATGGGACTATTTAAGCAATTTATCTCTTTCTCTGTTAATCTAGGAAGCCTATATTTTTGGAGGAAGTCATCCATTTCACTTAAGTTATCAAATTTATTGGCATCAAGTTGGGCAAAGAAACTCCTTATTATTTCTCTAATTTCCTCTTCATTGGTGGAAAGATCCCCCTTTTCATTTGTAAGACTAACAATTTGATTTTCCTCTTTCCTTTTTTGTGATCAGATTTACCAAAGGTTTATCTATTTTATTGGCTTTTTCATAAAACCAACTCTTGGTTTTATTTATTAATTCAATAGTTTTTTTTTTTTATTTTTTACTTTGATTATTATTGATTTCTCCTTTTAATTTTTGTATTTCAAGTTTGATTTTTAGTTGGGGGTTTTTAATTTGATCGTTTTTCTAGCTTTTTAAGTTGCAGGCCCAATTTGTTAATCTTCTCTTTGTCTATTTTGTTCAAATAAGCCTCTAAAGATATAAAATTTCCCCTTATTACCCCTTTAGCTGCATCCCACAGATTTTGGTATGATGTCTCATCATTGTCATATCTTGGGTAAAATTATTAATTGTTTCTATAAATTGCTGTTTCACCCAGTCATTCTTTAAGATGAGATTGTTCATTTTCCAATTACTTTTTGGTCTATTTTTCCCTAACTTCTTACTGAATGTAGCTTTTATTATATTGTGATATGAGAAGAAGGCATTTATAATTTCTGCCTTCCTACATTTAATTTTGAGAACTTAATGTTCTAATATATGGTCATTTTTTGTATAGGATCCATGAACTGCTGAGAAGAAAATATATTCCTTTCTATCGCCATTCAGTGTTCTCCAAAGGTCTATCATACCTAGTTTTTCTAATGTTCTATTTCCTTTTCTAATTTCTTTCTTATTTGTTTTGTGGTTTGATTTGTCTAAATCTGAGGGTGCAAGTTTGAGATCTCCCACAATTATAGTTTTACTGTATATTTCTAATTGCAATTCTGTTAACTTTTCCTTTAGAAAGTTATATGCTATACCACTTGGTGCATACATGTTTAGTATTGATATGGCTTTATTGTTTATGCTACCTTTTAGCAGGAAATAGTTTCCTTCCTTATCTCTTTTAATTAGATCAACTTCTGTTTTTGCTTGATCTGAGATAAGGATGGCTACCCTTGCTTTTTTGGCTTTACCTGAAGCATAATAGGCTCTATTCCAACCTTTTACCTTTACTCTGTATGTATCTCCCTGCTTTAAGTATGTTTGATGGGGGTATTCATCCCATTCACATTTACAGTTAAAATTACTAATTCTGGACTTCCGGCCAAGATGGCGGCGTGGAGGTAGACAGCTGCTTGAGCTCCTCGTTTTCTCTCAGAACTTACTTCATGACAAGCCTCAGACTTAATGCTTGACCCAGAAAGAGATCCACAAATAATCACCAAGAGAAGACATCCTTGAAAGTCGCCAGAAAAGGTCTGTGTTTGCTCGGGGGAGGGTCAATAAGACTGGGTGCAGCCAGAGCAAGACAGGCAGCTCACACAACTCAGACTGGAGGGGGAGGAGTGTGATCTCTGCCGTTTCTGTGAAAGGACTTTTGCCCCAGTGTGGATGCTCTGTCTTGGCAGCAAGCCAGGAGCATCACAGAGGTGTATACACCAGAGGTGAAGATTAAAACCCCAGAAAGCCAGCGTCTCTCAGAGCCCGGCCACCCCCAATCCCCACCTGGACTGACTCGGTGCATTCTCAGAGCCTCAGAGTGCAGACTCAGTACAGTCATTGTTGTTCTGTTAGTGGCTCTCTGCTGCCCTACCCCCAGTCTGTAGAGGAAGCCCATTAATACCATCCAGCCCCATCCCCCGCAAAACAGACCAATTGTTTCTCTTGTCAGTTTGTTTTCTTTGATTCTTACTCTGACAAAATGAACAAAAAATTCAAAAGGGCTCTAACCATTGACAGCTTCTGTGTGGAGAGGGAGCAGACTTCAAATGCTGAGGAGACAAGGAACAGACTGTCCCCAGATGTATCCCCTGGGAGGGATATAAGCTGCTCCTCAATACAAAAGAACCTCATAGAGGAAATCAAAAAGGCTCTCACAAGAGAGCTGGAAGAGAAATGGGAAAAGGAAAGGGAAGCTTGGCAAGAGAGCCTGGAGAAGTCATCCCATGCATTCAAAGACAGAGTGGATAAAGAAATCAAATCATTGAGAAACAAGATTAGTGAGCTGGAAAAGGTAAACAACTCCAAGGAAAACAGTATTAGTGAGCTGGAAAAGGTAAACAACTCCAAGGAAAACAGGATTAGTGAGCTGGAAAAAGAAATCAGCTCTCTAAGAAATAAAATGGATAAAATGGAAAAAAATTCCATAGAAGATAAAAACTCAATTGGAAAATTACAAAGAGATATAAAAAAAGTGAGTGAAGAAAATACATCATTGAAAATTAGACTGGAACAAGTAGAAATGAATGACTCAAGGAGAAACCAAGAGGTAGTCACACAAAACCAGAGAAATGAAACAATTGAAAAGAATGTCAGGTACCTTACCAGAAAGACAACAGACCTGGAAAACAGATCCAGGAGAAACAATTTGAGAATAATCGGACTCCCTGAAAAATGGGAGGAAAAAAAGAGCTTGGACACAATTTTCCAGGAAATTATCAAAGAGAACTGCCCAGACATTCTGGAAACAGAGGGTAAAATAGACATTGAAAAAATTCATCGATCACCTACTGAAAGGGACCCTAAAATCAAAACGCCAAGAAATATAGTGGCCAAGTTCAAGAACCATCAGACAAAGGAAAAGATATTGGAAGCTGCTAGAAAAAAGCAATTCAGATATGGAGGATCCACAATAAGGATAACCCAGGATCTAGCAGCGTCCACATTAAAAGAACGAAGGGCCTGGAACATGATATTCCAAAAGGCTAAGGAACTTGGTATGCAGCCAAGAATAACTTACCCAGCAAGAATGAGCATCGTTTTCCAGGGAAGAAGATGGACATTTAACGAAATAAATGAATTCCATCTATTTTTGATGAAAAAAAACAGACCTATATAAAAGGTTTAATCTTCAAATACAGAACTCAAGAGATTTCTAAAAAGGTAAAAAGAAATCTTGAGAACTATACTTCTGTCAAAAAAAATATGTAAAGAACATATGTACAATTTGTCTTAGAAACTAGAGGTGGAAAGGAGATTATATCATAAAAAAGTGTAAACTGGTGGTACTACATCTCATGAAGAGGCAAAGATAACCTATTATATCTGAGAGAAAGAAAGGAGGGAGATGAACATAGCATGTATCAATAGACATATTTGATTTATGGTGAAACTTCTTCCACTTCATTGAAAAGTAAAAGGGAAGGAGTAAGCTAAGGGGAAGGGAATACAGAAATTTCGAGGAAAAGGGGTAAAATAAGGGGAGGATCTTTAAGGTGGGGGAGGGATCCTAAAAAGGGAGGGCTGTGAAAAGCAAGTGGTGTTCACCAGTTTAATACTGGATAGGAGGGTAAAAGGGAAGGAAAGGGGAAAAAGCATAAGCAGGGGTTAATAGTATGGCAAGCAATATAGAATTAGTCCTTCTAACCATAAATGTGAATAGGGCAAACTGCCTCATAAAGAGGAATCCTACTATATGTTGTTTACAGGAAACAGACCTGAAACAGGGTGAGACATTCAAACTAAAAGTAAAAGGATGGAGCAGAATCTATTATGCTTCAGGCAAAACCATCAAAAAAGCAGGAATAGCCATCCTCATCTCAGATCAAGCAAAAACAAAAATTGATCTAATGAAAAGAGATAAGGAAGGGCATTATATGCTGCTAAAGGGCAGCATCAATAATGAAGCAGTATCAATATTAAACATATATGCACCAAGTGGTGCAGCATCTAAATTCTTAAAAGAGAAATTAAGAGAGCTGCAAGAGGAAATAGATAGCAAAACTATAATAGCGGGAGATCTCAACCTTGCACTCTCAGAATTAGATAAATCAAACCACAAAATAAATAAGAAAGAAGTCAAAGAGTTAAATAGAATACTAGAAAAGTTTGATATGATAGATCTTTGGCGAAAGCTAAATGGAGACAGAAAGGAATATACTTTCTTCTCAGCAGTTCATGGAACCTATACAAAAATTTATCATATACTAGGGCATAAAAACCTCAAAATCAAATGCAGTAAGGCAGAAATAGTAAATGCATCCTTTTCAGACCATAATGCAATCAAAATTACATTTAATAAAAAGCCAGGGGAAAATAGACCAAAAAATAATTGGAAACTAAATAATCTTATACTAAAGAATGATTGGGTAAAACAGCAAATCATAGACATAATTAATAACTTCACCCAAGAAAATGACAATAATGAGAAATCATACCAAAATGTGTGGGATACAGCCAAAGCAGTAATAAGGGGAAGTTTTATATCTCTACAGGCCTACTTGCATAAAATAGAGAAAGAGAGGGCCAACAAATTGGGCTTACATCTAAAATTGCTAGAAAAGGAACAAATTAAAAAAACCCAGACAAACACAAAACTTGAAATTCAAAAAATAAAAGGTGAGATAAATAAAATTGAAAGTAAAAAAACTATTGAATTAATTAATAAAACTAAGAGTTGGTTTAATGAAAAAACCAACAAAATAAACAAACCCTTAGTAAACTTGATTAAAAAAAGGAAAGAGAAAAAGCAAATTGATAGTCTTGAAAATGAAAAGGGTGAACTCACCACTAATGAAGAGGAAATTAGAACAATAGTTAGGAGCTACTTTGCTCAACTTTATGCCGATAAATTCGATAACTTAAATAAAATGGATGAATACCTTCAAAAATATAGCTTGCCCAGATTAACAGAGGAAGAAGTAAGTAGTCTAAATAGTCCCATCTCAGAAAAAGAAATAGACCAAGCTATTAACCAACTTCCTAAGAAAAAGTCCCCAGGACTGGATGGAGTTACAGGTGAATTCTACCAAACATTTAAAGAACAACTAACTCCAATGCTATGTAAACTATTTGAAAAAATAGGGATTGAAGGAGTCCTATCAAATTCCTTCTATGACACAGACATGGTACTGATACCTAAACCAGGTAGATCTAAAACTGAGAAAGAAAACTATTGACCAATTTCCTTAATGAATATTGATGCTAAAATCTTAAATAAGATATTAGCAAATAGACTTCAGAAAATCATCCCCAGGATAATACACTATGAACAAGTGGGATCTATACCAGGAATGCAGGGCTGTTTTTTTTTTTTTTTTTTTTTTTTTTTTTTTTTTTTAGAGATATTTCATTTAATGTGGATGCAGTTTCAGAATATATTGTTTGTATTGCAACTGTCAGTTGTCAATGAAAACTTTGAAGTGTTTATAAAATGGCAGATTCACAGAAAATGCTAGGCAACTCGCATTCTCATTTCTTATAATTAACAGATGCATTTGTCTTTTAATACGTAAACAACAAAACCATGTTTGTTTTTTTTTAAGATTAAGACAAAATATTGGAACAAAAATCCTACCCTAAAACATATTAAAACAAATTATTGGAGCACAATTCAGGGTTGATATACTGCATATTTTATTCTCAACTTTATCCCTGACAGGAAAATATTTATTTGAAGGGAGAGTTTTAATTTAAATATTCAACATGAAATTAATTTAGGGTAGGTCTTCTTTTTGGACCTAATTCACTCTTTCAACTTTATTTTAGGGCTGGTTTAATATTAGGAAAACTATTAGTATAATTGACCATATTAATAATCAAATTAATAAAAACCATATGATCATCTCAATAGATGCAGAAAAAGCATTTGATAAAACCCAACATCCATTCCTACTAAAAACGCTTGAGAGTGTAGGAATAAATGGACTATTCCTTAAAATAATAAGGAGCATATATTTAAAACCTTCAGTAAACATCATATGTAATGGTGATAAACTAGAACCTTTCCCTGTAAGATCAGGAGTGAAACAAGGTTGCCCACTATCACCATTACTATTCAATATAATACTAGAAACGTTAGCCTCGGCAATAAGAGCCGAGAAAGAGATTCAAGGAATTAGAGTAGGAAATGAAGAAATCAAATTGTCACTTTTCGCAGATGACATGATGGTATACTTAGAGAACCCCAAAGACTCTGATAAAAAGCTATTAGAAATAATTCAGAATTTAAGCAAAGTCGCAGGATACAAAATAAATCCACATAGATCCTCAGGATTTTTATACATTACCAACACAATACAACAGCAAGAGATACAAAGAGAAATTCCATTCAAAATAACAGTTGATAGTATAAAATATTTGGGAATATATCTACCAAAGGAGAGTCAGGAATTATATGAGCAAAATTACAAAACACTTGCCACAAAAATAAAGTCAGATTTAAATAATTGGAAAGACATTCAGTGTTCTTGGATAGGCTGAGCAAATATAATAAAGATGACAATACTCCCCAAACTAATCTATTTATTTAGTGATATACCAATCAGACTCCCAAGAAACTATTTTAATGACCTAGAAAAAATAACAACAAAATTCATATGGAAGAATAAAAGGTCGATAATTGCAAGGGAACTAATCAAAAAAAAAGTCAGAGGAAGGTGGTCTAAGTGTACCTGATTTAAAGCTATATTATAAAGCAACAGTCACCAAAAACATTTGGTATTGGCTAAGAAATAGACTAGTTGATCAGTGGCATAGGTTAGGTTCACAGGGAAAGATAGTGAATAAAAATAGCAATCTAATCTTTGACAAACCCAAAGATCCCAAATTTTGGGATAAGAATTCATTATTTGACAAAAACTGCTGGGAAAACTGGAAATTAGTATGGCAGAAACTAGGCATGGACCCACATTTAACACTACATACTAAGAGTAGATCAAAATGGGTCCAAGATTTAGGCATAAAGAACGAAATCATAAATAAATTGGAGGAACATGGGATGGTTTACCTCTCAGACTTGTGGAGGAGGAAGGAGTTTGTGTCCAAAAGAGAAATAGAGACCATTATTGATCACAAAATAGAACATTTTGATTACACCAAATTAAAGTTTCTGCACAAACAAAACTAATGCAAACAAGATTAGAAGGGAAGTAAGAAATTGGGAAAAAATGTTTACAGTTAAAGGTTCTGATAAAGGCCTCATCTCCAAAATACAGAGAATTGACTTTAATTTATAAGAAATCAAGCCATTCTCCAATTGATAAATGGTCAAAGGATATGAACAGACAATTTTCAGATGATGAAATTAAAACTATTTCCACTCATATGAAAGTGTTCCAAATCACTACTGATCGGAGAAATGCAAATTAAGACAACTCTGAGGTATCATTACACACCTGTCAGATTGGCTAAGATGACAGGAACAAATAACGATGAATGTTGGAGGGACTGTGAGAAAACTGGGACACTGATGCATTGTTGGTGGAGCTGTGAAAGAATCCATTCTGGAGAGCAATGTGGAATTATGCCCAAAAAGTTATCAAAATGTGCATACCATTTGACCCATCCATACTACTACTGGGCTTATACCCCAAGGAAGGGAAAGGGACCTGTATGTGCCAAAATGTTTGTGACAGCCCTTTTTTTTTTTTTTTTTTTAGAATCATCCTTCCGATTTATTTCATATAAAAATTAGTTACAATTAGAGGTAACTTTCTGGAATTGCCCTCTTAGTTTAGAAAAATACTTTTCTCCTATACATTTTAAAATACAGGTAATTCTAGGTGTAGACATTTCCTCCATTCCTCCATTGATGCAGACCAACAAATCATCTTCGATTTATAGTGTTAGAGAGTCATTTGGGATAAAAAAAAAATAGATTAAATCATTTGATTTTAATCACTCAGTGTGTTTTAAAGACAGGACTTGACCTTAGGTTTTCCCAATTTTTAAGTCCTTCTTTATTCATTTTGCCATGTAAACTATATTTGTAAGACAGACAATAGGGCTGGGAATCACTTGAACCTCATTTTAAGCAATGACTATACCACCTATACCACACTTTTCATCTCACCATATGTAGAATGGCTAAAAAAAAAAAAAAAAAGTCCATTTTTCTTCCAGAGGAGTCAAAAAGGAGCATTCACTGACATAGGTTTAGGACTGGATGGGAACATATGAGAGGTTTTTACTTTAAACCCTCAGTTGAAAAATGAGGAAACTAAGGCACTGAGAAGCAAAATTACTTTCTCCACGTCATATAGGATATAAGTAGCATAGAAGGTATTTAAACCTGACTATAGGACTACATTGGGTTGCCTCTGCCATGCACATCATTAATGCTCACTAAATATTAAAATGAGTGATTTAGTTAATGGACTTTCCTTAAGATTATATTTAGAGCTGTAGGAAACCTTTGATGCCATCTAGTCAAACTGTATTATTTTATATATGAAGCTCAGGGAAATTGAATGACTTTCTCAAAGTTACATAGGTAGTAATAGAAGATATTTAGACTAAAGTCTCCAATGGAAATCCAATGCTCTTTTCTTTTTTTTTTTTTTTTTTTCCTCTGAAATCTTTTTTTTTTTAGTAATAATTTTTATTATATATATATTTTTATAATATTATCCCTTGTATTCATTTTTCCAAATTATCCCCCCCTCCCTCTATTCCCTCCCCCCGATGACAGGCAATACCATACATTTTACATGTGTTACAATATAGTCTAGATACAATACATGTGTGTGAATATCATTTTCTTGTTGCACAATAAACTTTAGATTCTGAAGGTACATGTAACCTGGGCAGACAGATATTAGTGCTAACAATTTACATTCACTTCCCAGTGTTTCTTCTCTGGGTGTAGCTACCTCTGTCCATCATTGATCAACTGGGAGTGAGTTGGTTTTTCTTTATGTTGAAGATTTCCACTTCCCTCAGAATACATCCTCCTACAGTATTGTTGTTGAAGTGTACAGTGATCTTCTGGTTCTGCTCATTTCACTCAGCATCAGTTGATTTAAGTCTCTCCAGGCCTCTCTGTATTCCTCCTGCTGGTCATTTCTTACAGAGCAATAATATTCCATAACCTTCATATACCATAATTTACCCAACCATTCTCCAACTGATGGACATCCATTCATCTTCCAATTTCTAGCTACTACAAAAAGAGCTGCCACAAACATTTTGTCACATATATGTCACTTTCCGCTCTTTAGTATTTCTTTGGGATATAAGCCTAGTAGTAGTACTGCTGGGTCAAAGGGTATGCACAGTTTGATAACTTTTTGAGCATAATTCCAGATTGCTCTCCAGAATGGCTGCATTCTTTCGCAACTCCACCAGCAATGTATTAGTGTCCCAGTTTCCCCACATCCCCTCCAACATTCATCATTATTTGTTCCTGTCATCTTAGCCAATCTGACAGGTGTGTAGAGGTATCTCAGAGTTGTCTTAATTTGCATTTCTCTGATGAATAGTGATTTGCAACACTCTTTCATGTGAGTGGATATAGTTTCAATTTCTTCCTCTGAGAATTGTCTGTTCATATCCTTTGACCATTTATCAATTGGAGAATGGTTCGGTTTCTTATAAATTAGGGTCAGTTCTCTATATATTTTGGAAATGAGGCCTTTGTCAGAACCTTTGTTTTTAAAAATATTTTCCCAATTTGTTACTTCCCTTCTAATCTTGTTTTCATTAGTATTATTTGTACAGAAACTTTTTTAGTTTGATGTAATCAAAATCTTCTATTTTGTGATCAATAATGATCTCTAGTTCTCCTCTGGTCATAAATTCCTTCCTCCTCCACAAGTCTGAGAGGTAGACTATCCTATATTCCTCTAATCTATCTATTATCTCCCTCTTTATGCCTAAATCATGGAACCATTTTGATCTTATCTTGGTATATGGTGTTAAGTGTAGATCCATATTTAATTTCTGCCATAGTAATTTCCAGTTTTCCCAACAGATTTTTCCGTATAATGAATTTTTGTCCCTAATGTTGGTATCTTTGGGTTTGTCAAAGATTAGGTTGCTATATATGTACCCTTTTTTGTCCTTTGTATCTAATCTGTTCCACTAATCTCCTGGTCTATTTCTTAGCCAATACCAAATGGTTTTGGTGACTGCTGCTATATAATATAGCTTTAGATCAGGTACACTTAGACCACCTTCCTCTGAGTTTTTTTTTTCATTAGTTCCCTTGCAATTCTCAATCTTTTATTCTTCCATATGAATTTTGTTGTTATTTTTTCTAGGTCATTGAAATAGTTTCTTGGGAGTCTAATTGGTATAGCACTAAATAAATAGATTAGTTTGGGGAGTATTGTCATCTTTATTATATTCGCTCGGCCTATCCAAGAGCACTGAACGTCTTTCCCATTATTTAAATCTGATTTTATTTTTGTGGCAAGTGTTTTGTAACTTTTCTCATATAATTCCTGACTTTTCTTTGGTAGATGGATTCCCAAATACTTTATACTCTCAACATTTGTTTGGAATGGAATTTTTCTTTGTATCTCTTGCTGTTGCATTTTGTTAATGATATAGAAAAATGCCGAGGATTTATGTGGATTTATTTTGTATCCTGCCACTTTGCTGAAATTTTGAATTATTTCTAGTAGCTTTTTAGCAGAGTCTTTGGGGTTCTCTAAGTATACCATCATGTCACCTGCAAAAAGTGATAGTTTAATTTCCTCATTTTCTACTCTAATTCCTTGAATCTCTTTCTCGGCTCTTATTGCCGAGGCTAGCGTTTCTAGTACTATATTGAATAGTAATGGTGATAGTGGGCAATCTTGTTTCACTCCTGATCTTACTGGGAATGGTTGCAGTTTATTTCTATTGCATATTATGCTTACTGAATGTCTTAAATATATGCTCCTGATTATCCTAAGGAATAGTCCATTTATTCCTATACTTTCAAGAGTTTTTAGTAGGAATGGATGTTGGATTTTGTCAGATGCTTTTTCTGCCTCTATTGAGATGATCATATGGTTCTTATTAATTTGATTATTAATATGGTTAATTATATTAATAGTTTTCCTAATATTACACCAGCCCTGCATTCCTGGAATAAATCCTACTTGATCATAGTGTATTATCCTGGAGATGATTTTCTGAAGTCTTTTTGCTAATATCTTATTTAAGATTTTAGCATCAATATTCATTAAGGAGATTGGTTTATAATTTTCTTTCTCAGTTTTCGATCTACCTGGTTTAGGTATCAGTACCATGTCTGTGTTATAAAAGGAGTTTGGTAGGACTCCTTCATCCCCTATTTTTTCAAATAGTTTATATAGCATTGGGGCTAATTGTTCTTTAAATGTTTGGTAGAATTCACATGTGAATCCATCTGGCCTTGGGGATTTTTTTCTGGGGAGTTGATTAATAGCTTGTTCTATTTCTTTTTCTGAAATGGGATTATTTAAGCAATTTATCTCCTCCTCTGTTAATCTAGGGAGCCTATATTTTTGGAGGAAGTCATCCATTTCACTTAAGTTATCAAATTTATTGGCATAAAGTTGGGCAAAGTAACTCCTTATTATTTCTCTAATTTCCTCTTCATTGGTGGAAAGATCCCCCTTTTCATTTGTAAGACTATCAATTTGATTTTCCTCTTTCTTTTTTTTTTGATCAAATTTACCAAAGGTTTATCTATTTTATTGGCTTTTTCATAAAACCAACTCTTGGTTTTGTTTATTAATTCAATATTTTTTTTACTTTCAATATTATTGATTTCTCCTTTTACTTTTTGTATTTCAAGTTTAATTTTTGGTTGGGGGTTTATAATTTGGTCTTTTTCTAGCCTTTTCAGTTGTAAGCCCACTTCGTTAATCTTCTCTTTCTCTATTTTCTTCAAATAAGCCTCTAAAGATATAAAATTTCCCCTTATTACTGCTTTAGCTGCATCCCAAAGATTTTGGTATGATGTCTCATAATTTTCATTATCTTGGGTGAAATTGTTAATTGTTTCTATAATTTGCTCTTTCACCCAGTCATTCTTTAAGATGAGATTATTCAGTTTCCAATTACTTTTTGGTCTATTTACCCCTAACTTTTTACTGAATGTAGCTTTTATTGCATTGTGATCTGAGAAGAAGGCATTTATTATTTCTGCCTTCCTACATTTAATTTTGAGATCTTTATGTCCTAATATATGGTCAATTTTTGTATAGGATCCATGAACTGCTGAGAAGAAAGTATATTCCTTTCTATTGCCATTCACTTTTCTCCAAAGGCCTATCATACCTAGTTTTTCTAATGTTCTATTTACTTTTTTAATTTCTTTCTTGTTTGTTTTGTGGTTTGATTTGTCTAAATCTGAGAGTGCAAGGTTGAGATCTCCCACTATTATAGTTTTACTGTCTATTTCTTCTTGCAATTCTCTTAACTTTTCCTTTAGAAAGTTAGTTACTATACCACTTGGTGCATATATGTTTAGTATTGATATGGCTTCATTATTTATGCTACCTTTCAGCAGGATATGGTTTCCTTCCTTATCTTTTTTAACGAGATCTACTTCTGCTTTTGCTTGATCTGAGATAAGGATAGCTACCCCTGCTTTTTTGGCTTTACCTGAAGCATAATAGGCTCTGTTTCAACCTTTTACCTTTACTCTGTATGTATCTCCCTGCTTTAAGTGTGTTTCCTGTAGACAACATATTGTCGGTTCTGCTTTTTGATCCAATCTGCTATCCTTCTCCGTTTGATGGGATCGTTCATCCCATTTACATTTACAGTTAAAATTACTAATTCTGTATTTCCTGTGGCAGCCCTTTTCATAGTGGCTAGAAGCTGGAAGATGAAAGGATGTCCATCAATTGGAGAATGGTTGGGTAAACTATGGTATATGAATGTTATGGACTATTATTGTTCTATAAGAAATGACCAACAGGATAAATACAGAGAGGCTTGGAGAGACTTACATCAACTGATGCTCAGTGAAACGAGCAGAACCAGAAGATCATTATACACTTCAACAATGATACTGTATGAGGATGTATGCTGATTGAAGTGGATTTCTTCAACATAGAGAAGAGCTAATCCAATTGATTAATGATGGACAGAACCAGCTACATCCAGAAAAGGAACACTGGGAAATGAATGTAAACTGTTATTTTTACCTTCTGAATCCAATTCTTCCTGTGCAACAAAAAAATTCGGTTCTACACACATATATTGTTTCTAGAATATACTGTAATATATTTAACATATATAAGACTGCTTGCTATCTGGGGGAGGGGGTTGGGAGAGAAAGGGAAAAAATCTGAATAGAAGTAAGTGAAAGGGATAATGTAAAAAATGCATATGTACTGTCAAAAAAATGTTATAATTATAAAATAAAATAAAAAAATACTAATTCTGTATTTCCTGCCATCTTATTATCCCCAGATTATGTTTTTTCCCTTGACCCCCCTGAACCACTTCCCTGATATTTAATTTATAGATCCCACTT
Source organism: Sminthopsis crassicaudata (assembly GCF_048593235.1). Lineage (NCBI taxonomy): Eukaryota > Metazoa > Chordata > Mammalia > Dasyuromorphia > Dasyuridae > Sminthopsis > Sminthopsis crassicaudata. The sequence goes on from NC_133620.1 coordinate 79,461,178, forward strand.
GTGACGTGCAGCCCTCCCTTTTTAGTATCCTTCCCCCCCCTTCCAAGACACTTCCCTTATTCTCTTTTCCTTTTCCTTTTTCCTTTCCCCCCTTTTAATGATGTGAGAGTGAATTCTCTGAAAAACAAATATGTCAATTATTTACTCTTTGAGCCTCTTCTGATGAAAGTCAGATTCACACAATGTTTCTCCCCCTCTCTAAATTCCCTCAGATATGGTATATTTTCCATGCCTCTTCCTGGGATGTAGTTTCCCTCTTTTTATCACTCCTTTCCCTTTTTCTGATACTACTCCCTTCCTGTTACTACTCCTCCCCCTTTTTTATATCAGTAAAATTAAATTATCCATGCAGACTTTCTATATATCCACAACACTGATAAATTTCTCAATGGTTCTGTGTACCTTTTTCTGTTTCTCTTCAGTCTTGTGGATATAGATCAACTTTTTTTTGTTTAAGTCTGGTTTTTTTCTTAGAAACAAATGGAATTCCTCTGTTTCATTGAATGACCATCTTCTTCCATGGAAGAAAATGCTAAACTTAGCTGGGTAGTTTATTCTTGGTTGCAGTCCTTGATATTTGCCTTTCGGAATATCAGGTTCCAGGCCCTTTTATCTTTTAAGGTGGAGGCAGCCAGATATTGAGTGATCCTTATTGTGGCCCCTTGATATTTGAATTGCTTTTTTTCTAGCTGCTTGCTATATTCTTTCCTTTGTGTGGTAATTCTGCAGCTTAGCAACAATATTCCGGGAATTTTTTTGGGGGGGTCTTTTTCAGAAGGTGTTAGATGAATTCTTTCCATGCCTATTATGATCTCTGAATAGTTCTCTTTTATGATTACATCTAAAATTGAATCTAGGCTCTTATTTTGGTCATAGTTTTCAGGAAGACCAATGATCCTCAGATTATCTCTCTTAGATGTATTTTCCAGGTCTATACATTTTCCCAGTAAGTATTTGACGTTATTCTCCAGGTTTTCTTTTTTTTTTTTTTTTTTTGTTTTGTTTTGTTTTGTTTGACTGATTCTTGGGTTCTCAATGAATCATTAATTTCTATTTGTTCCATCCTGATTTCTAAAGACTTATTTTCTCCATTCACATTTTTTAGTTCTTTTTGTATATGCCCAATTGAGTTTTTAAATGAATTATTTTACTGTATTGAATTTTTTTCCATTTCCCTAATTTTTTAAAGAATTATTTTCTTTTTCCAATTCAGAAATCCTACTTTCTTGAGAAATTTTTTTTATCTTTTCCAATTCAGATTCAATCCTACTTTCCTGTGATTTCTTAACCTTTTCTAATTCACAGATTTTGTTTCCCTGAATCTCCTGTGAATTCTTTATTTTTTCCAACTCAAATTTCAGAACGTTGTTCTTCTCTATCATAGCTTCTCTTTCCTTTCCCTATTTTTCTTCAAACTCTCTTAAAATTTTAATAGTCTCTTCTAGGAGAGAGTTATGTTATGGGGGGCAGGTATTGTTCCCATTTTGGGTGTTATCTGCTGACTCTCTGCTGTTAACTTCCTCAGGGTTGGATACCCGCTCTTTCTCTGTGTAGAAGGAATCAATGGTTCTCTTTAGCTTTTTACTCATATTTAAAAAATCTTTTGGGGTCAGTTCTTGGGGCAATAAATTATTTATTTATTTATTTACCCGCTTCCTTCCAGACTAGATGGATTCAGCGGCTCCTGTGCCTGAGCTAAGAGAGTGCTCTGGGAGAGAGTTCCCCATGCAAAGGTCACTTCTGGATTGGGGTGGTTCTAGGGTCTGGCTTTATATTTTAAAGTGGCTTGATTTTTCTTCTGGACTGCTGTTTTATAAGCAGAGAAGAGCTAACAGCTTGTGCCAGATTCTTCTATCTCAGTGGCTTTTCTGATCCCAGAGTTCTCCCCAGCTTGATCAGCACAGTGTGCTAGTACCTAACCCTGTCTGTGCTGGCCTTTTTCCTTCCTCCCCTGGCAACTGACCTTTTCTGTTGAAACGCCAGATTCTCTTCAGCTGGTAAGTCATGCTTCCAGTCCTTGTGGTTTCTATCAGTCCAATGTTATTTTTGAGGCTGATTTAACTAATTGGTATTGAGGGAAGAAGGGAGCTCACAAAATCACATGTATCTTCTCTGCCATCTTGGCTCTGCCTCCACAAAGAGAAATTCCATTCAAAACAAATGTCAAGAGTTTAAAATATTTGGAAATCCATCTACAAAAGAAAAGTCAGGAATTATATGAGCAAAATTACAAAATGCTTGCCACAAAAATAAAGTCAGATTTATTTATTTATTTTTTTTTTTTTTTAATTTTTTATTTTATTTTATAATTATAACATTTTTTGACAGTACATATGCATGGGTAATTTTTTACAACATTATCCCTTGCACTTACTTCTATTCAGATTTTTTCCCTTCCTCCCCCAACCCCCTCCCCCTGATGGCAAGCAGTCTTATATATGTTAAATATATTACAGTATAATTTAGATACAATATATGTGTGTAGAACCGAATTTTTTGTTGCACAGGAAGAATTGGATTCAGAAGGTAAAAATAACAGTTTACATTCATTTCCCAGTCCTTTTCTGGATGTAGCTGGTTCTGTCCATCATTAATCAATTGGAATTGGATTAGCTCTTCTCTATGTTGAAGAAATCCACTTCCATCAGCATACATCCTCGTACAGTATCATTGTTGAAGTGTATAATGATCTTCTGGTTCTGCTCGTTTCACTCAGCATCAGTTGATGTAAGTCTCTCCAAGCCTCTCTGTATTTCTCCTGTTGGTCATTTCTTATAGAACAGTAATATTCCATAACATTCATATACCATAGTTTACCCAACCATTCTCCAATTGATGGACATCCATTCATCTTCCAGCTTCTAGCCACTATGAAAAGGGCTGCCACAAACATTTTGGCACATACAGGACCCTTTCCCTTCTCTAGTAGTTCCTTGGGGTATAAGCCCAGTAGTAGTATGGCTGGGTCAAAGGGTATGCACATTTTGATAACTTTTTGGGCATAATTCCAGATTGCTCTCCAGAATGGTTGGATTCTTTCACAACTCCACCAACAATGCATCAGTGTCCCAGTTTTCCCACAGCCCCTCCAACATTCATCGTTATTTGTTCCTGTCATTTTAGCCAATCTGACAGGTGTGTAATGATACCTCAGAGTTGTCTTAATTTGCATTTCTCTGATCAATAGTGATTTGGAACACTCTTTCATATGAGTGGAAATAGTTTTAATTTCATCATCTGAAAATTGTCTGTTCATATCCTTTGACCATTTATCAATTGGAGAATGGCTTGATTTCTTATAAATTAAAGTCAATTCTCTGTATATTTTGGAGATGAGGCCTTTATCAGAACCTTTAACTGTAAAAATTTTTTCCCAATTTGTTACTTCCCTTCTAATCTTGTTTGCATTAGTTTTGTTTGTGCAGAAACTTTTTAATTTGGTGTAATCAAAATGTTCTATTTTGTGATCAATAATGGTCTCTAGTTCTCCCTTGGACACAAACTCCTTCCTCCTCCACAAGTCTGAGAGGTAAACCATCCCATGTTCCTCCAATTTATTTATGATTTCGTTCTTTATGCCTAAATCTTGGACCCATTTTGATCTAATCTTAGTATGTGGTGTTAAATGTGGGTCCATGCCTAGTTTCTGCCATACTAATTTCCAGTTTTCCCAGCAGTTTTTGTCAAATAATGAATTCTTATCCCAAAATTGGGGATCTTTGGGTTTGTCAAAGATTAGATTGCTATTTTTATTCACTATCTTGTCCTGTGAACCTAACCTATGCCACTGATCAACTAGTCTATTTCTTAGCCAATACCAAATGGTTTTGGTGACTGTTGCTTTATAATATAGCTTTAAATCAGGTACACTTAGACCACCTTCCTCTGACATAAAGTCAGATTTAAATAATTGGAAAGACATTCAGTGCTCATGGATAGGCCAAGCGAATATAATAAAGATGACAATACTCCCCAAACTAATCGATTTATTTAGTGTTATACCAATCAGACTCCCAAGAAACTATTTTAATGACCTAGAAAAAATAACAACAAAATTCATATGGAAGAATAAAAGGGCGAGAATTTCAAGGAAATTAATGAAAAAAAAAAGTCAGATGAAGGTGGTCTAGCAATTGCAAGGGAACTAGTGGTCTAGGTGTACCTGATCTAAAGCTATATTATATAGCAGCAGTCATATTATATAGCAGCAGTCACCAAAAGCATTAGGTTTTGGCTATGAAATAGATTGGTCTATCAGTGGAACAGATTAGATATAAAGGACAAAAGAGGTACATCTATAGCAATCTAGTCTTTGACAAACTCAAAGATACCAACATTAGGGATAAAAATTCATTATTTGGAAAAAACTGTTGGAAAAACTGGAAATTAGTTTGGCAGAAATTAGATATGGATCCGCACTTAACACCATATACAAAGATAAGATCAAAATGGGTCCATGATTTAGGCATAAAGAATGAGATCATAAATAGATTAGAGGAACAGAGAATAGTCTACCTCTCAGTCCTGTGGAGGAGGAAGGAATTTATAACCAGAGGAGAAGTAGAGATTATTATTGATCACAAAATAGAAGATTTTGATTACATCCAACTAAAAAGTTTCTATATAAACAATAATAATACAAACAAGATTAGAAGGGAAGTAACAAATTGGGAAAATATTTTTAAAGTTAAAGGTTCTGATAAAGGTCTCATTTCTAAAATATATAAAGAACTGACCCTAATTTATAAGCAGTGAAACCATTCTTTAATTGATAAATAGTCAAAGGATATTAACAGACAATTCTCAGATGATGAAATTGAAATTATATCCAATCATATGAAAGAGTGTTCCAAATCACTACTCATCAGAGAAATGCAAATTAAGACAACTCTGAGATACCACTATACACCTCTCAGATTGGCTAAGATGACAGGAACAAATAATGATGAACTTTGGAGGGGATGTGGGAAAACTGGGACACTAATACATTGTCGGTGGAGTTGTGAAAGAATTCAGCCATTCTGAAGAGCAATTTGGAACTATGCCCAAAAAGTTATCAAACTGTGCATACCCTTTGATCCGGCATTGCTGCTGTTGGGCTTATATCCAAAAGTAATACTGAGGAGAGGAAAGGGACCTATATGTGCCAAAATGTTTGTTGCAGCTCTTTTCATAGTGGCTAGAAACTGGAAGATGAATGGATGTCCATCAATTGGAGAATGGTTGGGTAAATTATGGTACATGAAAGTTCTGGAATATTATTGCTCTGTAAGAAATGACAAGCAGGAGGAATACAGAGCGGCTTGGAGAGACTTACATCAACTGATGCTGAGTGAAATGAATAGGACCAGAAGATCGCTGTACATTTCAATGTTGTCTGAAGATGTATTCTGATGTAAGTGGATATCTTCAACATAAAGAAGATCCAACTCACTTCCAGTTGATCAATGATGGACAGAAACAACTACACCCAGAGAAGGAACAATGGGAAGTGAATGTAAATTGTTAGCCCTACTGTCTATCTACCCAGGTTACTTTTACCTTTGGAATCTAATACTTAATGTGCAACAAGAAAATGGTATTTACACACATATATTGAATCTAGGTTATACTGTAACACATGTAAAATGTATGGGATTGTCTGTCATCAAAGGGAGGGAGTAGAGGGAGAGAGGGGATAATTTAGAAAAATGAATACAAGGGATAATGTTATAAAAAATTACTTATGCATATATACTTTCAAAAATTATAAAATTAAAAAAAACAAATAAACAAACAAAAAAAGGAATTTTTCTTTTTATCTCCTGCTGTTGCATTTTGTTGGTGATGTATAAAAATACTGAGGATTTCTGTGGATTTATTTTGTATCCAGCAACTTTGCTGAAGTTGTGAATTATTTCTAATAACTTTTTATTAGAATCTCTGGCCTTCTCTAAGTATACCATAATATCATCTGCAAAGAATGACAGTTTGATTTCCTCATTACCTACTCTTATTCCTTTAATCTCTTTCTTGAGTCTTATTGCTGATGCTAGCATTTCTGATACAATATTGAATAGTAATGGTGATAGTGGGCAACCTTGTTTCACTACTGATCTTACTGGGAAAGGTTCTAGTTTTGTCCGCATTACATATGATGCTTGCTGATGGTTTTAAATGGTGCTACTGATCAATTTAAGAAAAAGTCTATTTATTCTTCTTCTCTCCAGTATTTTTAATATGGGTGTTGGGTTTTATCAAATGCTTTTTTTGCCTGTATTGAGATAAACATATGATTTTTGTTAGTTTGATTATTGATATAGCCAATTATGTTAGTAGTTTCCTTAATACTGAACCATCACTGCATTCCTGGTATAAATATTACTTGGTCTTGGTGCATTATTCTGGGCATGACTTTCTATAATCTCGTTGCTGATATTTTCTTTGAGATTTTTGCAACAATATTCATTAGGGAGATTGGTATATAATTTTCTTTCTCTGTTTTAACTATCACTTGGTTTAGTTATTACCACCATATCTGTGTCATAGAAGCAATTTGGTAGGAGTCCTTCTTTTCCTATTTTTTTCAGTAGTTTATGTATTTTTGGAATTAATTGTCTTTTAAGTGTTTGCTAGAATTCACACATAAATCCATTTGGACCTTGTGATGTTTTTTTTAGTAAGTTGATTAATACTTTGTTGTTCTATTTCTGTTTTCTAAAATGGGGCCTTTTAAATTATTTATTCCCTCTACTGTTAACCTGGGCAAAGTATATTGTTTTAGATATTCCTCCATTTCACTTAAATTATCAAATTTAATGGCATATAGTTCAGCAAAATAACTCCTAATTATTGTTCTAATTTTCTCTTCATTGGTGCAAAATTCTCCCTTTCCATTTTTGAGAATAACAATTTGATTTCTTCTTTCCTTTCTCTAATCAAATTTATTGTTTTTATTTTTATTTTCATAAAATAAATTATAATATTCTTTATAAAATGTAATTTTCTCTGTTGACCTTTTCTTGGGGACTTTAAGGGACTCAGTAATCACCACAAAAGTAGTCAGGGGTTAAAGTCCACATCCTTTATTATTTTTTTCAAAGTCTTATCTCCTTCACTTGGGGCTCAGCTAGTTTTCTGGTGGCCTTCTGAAGTCTTGGTTTCAGTGGAGAAGCAAAGGAAGAGAGCTGCCACCAAGATAGTTTGTGATGGGATGAGTCTGTCTGAGTGTATGGATTTATGCACCATCCTTCAGCCTCCAGCCTTCTGTCCACTTGCCTCTGAATCTCTTAATATCCCTGGCTGAGGCTTCTAGCTTATATGGTACACACTGAGTATACACCAATCATTTTATCACTAGGAAACCATTATTTATTGTAGGATTAAATCAATGCTAAACTAGATTTAACCATTGTCTCCTTAATTCCACATAGTACCTTGTTTAAAGCTCTAGCCCATTACATTGCCTTGTAGGATTAAATTAAATTAATCATATTGAACCATGCTAAATTTGATAACTATTGTCTCTATTAATTCCACTGACTTAGTATCTTGTAAAAATCCTTTGTTTCAAGTTCATTAGCATTTTTATTAGCCAGTTGTCTATCATAATTTTTGAAGCTGCATTTTCTCTGATGATTCTTGTAACAGTTATGTGCAGATATCTCACAAAATCAGCAAAAGGTTTATTGGGACCTTTCTCTATTTTTTGTGAAGGCTTCACCTCCATCTTTTCCTGGGAGAGAACTCCAAGCTTTTATAGCAGCAGTAGCAAATTGCTCATATGCTCCTATGGGGTAATTAATCTGTGCTGAATTCTCTGCATACTGACCTTCACCTACTAGTTGGTCAAAAGTGATTTGGATGTCAACTCCACTTTGCTTATTGCATTGGACTTGTATACTGCATAATTCACTATACCCTAAAAGCCACAAATTTTGTCCAGGTTCTAAACATGTCCTTGCTATGGATTTTCAATCACTAGTGCTTAAGATTTCATAAGCCAAATTATCTAGTAACATCATAACATAAGATGATGTAGCCCCATAATTTTTTTCCAGATCAAAAAGAGTGTATCTTCTCCTTTATTGACCTGAAAAGTCAAGTTCTTCAATCACAGGGTATGCATTTATTTTTAAATCAGATATATCCTGTCCTTTTTTAGCCTTAACCAGAGTCTTCTGTAATCTTGTCATAACCTGCTTCATAGGTGGTGCCGATTGTGTTACTGCCTCTCCCCCTCCTCCTTCTCCCTCCACCCATGAAGGGTTAATTGAGGGAAGTAGGTTAGGGAATGGGCAATGTCCTAATGGCGTCTGCTGTGAAGTACTACACTCAGAATTGTACTTCTCTCCATTCTTATGTGATTGTTCATCCTTTTCACCTACTTTGTCTGGATCCTCCCTCTCCTGCTCTTTCTTCTTTTTTCTTATTCTAATACTTATATAATTTCTTAAAGCCAGTTGTATTAAATTATATGTATAAAGTGTTTCTTTGGAAATTGATTTAGGTTCATAATCACTGTAGTATTCACATAGTTGCCCTCCTACAAATTTCCACTCATCTGAACTAAATTCCTTTTCCTTAAAGAACCAAGGAGATGTGTACAGTACTGTTTCTAAAAGTTCAATGATCTGCTTGCAAGTTACAATCAAACCTTGTGTTTTCATGAGTCTGAAAATGTTCTCTACACATTTTCCTTAAATTGGAAAAGAAAGCTGTTTTCTAACAGCTGTCCCGTTTTAGCTGAAGTACTACTTTAGTTCTTTAATAAAGTTTCCTTGTCTATTTTTGTACTCACCCTAATTTCTGGGTCACAGATGAAGGTTTTTGGTCCCAAGTTCTGGTGCAAAATTTAATATTCTCTCTAAAATGTAATGTTCTCTGTTGAGGTTCTCTTGGAGTCTCTATGAGCAGCCTTCATTTCAATTCAGTAATCACCATATGAGTAGCCAGGGATTAAAGTCCAAATCCTTTATTGCCTCCTTCAAAATCTTGTTTTCTTTACTTGGGGCTCAGCTAGTTTTCTGGAGTCTTGGTTTCAGAGGAAAAAAAAGGAGGAGAACCTACTACCAAGGTGGTATGTGATAGGATGAATCTGTCTGAGTCCAAAGGTTTATGTTCCAGCTTTCAGCCTCCAGCTTTCTGTTTGCTTATCTCTGAATCTCCCTGGCTGAAGCTTCTAGTTTATACACTACACACTGAGTATACACCAATCATTATATCAGTAGTACACCATTATTTGTTGTAGGATTAAATCAGTGCTAAACTAGATTTAACCACTGTCTCCTCAATTCCACTTAGTACCTTGTTTCAAGTTCTGGCTCATAACTTCTTGTAGGATTAAATCAATCATACTGAACCAAGCTAAATTAGATAACTATTGTCTCTATTAATTCCACTGACTTAATACCTTGTAAGAATTCTTTGTTTCAATGTCAGACTTCTGGACCATAAAAATCAACTCTTAATTTTATTTATTCATTCAATACTTTTCTTATTTCCAGTTTTATTAATCTCACCTTTTATTTTGGGAATTTCATATTTGGTGTATAATTGAGGGTTTTTAATTTATTCTTTTTTCTAGCTTTTTTTTTTTAATTCATAAGCCCAATTCATTGATCTTCTCTTTCTCAATTTATTGGAAGTAAGCATTTAGAAATATAAAATTTCTTCTAATAACTGCTTTGGCTGCATCCCCCAAATGTTGGTATGTTCCCTTATTGCCATTCTCTTGCATGAAGTTATTGATTTTGTCTATGATTTGTTGTTTCACCCATTCATTCTTTGGGATTAGATTATTTAATTTCCAATTAATTTTGGTCTATTTTCTCCTAGTCTTTTATTGCATAATTTTTATTTCATCATGATGTTAAAAAATTGCGCTTACTATTTCTGCCTTTCTGAATTTGATTTTAAGGTTTCTATGCTCTAATATATGGTTAATTTTTGTATAGGTTCCATGAACCACCGAGAAGAAAGTATACTCCTTTCTGTCCCCATTGAATTTTCTCCAAAGATGTATCATTTCTAACTTTTCTAACATTTTGTTTACCTTTTTAATGTCGTTCTTATTTATTTTGTGGTTCTATAGCTGCTACAGTTTGCTCTGGGACAGTTCTGTTGATTTACTTCTGGTATTGAGTAACCACAGCTAGATTCCAAGTTCTTCCAGGGTTCAATAGTTTATAATGTACCTTTTGTACCAAATTTGCCAAATCACCTGCTTGCAACCTAGACAGAGTAGCCTAAGAGGCTCACAAAAGATTCTCAGGTGTGTGGAAGCTGCAATGCTTTGACTGTCCATCCCAGCTCCTTACCCCATGCTCCCTATGCTACAGTCTGTCCTCAACAGACTGTCCCCCTTCCTATTTGAAATAGACCTGTTCTGAAGTTTTCCCAAGAAAACTTATGGAAATGTGTTGTAATCCAAATATTTGTGGATTCTGTGGTTCCAAAATACTTTAGAGGCTAAATCTACTGTTGGTTTGACAAAAGGTCAGAGGTTGTCAAAGAAAGTTATGTCTGACCTCTACCATCTTGGCTCTGTTTTACTTGAACCAAAACTGGAATTTTTATGAATTTTTTTCTTTTAAATTTTAAAAATTGCTTTGGACCATGTAAGTTTTGTCATAAACCTTATTACATATTTCCTTATATATTGTTTATCGTTCTCTTGTAAACAGAGTATAATAATATGTCCTGTTGTATTCAAGAACAAGAATGATGTTGCTAAAACTTTAATCATTCAAATATATTCAAAACAATAAAATGGCTTAAAACAATTTTGAGATAGGGTGTTAGGATTACTAGGTGAGAACTCAGGTTGTCTGGATAGTGACAAGGTGAGAACTCAGGTTGACTTGATAGAAGGAACAAGCTCATTGGCTGAAGTGGTTCTTCCCAGAAGCCCTTGCATTATCCCACGCCCATTCTCTGGGAGGATAAAAGAGACAGCATTGGGCCCAGAGAGCAGATCGGCCTGGAGAAGGATAAGAGCTGGAGGAGATTCAGAGCCAGGATTCAAGAGGAGGACTCTGCATTACATCTTGCTTGACGCAGCTCTCTGCAGGAAGGGAAGTCACTTCTCTGGACAAGAGTTAACAGCAACTACCTGGAGACAACAGTTCGCTACAGGAAGAAGAATCTGTCTGAGAGATTTGAGTAGACACAGCAGATCTCTTCCCAGAGAGCGATCCGGCAGCTTCTGGAGACGACAGCTTGCTACAATAGGGAAAAAAACAACAACACACACTTTGTTGCTTAATGAGCAACACGAAGTCAAGCCACAGTCTTCAATCTGTTTTAATAGTTGAACCAGATTTAAGAAGAAGTCAATAAGTAGATGAAGAATGCGTGAGAAGGGTTGACATACAAAATTCAGGTTTCAGAGAGGACACAGTGTCTTCAATGATTGATTGCATTTGTTAAAAACATAAATATTGCTATACATATTTTAATTTACTCTAATTTGCTATTTTAACTTTTGCCTATAAAGTGTTACTGCCTTATCATGGATGATGACTAGTAAAAATACAATGGAAGAATGATTTTTTTTTTTTAATAAATGGTAAGGTTCTAAATATGTTCTTTCTTTATTTTGTCTGATGACAAAATGTTATCATGATAACTTTATATCATCAAGTTCTAAAAAACTGTGTAGTCCCTAAAGAAAGGAAAAAAATGTGACCTAACAAGTGTGGCACAAAAATAAATAAAGAGTAAGCACACATAACATATGAATAGTGGCTTCTAGTGAAAATGACTGAATTGGAGCAAAACAATCCAGCTTCAATAAAACCTATGAAAATTCTCTATTCAAACAAAATAAAAAAATTCTCACAAGACAGAATTATGATAAAATAATAAGCCATAATAAGCAATTTATTCTTCCCATAAATGCACAAAAGTCAATGTGAAATGCATTGACAATAGAAAAGGAGGTCAATTGGCAATCTCAACAAAATATGTAACTGGAGATGGAGCAGGGTCAATTAGAGCTTGGAAACATCTGTTTCCAAAGATAGAAAGTCCCTGATAAAGTTTCAGAAGAGTCAAAAAACTGTAGAATATAGATGTTGTTTGCTCCAGAGACTGTCAGTGGAAAGCATGCTGAGATACCAATACTTTGTTCTTAAATATCAAAGAGGGCTGTGACAATGCAGAGATATGAACTTCAGAGATCTAGAGTAGCTTATTCTTTGAAGTTTTAGATTGTCACAAAATACACACAGACACACAGAGACACTCATATATATAAACCCACACCAAATTCAGAAGACATTAGGATTAGGCAAGGAGAAGAAACTCTGACCAATATACTAAAAAATGCATCATAACCCCATGATAAAGGGATAATGCATCATAACCTGACCCTGGTGCAAAAGTGAAATTTAGGAATTAAACCTGAAAATATGAATAAATCAAAGAAATTATAATTTCATGTGAAATCTGTAATTCTCTTTCCATTTATCTCTCTATCTCTCTGTCTCTGTCTCTGTCTCTCTCTCTCTCTCTCTCTCTCTCTCTCTCTCTCTCTCTCTCTCTCTCTCTTCTCCATAGATAGATTTATCTTTTTCAAAACAACTAGAGGAAAACATAAAAGAAAGAATACAATGAAATAGTGAATTTTGAAGAATTGGGAAAGATAGCTTTTTTATTTTTCACTTTGGGTTCTCTTTCAGGAGGTAATCAGTGGACTCTTTCAATTTCTATTTTACCCTTTGTTTCTAGAATATCAGAACAGTTTTCCTTGATAATTTTTGGAAAAAAAAATATGTCCATGTTCATTTGTGGAGCATGACTTTCGGGTAGACCATGTGTTTTCCATGTCAGTTGTTGTTGTTGTTGTTGTTGTTTTTTTCATTGAACTCTTTCTTTCTTTCTTTCTTCCTTCCTTCCTTCCTTTCTTTCTTCCTTTCTTCCTCCCTTTCTTTTCTCTTTCCTCCCTCCCTCCTTCCTTCTCTCTTTCCTTCCTTCCTTCCTTCTCTCTTTCCTTCCTTCCTTCCTTCCTTCCTTCCTTCCTTCCTTCCTTCCTTCCTTCCTTCCTTCCTTCCTTCCTTCCTTCCTTCCTTCCTTCCTTCCTTCCTTCCTTCCTTCCTTCCTTCTTTCTTTCTTTCTTTCTTTCTTTCTTTCTTTCTTTCTTTCTTTCTTTCTTTCTTTCTTTCTTTCTTTCTTTCTTTCTTTCTTTCTTTTTGGTTTTGCTTCATTGTATCTTGATTTTTCATAAAGTCATTAGGTTACATTTGCTGAATTCTATTTTTTAAGGAATTATTTTCCTCAGTGTTTTATACCTCCTTTCCCAAGTGCAGTTTCTTTTTCTTTTTAAGCATTCTTCTTCTCATAAGCTTCTTGTGTTTCCTTTTGCATCACTCTAATTTTTTCTCCCTAATTTTTCCTCTATCTCTGTTACTTGATTTTCAAAATCCCTTTTGAGCTGTACCATGACCTGAGTGCAATTCTTATTTTTCGTGGAAGCTTCAAATATAGGAACTTGGCATTGTAATCTTTTTTGAGAGAACTTCCTTGTTATCCTAATAACTTGGATGTGATCATGAAGCAATTGCATGTTATGCTGTCTTCTAAAGTGATTCCCACTGGGGTAGAGTCTTTTTATGTTATACACTCAGGCCATCAATTGGTTCAAAAGACAGATAAAACTTAATAAAGAAGGTTTAACATGTAGTCTTTACCCTGGAACTTAACTATTTGGTTTCTATAACCATAGATGGAGAAAAAAATTCTTTTGGGGGTTAGCTCAATATTGTTCTGTGCAAATTTGAAGTTAACATATTTCATTTTCCAGTGCTTCATTCATTCATGCCAGACTTTGCTCCATATGCGAGAACTACCTGACTATAATGCCAAGCTCTTAGTGCACCAGAACTTCATCAGCAGATGTTTGATACCCCTAATGTAATGGTTTATAACTCAATACATGAATGACAGATAACTGTGATTACTAACTTCCAAGACCTCATATCTGTGAAAGAGGTAGATGAGAGATCTTTATCAAAACAAGGAAAACAGGTATTTTATAGTAGGGAATCTTAATAATGTTAGTTTTATGAAACAGTCCTCTTTGTGGTCTCAAGATGATCTTCCAATTAACTGGAATAAGCACTACAATTTATTCATTTTTAAGTATATTTCTGAGCAGTTCTCTTCCATATTTCAGCAGAAGGTTTTCCCTTCATTGGATTACAATGAAAGAGATCAATAACATGGAGTAGGAAATAACATGTCCACTAGGTTATTCATAATATGTTACAATATAACATCCTTCTAGTTGTCTCTTAGTTTCACACAGTAGTAACTTTTTAACACTAAACACAAGTGACTATGTAATCATATGTCACATATCGATAAACTAAACATGTAGCAAAATTGAATACATTGCTTGTTTGCTTACTAAAGTGTAGAAGTAACATATACCACACCAAGTTCAAGAACTGATTTAAATTCCCATCTTTCTGTTTCTGTCTCTCTGTCTCTGTCTCTTTGTCTCTCTCTATCTCTGCCTATCTCTCTGTTTCTGTCTCAGACTCTGTCTCTGTCTCTGCCTGATTCTCATTCTCTCTCTCTCTCTCTCTCTCTCTCTCTCTCTCTCTCTCTCTCTCTCTCTCTCTTTCTCTCTCTCTCTCTCTCTCTCTCTTTCTCTCTCTCTCTCTCTCTCTCTCTCTCTCTCTCTCTCTCTCTCTCTCTCGTGTGTGTGTGTGTGTGTGTGTGTGTGTGTGTGTGTGTGTGTGTGTGTAGCAGCAATATTGGGCAGCTAGATGCAGTGGCTTTGATTCAGGAAAGATTGAATTCAAATCTAGCCTCAGGCACTCAATATATAGCCCTGGGCATGTCACTTAAGTCCATTTTCCTTGTTTTTCTTATCTGGGTTGGAGAAGGAACTGGCAACTCAAGTACTTTTGATTATAAAACTCCAAATGGAAGCAAGAAGAGTTAGACATGACTGAAAAAAAGCTAAACAACATATCATCTCTAATGATATTCCATTTATCTATATTCATTCATCTTTCTGAATGTATCCATAATGTATTTCCTTAGTAGAAAGTAAACTGTTTATGGGAATGAAGAATCTTACTTTTCTATTTTATATCCCTACAACCTTGAGAAGCTCTAGACACATAAATGACACTTAATACATTGGAGTTGCTTGACTGACTAATTCATTCATTAAATAATCAGTCATTGCAAAGAAGCCAAATATCAAAATAGTAAAAGTTAAGTTAATGTATAGAACACTCTATCTCATAAACTATTGGAAAGTAAAAGGGACATATTATAAACTGAAACCATTTAGTATTTTTTAAAATCTCTTTCATGTATCACTAGGATCAAACATTCATCACCTTGTATCTATCTTGCTGGTGATAAGCATCCTTGCTGAAAGTGACTAATATCAATAAGATTGATATTTAAAGCAATAAGTCTACGTATAGTATTAAGTTGAAATATATGATATATAAATATTTTTTAAAATCTACATTTAATCATGTAAATTAATTTGTTCTTAACTTCAAGGCAATGATATCTATACTTCCTACTTCACATAGTTGCTGAAAATCTCAAATATAACAATGTATTTGGAATACCTTATAAGTTATTACCTCATTATTATAACAGACCTTCAAATGTTATTTAAATGTAAATTATATGTTAGACAAGAGCACTATAAGATGTAATCACATAAATATTTTCAAAACCTAGAAAAATATAAACTACCTTATAAATTGATACTTTTATGTATGGTGTTTTTTTTTTAATTTTTTTTTAATTTTTTTATTCATTCTCATGTTTAGCACTTCCCTGAAAGCCTGTTGAAGTGCATCCTTACAATTTCCCATTTGTAGCCTTATTGTTTTGACTATTATGCCATTACTTACTGCTTTTAATAAAAGTATTGAATTTAATATAACTTTTTTTTTCATTTTTCCTAAAGCAGTCATAAAAGAATCATCACAATATTGATTCTATCTTTTCTTAAATAGCTCAAGAATACAGCTGGTTAAGTCAAAGAAAATAATCTGGTGATATAAATTTGCCCACTGAACTTGTGGCAGCAGGATTCATATTTGCTGAGAACTCAGTCACACCATCTGGTGCTCTATTATAGAAGAGTCAAAACTAGTAGTCCAACATTCAACCCTATGAACATTACAATAATGCTAAACTGTTGTCACACAATCAAAGGGGATTTCTTGGCTCCTATTGTCAGTGATGTGTGATATTGCAACATTACACAACTGTTAAAGGCACAATGCACACAGAATCATAGATAATTCAAGTCAATTCTAAATTGCTACAGCAAATCCATTTCTTTTAATTTTCCTAGTATTTTGTGCTATTGGTACTTTCTTGGGAGTAATATCACCAGACTATTACATAATGCACAGAGGTCTTAGAAAAGAAAATAAATTATAGTGACTAAGATGATGATGATGATGATGATGATGATCTTGGCAATTGTTACTTTTTCCTGTTATTTTTGATGTGTTTGAAATAAAAGCAATCCAAGGTCAAGTAGCTACTTATTTATATCTAATGCTGTATGGAATATTGCAAAAGTAAGTAATATTATTTTATTCTTGAATCAAAATAAAATAGCAGTATTTTATTGTTGAAACAAATGATTTGGATGTAAGTTTACTCTCTAAGGTTTTCATGAAAGCAGTTATGATACAATTTTTAATGACAAACAAGACAAGCATAAGATACATGATATCCTCTTCCAATATCATTTTCTTCTTTGCTAGCTCCCTAAAGTATAATGTGAAATCCTCCCCTTTCTGCTGTATAGCTTGTATATTATTTTTATTTAGTATGATGACTCCAATATAATCTTCTTAAGTTGTTATTTCTCAATTTGTGAAAGATAACATATTTATGATACATAATTATACCCAACATTTTATTTTGTGTTGTTCAATTATTTCAGTTCTAACTAATTCTTTGTGATTACATTTTGGGTATTCTTATCAAAGATGATGAAATGATTTGTCATTTCCTTTTCTAGCTCATTTTACAGAGGAAGAAACTAAGTCAAACATGGTTAAGTGACTTGCCAAGAGTCACAAAGTTTGTTAAGTTTCTAAGGTCATATTTAAGCCCAGAAAAATGAGTCTTCCTGACTCCAGGCCCAGCATTTTACCCATTCTACCCATTCTACCATCTAGCTCCTTTTTATCCACTCTGTGAAGTCTTACTTAGAGAATATAAAATTTTATACATTGCAGTGGCATGCTACACAATTTATACTCTTTTCATAAATACAATTATCACAGTGTTGGATCTTTAACAGTAACATTTCTGTAATTTAAGATGCAATTACTTCCTTTTTAATTGATATTATAATTCTTTATATTCTTCAACTTAGTGAAAATAACCAACCAATAATCTTTTCCCCCAGATTTGTAAATTCTTTCCCTACAGCTCAATTTAAGGGAAAAAAATGTTGTTATCTGCAAGCCCAGATTAGTCCATGAGCTTCCAGGTCACTGTTTTGTTTCAGCTATTTAGTTCTCTTTTTATGTAATCTTTTTCCAATCTTCAGGAGATCCAAACTTCCATAACAGTACTTTTGTGGGACATGAACTAATTTCCTTGTAAGGATGGTGGTGGTAGTGAAATTGGAGTTTTCAATTCACTTGTCCCTGCCAGAATTAATTTTTCAAAGGGTGTTTTTTTAATACTGGAAATAAAGGAAGTTCATAGATGATCAGGACTAAACTATATACATATATATATATATATATATATATATATATAATTTGCTTTTGCTACGGCATTTGGGTTTAAGTGACTTGCTCAGGGTCACACAACTAGAAGTGTTAAGTGTCTGAGGCCAACTTTGAACCCAAATCCTCCTGACTTCAGGGCTGGTGCTCTGTTCACTGCACCATCTAGCTGCCCTGATCAAGGAATATTTTTATGACAGGAGAGGTGAAGATTTACAAAAGAAAAGTCATGAAGAATGAGAGCAAAATAGGGAGGAAGACAGACAGATAGAAAGAGAGACATAGAAAGAGAAAAGAATACCACCACCAAGAATAACAACAACAACAAATAACAATAACAAACAGAATCAGAAGAAAAACAAGATGAAGGAGGAGGGATAAATGAAAACAAAGAAGAGAAGGAGGAAGAGTAAGAAATTTATATAGGAGCTTGGTATTAGGGCTTCCAAAGTGAGCAATAGTACAACTGTGTGACTTAAATAGTCATGGTAACACCACCCCTGTCATCACTTTTCCCCCCTTTAACCAATCTCCAATATATATATATATACATATATATATTTTTTTTCTTCTTTTTTTATTCATTTTTGTACACATTACTTTATGAATCATGTTGGGAAAGAAAAATCAGAGCACAAAAAAAAAAAAAAACAAAGGAGAGAGAGAAAAAAAAAACAGAAGAATGAATGTGCCCATTTATATTCAATCTCTACAGTTAATTTCTGGCTGCAGATGTCATTTTCTATGCAAAGACTATTGGGGATTGCCTTGAATCACTGAACCACTAAAAAGAACTTAGTCTTTTATAGTTGATTAGATATTCTTTCTGTTATGGTTACAATATATTACTGGTCCTAGATTTACTCATCATCAATTAATGAAAAAATTTCCAGGCCTTTCTAAAATCAGTTTATTCTAAATTTTGTTACATAATAATAATACTCAATTACATTCATATACCACAACGTGGCCAGTCATTCCTGATGATAAGCATCTTCTCATTTTCCAATTCTTTTCTACCATAAAAAGAGCTGCTATAAACATTTTTGCACATGTGGGTCCTTTTCCCTCCTTTATGATTTCCTTGGGATACATACCTAATAGAAACATTGCTGGGTCAAGATATGCACAGTCTTACAGCCCTTTGGGCATAATTCAACATTGGTTTCCAGAATGATTGGATCATTTCACAACTCTACCCACAATGCATTAGTGTCCCAGTTTTTCCTCATCCCCTCCAACATTTATCCTTATTTTTTTCTGTCATTTTATCATTTTGGCCAATCTGAGAGGTGTGAGGTGGTACCTAAGAGTTGTTGTAATTTGCATTTCTCTAATCAATAGTGAATTAGAGCATTTTTTCCTATAATTATAAAATTTCATCATCTGAAAATTGTCTCTTCATAGCCTTTAACTATTCATCAATTGGGAATGAAATATATTGTTATAAACTTGGCACAGTTCTTTATATATTTTAGAAATGAGAGCTTTATCTGAAATTCTGAGGATAAATATATTTTTTCCAGCTTTGTATTTCCCTTTTAATCTTGTTTATATTGGTTGTGTTTGTGCAAAAGTGCTTAATTCAATGTCAATGAAGTTGTCTATTTTGTCTTTTATAATGTTCTCTAATTCTTTGGTTATAAATCCCTTTCTTCTCCAAAGATCTGATAGATAAATTATCCCCTATTCTCCCAAATTGTCTATGGCATCATTCTTTAAGCCCAAATCATGTATCCATTTTGACTTATTTTGGTGTGTGATGTAAGTCTATGCTGAACTTCTGATATGTTGTTTTTCAGTTTTCCCAGCAATTTTTATGAAATAGTGATTTCTTATGCCAGAAGCTGGAGTTTGGGGAATTATTAGATATGAGATTATAAGAGGCCTTGATTATGTGTCGTGTATACACAATCTATTAATTAATCTATCCAAGTAATCACCATTTTACTTCTTAGTCAGTATTACATGATTTTAATGACTATTGCCTTACAATATAGTTTTAGGTTTGGTACTGTTAAACCACAATCCTTTGTATTTTTTTTTTCTTCATTAATTCCTTGGATATACTCGACTTTTTTTTTCTTTCTAGTTATTATTTTATTATTATTCTTTCTAGTTGTATAAAATGATCTTTTAGCAGTTTGGTTGATATGGCGCTGAACAAATGGAAAATTTAGACAGAATTGCCATTTTTATTGTTTTAGCTCAGCCTAGCTATGAACAATTGATACTTTTCCAATTGTTTAGATCTGATATTTTTTGTGTGTGAGAAGTGTTTTGCAACTGTGTTCATATAGCTTTTGAGTTTGTCTTAGCAGATATCCTCTAATTATCTTATTTTGTCTATAGTAACTTTAAATATAATTTCTCTTTCTATGTCTTGGTGATAATAAGTCAATAATATATAGAAATGCTGATAATGTGTGTAGGTTTAGTTTATATACTGTAACTTTGCTTAAGTTGTTAATTGTTTCTAGTATGCTTTTGGATGATTTCCTAGGATCCTCTAAATATATACGCATATCATGAAATAGGAATGAGTGTGGTATTTTGTCAAAAAAAAAAAAACAAACAAACAAAACATTTTTCTGCATCTATTGAGATTATCGTATGATTTCTGTTGGTTTTGTTATTGATATGGTCAATGATGGCAATACTTTTCTTGATATTGAACTAGCCCTGCATTATTGGTATAAATCCCACTTGGTCATGGTGTATTATTCTGCTGATACTTTGTTGTAATCGCTTTGCTAATGTTTTATTTAATTTTTTTGCATTAATATTTATTATGGAGATTGGTCTGTAATTTTCTTTCTCTGTTTTGGCTATTCCTAATATATGCATCAAGGCCATACTTGTGTCATAGAAGAAATTTATCAGTATTCCTACTTTATTTCTTTTTTTTAAATAGTTTACATAATATTGAAATTAATAGATTTTTAAATATTTGTTATAATTCACTTGTGAAACCACGTGGTCCTGGAGAATTTTGGGGGGGAGTTTATTAATGAATTGTTCAATTTGTTTTTTTCTTAAATGGTACAATTTAAGTATTTTATTTCCTCTTTAGTTAACCTGGGAAATCTATATTTTTATAAATATTCATCCATTTCGGTTAGATTGTCAGATTTTCTTCCATGAAGTTTGGCAAAATAGTTCTAATGATTGCTTAATTTATTTTTATTGGTGGTAAGTTTACCCCTTTCTTTTTTGATGCCGGTGAATTTTTTTTCTTTCTTTCCTTTTTCTGATCAAATAAACTAAAGCTTTATCTGTTTTGTTAAATTTCTCAAAACAACAACAACAACAACAACAACTCACTTTTGTTTATTAATTCAATAGTTTTCTTAGTTTCTATTTTATTAATTTTTCCCTTGAGTTTCAAAATTTCTAATTTGGTATTTAATTAGGGTTTTTAAATTTTGTTCTTTTCCTAGGGTTTTTCGTTGTTGTTGTTGTTGTTTGTTTGTTTTTGTTTTTTTTTAGTTGATTGCTTAATTCATTGATATTTTCTTTCTCTATTTCATTTATGTAGCTATTTAGGGATATAAAATTTCCCTCTAAGAACTGCTTTGGCTGCATCCCATAAGTTTTGCTTAATTGTCTCATTATTGTCAATTTCTTTGATAAAATTATGGATTGTCTCTGTAATTTTTTTTTGTTTGTCCCACTCATTCTTTAAAATTATATTATTTAATTTCCAGTTGGTTTTTAGTCTATCTTGACCTGACTCTTTATTGAATAGCATTTTATTTTATTGTGGTCTGAAAAGGAAGCATTTGTTATTTCTACCTTTTTGCATTTGATTGTGATGTTCTTATATCTTAGTAAATGTTCAATTTTTGTACAGGTGCCATGTGCCACAGAGAAAAAGGTGCATTCTTTTATGTCCCTATTCATTTTTCTCCATCTGTCTGTAATATCTAGGGTTTCTAGGATGCTATTAATCTCTCTAGTTTCTTTCTTGTTTATTTTTGTTCCCCACTAGAATAGTTTTGCTGTGTATTTCTTCCTGTAATTGGCTTAAAATCTTCTTTAGTAATTTGCCTGCTCTATCACTGCATATACATTTAGTATCATTATTTAGGGTCCCTTTTATAAAGATGCTTTTCCATACTTATCTCTTTAAATAAGATATATTTTTAGTTTTGCTTTATCAGATTTGTCCTTAATTTTTACTTCAGCTGAAGCATAATAAGTTCTGTTCCAGCCTTTTACCTTTACTCTGTATGTGTCTCTCTGTGTCAGATGTGTTTCTTGTAAACATATTTTAGGATTCTGTTTTTTAATCCACTTGGCTATTTTTTTTCCATTTTGGGAAATATTTTATCCATTCACATTTATCATTATGATCACCAGCTTTATATTTCCCTCCATCTTATTTTCTCCCCTCTATATACTTTTATTCTCTCTTCCAACCATGTCCTTAAAGGGATATATATATATATATATATATATATATATATATATATATATATATATATATATATATATATATTTTTTTTTTTTTTTTTTTTTTTTTTTTTTTTTACCCACCCACCTATCCTGTCCCACCCTTTTCTTTTCCTCTTTCTTTTCCTATTTCTTTATAGGCTTAACTGATTTTTTTTTCTAACCAATTGAATGATTATATGATTCTCTCTTAAAGTAAAATTTGATGGGATCAAGCTTCAGATAATGCTCATCTGTCCTCCCTTTTTCCCTCCATTGTAATTTTTTTTTCACTTCATATGAACTCATCACCCCACAAATCTTTCTTGAACTTTTTTCAGGCTCTGTCTTGAATGACAGAGTGGTTTAATTCCATCAAACTCTGTTCAGAGTATTGGTTTTATGTGGTTTTTGAGGGAAAGTGAGAGAGCTTAAACAGCTTTCTGACTTTACTTTGCCATCTTTGATTCTGGTATCACCTTTTATGCTCAAAACATGTACCCATATGGGTATTCTTATCACTTAGCACAATGTTTGGCACATAGAAGGCATTTAAATGTTTTATATTATTTCTGTCATTATATTAATATTATTAGCATTATAATTTTAATTATAAATAATTTAATAGATAAAATAATAAGTTAATAGATAATAAATTCATAGAAGGATTTTTAAAATAATAGTAATAGTTCTGGGATACATCATTATTTGTCTATTTTTTATATTTAATGGGCTTAAAACTATTTTATGAGCACATAAAATTTTGTCTTTGCTTTGGAATACAAAGTATTTAGATGTAAGATAATCTTCTTTAGGTTTACTAAAATATATATTTAGTAAAGCAATTGCAGTAGCCAAAAAAATAAAAGAAAAAAATAGGGATGATATAGCATGTTCCTCCATGAACTATTCCAGATACTACTGTCAGTATAACTATCTCCCTTCAAACTCACAAACAATACTATCACGATAGTAGTATGTACTATTGTAAGCAACATTTCCATCACTGCAACCATTTCAGATCTACCTCATACACTTTCTTAGTATTTAGGTTTTATCTAAGAATTCCTACTCTGTTTCATATTCCTGATGTCAGTTGACACTCTTGGATATATAACAAGACAAAGGTGAGATATATCAGGGATCTCTGAAGTATATAGATCTACTTGTATTAGAACTGAACAAGGGTTTTGGAGTAAAGAGAGGCTTGAACACATGGAGCAAGTGCAACAGTGTGTGTAATAGCAAAGATAAACAGTTAAGTGAAAGCAAATTGTGAGCTATTGAGAAAATTTTAGGACATCAAAATTCAGAGTTTAGTAGACACCAGGACACCATGGTCCAGTGGCTCTTATGCTCTGTAATTATTGCTTAAGCAGATGTTGCATCAAATATTATAAAATATTTACATAATTACTTCATAAATAGAAAATTATTCTTTTTGACCAGATAAAATCAGGATCCCTTTTACCTCTACAGCAAAGAAACAAATGTTCCATATGAAAGGCAGACCTGAGTTCACTGTTTCATTAGAACATAATCTCTTTCTTTACAAGAAGTCCATTTGAGAAATATTCTATACAGGATGCAGGGCATTCAATTAGTATTGAGTTAATCAGCAAGTGCTGTGCCTATGCAAATAGGTTCACTCATATATTTCACAAAAGTGACTTGTTGAAATCAATTTCTAAAGTTGGAGCATCCCCTTACATGGAAATATTGAATTTCATAAGCATTTTTTCCTGGATAAAATAATTTATTATACTGAAACCATTATTAGAAAAAAATCACAGTGTATTAACCATATTTCCCCCTCTTCAATTCTCACTGCATGCATTTTCAATTTAATTAAAATAGGGTTCATGTTTCCATTTCAATACTGTTTTTTATTAGAGAATAGAAATTTAATCTATGGATTTATGTATTCATTTTTATGAGAAGAGAAAAACATGCTCAGACTCATAGGACTGGAGAGAACCTCTAGAGATTATTTAATCTATTTTTCTGTCTCTCTGCAGAAGTACACTGAGGCTTTGCAGGTGCATTAGTATCTTCTATATTGTTAAAGGTGCTAATCAGAAATACAATTAGAATTTTCATTTGTTCAATAAGACTGTTAAGATCAATGCACAATCTGCAGAAAATCCCAGGTCATCTTTCCTACTATATTCTGATGAAAGGTGTTCATAACATAGTTTTCACTCTTATAATTCAAATGGAAAAAAGTCAAAGTGGGAGCTAGACTAAGGATTTGACCTTTCTGTTTCATTACTACATTTTCTGTAATAGCATCAGAGTCAAAGCTAGATACTATTAACCACAAAATGATCTGGAAATGTTATAATAGAAGTATAAACACAATGTGGCAAGGGATAAAGGAGTTGTTCCATAGAGCCTTTAATCCAGCGAAAATGGATTATTTGCAATTCCCCATATGCTCTATTCCTTCTCCTATTTCTGAGGCTTTGTACATTCTTTTGCCCATGTAAGAATGTATTCCCTTCAGATACTACACCCTTTGGACTTCTATTTTAGCTTCTTTCAAGGTTTGGCACTATCTGTGCCATCTCCTATGCATGGATAAGTCAATTAGGGTTTAGTTGATGATACTCATTCCTCATTCCCATTTAACATTTTCCCTTTAGCTTCATATAATTTTTAATTTATGAAATTAAAACAAGCATTTCCATAACATAGTAAAATAATGAAAGATGATTGCACATGAAACAGCAAATTCATTAGATATAATTTGCTATTAATTTAAAATATATACTTTATTTACCTTGAATATTTATTTTTTCTTCTCTTCCTCCCTAGAGATATTATCATTAAATGCAAATATGTACGTTTAAAGACTCATGACTCATGTATATACATACATATGCAATGTATACATAAATGTATTTATGTGCATATATATATATATATATATATATATATATATATGCATGTGTATATACTTACATCATCATTCTATACATACAATTTATCAGTTCTTTCTCTGGATTAAATAGCATCTTGCTTCATATGTGCTTTATAATTAATTTATGTAGTCATATAATTTGGTCACTGTAAGTTGTTCTTAAAACAATATCACTATATCTTATTTTGCATTTAGTGTGTGTATATGCACACATATTTATTTATATTTATACATACATTTATACATGTATTTATACAAATAGAGATAAAAACAAATAATGTTTTCATGTATGCACATGTTATTGTGCATATACAAATATGGACACATATATTCCCATGTTATTTGAAATACGCTATCTACCTACCTATCATAATTTTGCATTATGTTTTATTTTTATTTGTATGTAGCAAAATTGCTTTTCCTAATATAATATAAGAACTTTGGAACAGGGACTGTTTCCATTTTTTCCCCTTTTCTGTCTTTCTGTTCTTACTAATTAGCATTATGTCTGGCACATAACAAAACCTTAAAATGTATTTTTTTTGATAAATATTAGATGAATGACTTAATGTCATGGGCCTTTTTCTTTTACAAAATTTGCTTTGGCATTCTCTTCAAGAAAAGATGCATAATAATCATTTAAAGTAAATACAATTATTCAAGAAGCTATAAGTGCCAGGAGAGTAGTGACTTGGAGTCAGGAAGAATTAAATTCAAATCCCAAGTATGTCATTTGTGACTTATGTAATCCTGTTATTCATTATCTCTTGGAATAATTTTTTTCTTTAAAATAAGAATCCTATAACGTCATGATAGGTTTATGATCTAGGCATAAAGAATGAGATTATAAATAAATTACAAGGACATAGGATAGTTTACCTCTCAGACCTGTGGAGGAGGAAGGAATTTGGAACCAAAGAAGAACTAGAGATCATTATTGATCACAAAATAGAAAATTTTGATTATATCAAATTAAAAGGCTTTTGTACAAACAAAACTAATGCAGACAAGATTAGAAGGGAAACAATAAACTGGGAAAAGATTTTTACAGTCAAAGGTTCTGATAAAGGCCTCATTTCCAAAATATATAGATAATAGACTCTAATTTATAAGAAATCAAGCCATTCTCTAATTGATAAATGGTCAAAGGATATGAACAATTTTCAGATGAAGAAATCGAAACTATTTCTAGCCATATGAAAAAATGCTCCAAGTCATTATTAATCAGAGAAATGCAAATTAAGACAACTCTGAAATACCACTACACACCTCTCAGATTGACTAAGATTACAGGAAAAGACAATGTTGAATGTTGGAGGAGATGTGGGAAAACTACAACACTGATACATTGTTGGTGGAATTGTGAATACATCTAGCCATTGTGGAGAGCGATTTGGAACTATGCTCAAAAAGTTATCAAACTGTGCATACTCTTTGATCCAGCAGTGTTACTACTGGGTTTATATCCCAAAGAATTCTTGAGGAAGGAAAGGGACCTGTTTGTGCAAAAATGTTTGTGGCAGCCCTTTTTGGAGTGGCTAGAAACTGGAAACTGAATGGATGCCCATCAAGTGGAGAATGGCTGAATAAAGTGTGGTATATGAATGTTACAGAATATTATTTTTATGTAAGAAATGACAGCAGGAAGATTTCAGAAAGACCTGGAGAGATTTATATGAACTGATGCTGAGTGAAATGAGCAGGACCAGGAGATCATTATATACTTCAGCAATACCATATGATGATCAATTCTGATGGATGTGGCTCTCTTCAACAATGAGATGAACCAAATCAATTCCATTTGTTCAATAAAGAATAGAATCAGCTACATCCACCAAAAGAACTCTGGGAAATGAGTGTGAACAACTACATAGCATTTCCAATCCCTCTGTTTTTATCCTCTTGCATTTTTTATTTCCTTCTTAGGTTAATTTTACCTTGTTTCAAAGTCCGATTCTTCTTGTGCAGCAATATAGTTGTTTGGATATGTATACATATATTGTATATGCTTTAATATATTTAACATATATTGGTCTACCTGTCATCTTGGGGAGAGGGTGGAGGGAAGGAGGGAAAAATTTGGAACAGAAGGTTTTGCAATTGTCAATGCTGAAAAAATAACCCATGTATGTATCTTGCAAAATAAATAATAATAATAATAATAATAATAATAATAATAAATTAAAATAAGAATCTTAGAAGGAAAGCCCAGCTGTCTCTGCATATCACTTATGTAAAATTATCATAATACTTATATTCATCACTTGGAAACTTTTTAGAAGACTTAATGAAAAATAAAGTCAGGAATTGAGAGGGGGAAAGAAAGGAGGCAGATCCAAGGGGGTAAAGGCAGGAACTCTCCATGCTTTTCCCCAAATTTCTCCAAGTTCCATTAAATTATGATTCTAAACTCTAAACTCTGTTAAATAATCACTCTAAACAAAATGACACTGTAGAGTACTAGAAAATGCAAAAATGACAGAGAAGAACAATTTTCCAGTTGAAGAAATCTTAGAAGTTCAGCAGTAGTATCAGGACAGAAATTCGCCATACAGTTCTAGTGCTGACCCCATTAGTACAGCCCAGTCCCAGCCCTGGCCTCCAGCCCAAAAGCAGCAAAGCTGCAGTACTAGCTGTTTCTAAACCTCTCAGCCCAAAGACACCAAAGATAATTTGGAAGTTCAGCAGCAAAGATTTGTCAGTATAGTGGGAGGGCCTCAGGACACTAGCTTCTCAGGAATGGGTGTTGGCAGCAATGGTGGTGGCAGCTTCCAGAGGCCTCAGCTCACAAGAAATCTCTTTATTAGCACTGGCAAAGGAATTTACTACTTTAGCACACTAGAATTTACAGTTACAGAGGGACAGAAACACTCCTAACAGTTTGAGGGTAGAAATGAGGGTTTAAGAAAATGCACCCTGGAAATAGAACCCTACTTTAACAAAGAGTTAATAGCCTGGTAACTAGCTAGAAAAGTGAGTGGCAACAGAAAAACATTCTGACTATAGAAAGTTACCATAGTGACAAGGAAGATCAAAACACACACTCAGAAGATGACAAAATCAAAGCTCCTACATGCAAAGCCTCCAAGAAAAATAAGTCTTAGGTCATAGAAGAGTTCAAAAGGCATTTTGAAAATCAAACAAGAGAGACAGAGAGAAATCAGGAAGATAATTTAAAGTGGTATAAAAAGTAATACAAAAAGCTAATGAGGAGAAGAATGTCTTAAAAAGCAAAATTGGTGAAATATGAAAAGAGGTACAAAAACTCAATAAGGGAAATAATTCCTTAAAAATTAACTAATGACTTTATGAGCAATCAAAATATAATAAAACAAAACCAAAAGAATGAAAAATATTGAAAATAATTTCTAGCAATTTTTCATTTGAAAAAACAACTGACCTGGAAATTAATCCAGGAAAGACAATTTAAAAATTATTGGTCAAACAGTTCTAATAGAGCAGTAAAGAATTGAACCAGCTACACCTAGCAAAAGAACTCTGGGAAATGAGTATGAACCCCTACATAGAATTCCCAATCTATTTTTGTCCGCCTGAATTTTTTATTTCCTTCTCAGTTTAATTTTACCTTATTTCAAAGTTCGATTCTTCTTGTGCAGCAAGAAGAAAAATGGTAGCAAAAAATTTTTTCAAGTGTCAATGCTGAAAAATTACCTATGCATATATCTTGTAAATAAAAAGCTATAATAATAATAAAATAAAATTTTCAGTCCTGAAAAAAAATAAAAAAAAATTATTGGTCTGCCTGAAAGTCATGATTAGAAAAGAGACTAGATATCATCATTCAAGAAATTATCAAGAAAAACTGCCCTGATATTCTATAACAAGAGGGTAAAATAGAAATTGAAAGAATCACTTCCCGAAAGAGATCCCTAGATGTTAGGATTACTAGGTGAGAACTCAGGTTGTCTGGACAGTGACAAGGTGAGAATTCAGGTTGTCTGGACAATTACAAGGTGAGAACTCAGGTTGATTTGATAGAAGGAGCAAGCTCATTGGCTGAAGTGGTTCTTCCCAGAAGCCCTTGCATTATCCCACGCCCATTCTCTGGGAGGATAAAAGAGACAACAGTGGGAAAGTTAGTCGGCCTGGAGAAGGATAAGAGCTGGAGGAGATTCAGAGCCAGGATTCAAGAAGAAGACTCTGCACTACGTCTGGCTTGACGCAGCTCTCTGCAGGAAGGGAAGTCGGCTCTCTGCAGGAAGGGAAGTCACTTCTCTGGACAAGAGTTAACAGCAACTGCCTGGAGACAACAGTTCACTACAGGAAGAAGAATCTATCTGAAAGATTTGAGTAGACACAGCAGATTTCTTCCCAGAGAGCGATCTGGCAGCTTCTGGAGACAACAGCTCGCTACACCTAGATGTACACTCAAAGGAATATTTTAGTCAAATCTTCAAACTCCCCACCAAGGATAAAACATTGAAAGCATCCAAAAAGAAACAATTCTAGCATAATGGAGCCACAGTTAGGATCATACAAAGTCTAGCAGCTTATACATTAAAGTGCCAGGAGAGCTTGAATCATGATATTCTGGAGAACAATGGATCTAGGATTATAATCAAGAATCATCTACCCAAGAACACTGAGCATAATCCTTCGGGGGAAAAGGTGGAAAATGAATGCAATAAAATAATTTCAAGAATTCATGTTGAAAAGACCAGATATAAATTGAATATTTGACTTTCAAATACAAGGTTTTAGATGAACAGAAAGGGAAATCATATTAAATAAAATAAAAGTAATTTTTTTTCATTCCTACATGGTAAGATGGTTCTTGTAATTGATAATAATTTTCTCATTATTAGGGCAGATAGAGTATATATAGATAGAAATCAGAGGGATATATATATATATATATATATATATATATATATATATATATATATATATATATATAGCATGCCTTGACTGAGAAATGATCAAAAGATATAACTATGAACTATGGCCAAAGTGCTATAAAATCATACATAGCCTTTGGCCTAACAATACCATTACTTACTTTCAGCTGCAAATCCATGACCATCTCATAGGCTAATTGCAATCTTTTCTTAATGGAAGGAGGCCTCAGATTAGATTAGATTCTTTTGATAAAATCACAGATCCTTCATATATTTACTTAAAGTGGAGCACATATTAAATCTATTTATTTATGAGAACATTTAATTTTTTATTTTATATATAGCGTTATTTTATTCTTTCATTCCCAAAAAGACAGGATTCACACAAATAAAGGCATATGGTATGAAAAACAGAAGCACAAAATCAAGGAGCTAGGAAAATGATTATGTAGAATAATAAAGATTTCTTTGTTGTTGTTGAAATTATTGTATCCCCAGGCAAAGTTTCTAATTTATGCTCAGTACTCTTTAAAAACAATTTATTCGAAACAGGATTTTACCCAAATATTAGAAATACTCAAATGTTTGCCAACTGAAACAGTTGCTTTATTTATCTGGGATTTATCACATGCTGCTTCAAGTTGCAATTATTTAGGCAGCTATTTATAAAATATGGGAGTTTGAATCAGGGAAATTTATGTTCTAATTTTGCCTTATACAATTCCTACCTAAATGATCCTGAGAAAGTCATCTAACCTCTCTGACTTTAAGTTTCTTCATCTATAAATTGGAGATCATACCACTTACCTCTCAAGGTAAGATAAGTATGGATTCAATGAATTAACATGCAGAGTGCTTTGCAAACCTTAAAGAGCTCTTCAAATGCTACTAATAATTATTATTGTCATTAAAAGATTATTTAAAAGGCTACATTCTAATAATGTTTATATTCATAATTAGCTATTTATAATTATGTAATAATGATATTATATGGACAATTAGAATTTATACAATTGTATTATTATACTTGTTATCATTATCATATATGTACATCATTTCTTCTGCTGGGCTGTTGGCTTCTTGAGTGCAGAGACTATTCACAAACTTTATATCTCTCCTAGTTCTTAACATAAAAAAATACTAAATAATTTGAATTTTGAGTAGAATTCCAGAAAATGGTGTCTGTTTGTATAATTACAAACATTAGTTAAAAAAAAAAAAACTCAAAGTATTTCCTAGATTTTTCAAGAATGAATTAAATGTTAGACTATCCTTTACAAAAGTATGTAGAAGACAGGTAGGAATATCACTTCATTAACAAGGAAACTAAGTTTAAGAAATTAAATGATTTCCCAAGGTTATGTAGCTAAAGAGTGACAGAACTCAGCATCAAACTCAATTAAGTATAATTCTCTAGTTAACTGCTACCTGTCTAATTAATTTAAATAAACCAATTTGGTTTCAATGACTCTCTTTAATAATTCTTGTGGTACATTGTAAAAAGTACTAAAAAGGGAGCTCTGGAGATTTGCTTTAACCTGCCTTGCCTACTAATTAGCTATGACATTGGGCTGCTGATAACTTCACATATTTTTTGGTCTCAGTTTCTTCATATTCACAACAATGGAGTTTGACTACATGAAATGAAGAATAATTTCAGCTTCAACATTCTATGGCTGGTAATTCTGTTACTGGGGAAAAAAAGTTATGACTCTCACTTAAAGGATAAACAATTATTGGGGAGAATTGTTTTATGCTTTTACATGTTATAATATCACCCTGCTGTGTAGGGATTTAATTTTGCATTTTATTATAATTCATCAAGCAATCTGCAGATGAATAATACCTAATTCTTGTTAAAATAGAGTTTAAAAATTTTATGGGAAGAGGAGTTAGGAGAAATCTGATTGGTTGTGGTTCAGAAGAGTATAGTGTCAAACTTGGCTGGAGTTGATGTAGCACACCTACATTTCTAAATCTCAATGACTTTGACTTTTAACTATAATTTCACAGATTTAAATAAGATATTTTTAATTAAATAAGCATTTTAAGGATCTATCTTGGTAAGTAACAAACTGGGCACTAACATGTATAAAGAGCCAAATAACAAACCCCTCTGTTCAAAGAACTTATACTAACCACAAGAAGGGGTCAATGTAGAAGAGGTTGGGGTGGAGGGGACTTAGTTTTGATGATGATGATGATGATGATGATGATGATGATGATGATGATGATGATGACTAAAATATAATTAATATGAACCTTCTAAAGTTTTTGTCTAAATGAAATATTTTAGACATTTTAATTAATCTTAAACACCTATTAGCTTTGATCACATTAGGATTTCCTTATCTAAATTACTAAAGGCTGCTATAATATAATATTTTTAATCTCACTATATGCATCAAAAAAAGGAAACAAAAGGAACACTGTTCAAAATGATAAATATTCCCAGAAGTGTAATTCTTAATAAAAAATGCATTATCTTCATTGTTTTTGAGGTATTCGAATTACAATATAATAAAGCATGAATATCAGTTTGGAAGTATTATTTGTTCTTAGCAATCCTGAAAAAGTATTATGCTTCACACACATAAACCTATAATTTAGAGAAAACCTGAACTGTGGCATGAAAGAATAACACCTAATTTCTGTTGAACAACCATCCAGGTTTGACCTCTTTTCCCCTTTCTCAGTAACAATAAATTATCATTAAAATTGCTGTTTAGTTCTGATACCACTCTTCACTGCATCCCAGAACAGAAAGAAATTCACCCAACATCACCTTTTGACATTATAAAGAAGTCTATTTTAGCCTCATCTCACCTGAGAGGAAAGTACACTTTTCATTGTATAAAGATTACCAAGTTAATAAATCAGTTTAAAGTAAATCAGAATCTACTTAAAAGAAAAAAAAATTCAATAAACTTTTCTTATAGAAATTTCAGCAGCAATATTGTAAGCATTAGTAAATAGTATAAACTGCATATAGCAATGTTAATTCATTGAATTGTCAATGTAATACATTCATGAATGAATTTGGGGTTTATTTCTAAGGATATCTACTAGAAATACCTAATTATCATGTTTTGATTTTAATTCTAGCAGCTATTTATTTCATATTATATCCTTACCCCACTTTTGTTTTTCAGTAGCATACTGACGGCTTGTGCAAAATGAATATGTCACCCATTTGGATATTTATTCTTCAGTAATACTGAAATTGTTTGCAAACTTTTTTGAAATTTAGAGTTTTTGATTATGTCTATCTCTGTTGAGAAATTTCATATAAAATTTAGCCAGTTAAGATGCAAAAACTAAATTATCAAGTAAGTTACTATAAAAATTCCAGAAAATGAAATTGAAAAGGAAATAAAATAGCTTAAACTACAGGGGGGAAAAAAGTCTAGGAGTCAGTGCCAGACAATGTGTGTCCAAAGCTTGTGCTGCTACTTTCTAGCTACATTACCTTGGAAAATTAATTTATCCTCTCTATTTAATTCATCAAATGACAGAGGTTGAACAGATATTCTATCAGATTCTGCCTAAAACTATGATCAAAATTTTCAGTTTTAAAAACCTGAAAACTACAAGAGAACTTTGTTTATTTTTGTTTCTAATATGATTATGTACTGTATCTGAATTTCTAGAAATCAAAAGGAATAGCATGCTTTAATGGATCTTGCCCATTATTTACATTTTCTTTATAATTGGCCAGGGGTATTCATTACACGAATGGCACAACATAACTAAAATGTAATCTGATTTTTTAAAAAATGAATTGTTATGTAATTTGCAGTCATATAAAGAATCTTTTTATTTTTTCTATTAGTAAACATTCTGAAGTTAAAGCAGATTACAGAATTAATTGATATTCTTTACCCTTTTATAATTTCAAACACCTAATTGCATTGTTTATATTTCTGCATAAATAATTTTATGAAGCCAAACTGAACAATGATGACACAATTGCATAGTACAATTGATGAAATCAATATTTAGAAAATCATGACAGACACTTCTATAAACTTAAATTTTATTTGTATTCTTTTTTATTTTTTCTTTTTTTTCTTTTTTTTCTTTTTCTTTTTTTTAATTAATAATTTTTTATTATATATATATATATTTTATAATACTATCCCTTGTATTCATTTTTCCAAATTATTGCCCCCTCCCTTTATTCCCTCCCCCTGATGACAGGCAATCCCATACATCTTACATGTGTTACAATATAACCTAGATACAATACATGTGTGTGAATATCATTTTCTTGTTGCACAATAAGCATTAGATTCTGAAGGTACATGTAACCTGGGCAGACAGATATTACTGCTAACAATTTACATTCACTTCCCAGTGTTTCTTCTCTGGGTGTAGCTACCTCTGTCCATCATTGATCAACTGGAAGTGAGTTGGCTTTTCTTTATGTTGAAGATTTCCACTTCCATCAGAATATAATCTCATATAGTATTGTTGTTGAAGTGTATAGTGATCTTCTGGTTCTGCTCATTTCACTCAGCATCAGTTGATGTAAGTCTCTCCAGGCCTCTCTGTATTCCTCCTGCTGGTCATTTCTTACAGAGCAATAATATTCCATAACCTTCATATACCATAATTTACCCAACAGTTCTCCAACTGATGGACATCCATTCATCTTCCAGTTTCTAGCTACAACAAAAAGAGCTGCCACAAACATTTTGGCACATATATGTCTCTTTCCGCTCTTTAGTATTTCTTTGGGATACAAGCCCAGTAGTAGCACTGCTGGGTCAAAGGGTATGCACAGTTTGATAGCTTTTTGGGCATAATTCCAGGTTGCTCTCCAGAATGGCTGGATTCTTTCACAACTCCACCAGCAATGTATTAGTGTCCCAATTTCCCCACATCCCCTCCAACATTCATCATTATTTGTTCCTGTCATCTTAGCCAATCTGACAGGTGTTTAGTGGTATCTCAGAGTTGTCTTAATTTGCATTTCTCTGATCAGTAGTGATTTGGAACACTCTTTCATATGAGTGGATATAGTTTCAATTTCTTCATCTGAGAATTGTCTGTTCATATCCTTTGACCATTTATCAATTGGAGAATGGTTCGGTTATAAATTAGGGTCAGTTCTTTATATATTTTGGAAATGAGACCTTTGTCAGAACCTTTGTTTTTAAAAATATTTTCCCAATTTGTTACTTCCCTTCTAATCTTGTTTGCATTAGTATTATTTGTACAGAAACTTTTTAGTTTGATGTAATCAAAATCTTTGATTTTGTGATCAATAATGATCTCTAGTTCTCCTCTGGTCATAAATTCCTTCCTCCTCCACAAGTCTGAGAGGTAGACTATCCTATATTCCTCTAATCTATCTATTATCTCCCTCTTCATGCCTAAATCAGGGAACCATTTTGATCTTATCTTGGTATATGGTGTTAAGTGTGGATCCATATCTAATTTCTGCCATATTAATTTCCAGTTTTCCCAACAGTTTTTTCCAAATAATGAATTTTTATCCTCAATGTTGGTATCTTTGGGTTTGTCAAAGATTAGATTGCTATAGATATACCTTTTTTTGTCCTTTGTATCTAATCTGTTCAAGTGATCTACCGGTCTATTTCTTAGCCAATACCAAATGGTTTTGGTGACTGCTGCTATATAATATAGCTTTAGATCAGGTACACTTAGACCACCTTCCTCTGACTTTTTTTTCATTAGTTCCCTTGCAATTCTCGACCTTTTATTCTTCCATATGAATTTTGTTGTTATTTTTTCTAGGTCATTGAAATAGTTTCTTTGGAGTCTGATTGGTATAGCACTAAATAAATAGATTAGTTTGGGGAGTATTGTCATCTTTATTATATTCGCTCGGCCTATCCAGGAGCACTGAATGTCTTTCCAATTATTTAAATCTGATTTAATTTTTGTGGCAAGTGTTTTGTAATTTTTCTCATATAATTCCTGACTTTTCTTTGGTAGATGGATTCCCAAATACTTTATACTCTCAACATTTGTTTGGAATGGAATTTTTCTTTGTATCTCTTGCTGTTGCATTTTGTTGGTGATATATAAAAATGCTGAGGATTTATGTGGATTTATTTTGTATCCTGCCACTTTGCTGAAATTTTGAATTATTTCTACTACCTTTTTAGCAGA
Source organism: Sminthopsis crassicaudata (assembly GCF_048593235.1). Taxonomy (NCBI): domain Eukaryota; kingdom Metazoa; phylum Chordata; class Mammalia; order Dasyuromorphia; family Dasyuridae; genus Sminthopsis; species Sminthopsis crassicaudata. The sequence goes on from NC_133620.1 coordinate 79,497,258, forward strand.
GTCTTTGGGGTTCTCTAAGTATACCATCATGTCATCTGCAAAAGTGATAGTTTGATTTCCTCATTTCCTACTCTAATTCCTTAAATCTCTTTCTCGGCTCTTATTGCCGAGGCTAGCGTTTCTAGTACTATATTGAATAGTAATGGTGATAGTGGGCAACCTTGTTTTACTCCTGATCTTACTGGGAAAGGTTGTAGTTTATTTCTATTGCATATTATGCTTACTGACAGTCTTAAATATATGCTCCTGATTATTCTAAGGAATAGTCCATTTATTCCTATACTCTCAAGAGTTTTTAGTAGGAATGGATGTTGGATTTTGTCAAATGCTTTTTCTGCATCTATTGAGATGATCATATGGTTCTTATTAATTTGATTATTAATATGGTTAATTATATTAATAGTTTTCCTAATATTAAAGCAGCCCTGAATTCCTGGAATAAATCCTACTTGATCATAATGTATTATCCTGGACATGATTTTCTGAATTCTTTTTGCTAATATCTTATTTAAGATTTTAGCATCAATATTCATTAAGGAAATTGGTCTATAAGTTTCTTTCTCAGTTTTCGATCTACCTGGTTTAGGTATCAGTACCATGTCTGTGTCATAAAAGGAGTTTGGTAGGACTCCTTCATCCCCTATTTTTTCAAATAATTTATATAACATTGGGGCTAATTGTTCTTTAAATGTTTGGTAGAATTCACATGTAAATCCATCTGGCCCTGGGGATTTTTCCTGGCGAGTTGATTAATAGCTTGTTCTATTTCTTTATCTGAAATGGGACTGTTTAAGCAGTTTATCTCCTCCTCTGTTAATCAAGGGAGCCTATATTTTTGGAGGAAATCATCCATTTCACTTAAGTTATCAAATTTATTGGCATAAAGTTGGGCAAAGTAACTCCTTATTATTTCTCTAATTTCCTCTTCATTGGTGGAAATATCCCCCTTTTCATTTGTAAGACTAACAATTTGATTTTCCTCTTTCTTTTTTTTTTGATCAAATTTACCAAAGGTTTATCTATTTTATTGGCTTTTTCATAAAACCAACTCTTGGTTTTGTTTATTAATTCAATATTTTTTTTACTTTCAATATTAATGATTTCTCCTTTTACTTTTTGTATTTCAAGTTTAATTTTTGGTTGGGGGTTTATAATTTGGTCTTTTTCTAGCCTTTTCAGTTGTAAGCCCACTTCGTTAATCTTCTCTTTCTCTATTTTCTTCAAATAAGCCTCTAAAGATATAAAATTTCCCCTTATTACTGCTTTAGCTGCATCCCAAAGATTTTGGTATGATGTCTCATAATTTTCATTATCTTGGGTGAAATTGTTAATTGTTTCTATAATTTGCTCTTTCACCCAGTCATTCTTTAAGATGAGATTATTCAGTTTCCAATTACTTTTTGGTCTATTTACCCCTAACTTTTTACTGAATGTAGCTTTTTTTGCATTGTGATTGGAGAAGAAGGCATTTATTATTTCTGCCTTCCTACACTTAATTTTGAGATCTTTATATCCTAATATATGGTCTATTTTTGTATAGGATCCATGAACTGCTGAGAAGAAAGTATATTCCTTTCTATTGCCATTCACTTTTCTCCAAAGGTCTATCATACCTAGTTTTTCTAATGTTCTATTTACTTTTTTAATTTCTTTATTGTTTGTTTTGTGGTTTGATTTGTCTAAATCTGAGAGTGCAAGGTTGAGATCTCCCACTATTTTAGTTTTACTGTCTATTTCTTCTTGCAACTCTCTTAACTTTTCCTTTAGAAAGTTAGATGCTATACCATTTGGTGCATATATGTTTAGTATTGAGATGGCTTCATTATTTATGCTACCTTTCAGCAGGATATGGTTTCCTTCCTTATCTTTTTTAATGAGATCTACTTCTGCTTTTGCTTGATCTGAGATAAGGATAGCTACCCCTGCTTTTTTGGCTTTACCTGAAGCATAATAGGCTCTGTTCCAACCTTTTACCTTTACTCTGTATGTATCTCCCTGCAGACAGGGAGAGTGTGTTTCCTGCAGACAACATATTGTAGGGTTCTGATTTTTGATCCAATCTGCTATCCGTCTCCGTTTGATAGGATCGTTCATCCCATTCACATTTACAGTTAAAATTACTAATTCTGTATTTCCTGCCATCATATTATCCCCAGATTATGCTTTTTCCCTTGACCCCCCTGAACCCCCTCCCCGATATTTATTTTACAGACCCCCCCTTGTGACGCACAACCCTCCCTTTTTTTTAGTATCCCTCCCCCCTCCCTCCAAGTCCCTTCCCTTATTCTCCTTTTCCTTTTCCCTTTTCCTCTCCCCCCTTTTAATGAGGTGAGAGAAAATTCTCTGAAAAACAAATATGTTAATTATTTACTCTTTGAGCCTCTCCTGATGAGAGTAAGGTTCACACAATGATTTTCCCCCTCACTAAATTCCCTCAGATATGATGTATTTTCTATACCTCTTCCTGGGATGTAGTTTCCCTCTTTTTATCATTCCTTCCCCTTTTTCTGAAACGACCTCCTTCCCTTTACTACACCCCCCTTTTTTTCTTTTATATCAGTAAAATCCAATTATCCTGAGTACTTTTTATATACCCACAACAGAGTTACAGTTCTCAAGGGTTCTGTGTACCCTTTTTTGTTTCTCTTCAGGCTTGTGGATGTAGATCAAATTTTTTGTTTAAGCCTGGTTTTTTTCTTAGAAACATATAGAATTCCTCTATTTCATTGAATGACCATCTTCTTCCATGGAAAAAGATGCTAAACTTAGCTGGGTAGTTCATTCTTGGTTGCAGTCCTTGATCTTTTGCCTTTCGGAATATCAGGTTCCAGGCCCTTCTATCTTTTAATGTGGAGGCAGCCAGATCTTGGGTGACCCTTATTGTGGCACCTTGGTATTTAAATTGTTTTTTTCTAGCTGCCTGCAGGATTTTCTCCTTTGTATGGTAATTATGCAGCTTAGCCACTATATTACGTGGTGTTCTTTTTTTAGGGTCTATTTCAGAAGGAGTTCGATGAATTCTTTCCACATCTACTTTCCCTTCTGTTTCTATTATCTCTGGACAGTTCTCTTTGATAATTTCCTGTAAAATACAATCTAGGCTCTTTTTTTGGTCATAGTTTTCTGGAAGTCCAATGATCCACAGATTATCTCTCTTAGATCTATTTTCCAGGTCCATAGATTTTCCCAGTAAGTATTTGACGTTGTTCTCCAGCTTCTCATTTTTTTTGTTTTGTTTGACTGATTCTTGGGTTCTCAATGAATCATTCATTTCTATTTGTTCCATCCTGACTTTTAAGGAGTTATTTTCTTCTTTCACAGTTTTTAGTTCTTTTTGTAAATGCCCAATTTCATTTTTAAATGAATTATTTTGCTCTATTGAATTTTTTTCCATTTCCCTAATTTTTTTTTTTTTTGAGAATTATTTTCTTTTTCCAATTCGGAAATTCTATTTTCTTGAGACTTTTTTTATCTTTTCCTATTCAGAAATCTTATTTTCCTGTGATTTTTTAACCTTTTCTAATTCACAAATTTTGTTTCCCTGCATCTCCTGTGAATTCTTTATTTTTTCCAACTCCAATTTCAGGACGTTGTTATTCTCTATCATAGCTTCCCTTTTCTTTCCCCATTTTTCTTCAAACTCTCTTAATTTTTTAATAGACTCTTCTAGGAGAGTTATGTGATGGGGGGCAGGAATCATTCCCCTTTAAGTTGTTATCTGCTGTCTCTCTGCTGTTAACTTCCTCAGGGTTGGATACCCGCTCTTTCTCTGTGTAGAAGGAATCTATAGTTTTTATGGCTTTTTTGTTCATATTTAAAAAAATCTTTTGGGGTCTGTCCCTGGGGTAGGAAATTATTTATTTACTTCTTTACCAGCTTCCTCCCAGACCGGATGGATGCAGCGGCTCTTGCACCTGAGCTAAGATAGAGCTCTGGGAGAGAGTTCCCCACCCCCTCCCTGGAAGTGCCTCAGAGGTGACAAGCACTGCTGTGCCCTGAGGGCGCTGTGTTTTAGTGGCTTCCCTGAGGTTGAGATTGAACAGTAAATACGGCACAAAGCCTAGCCTATGCATCCCGGTGGGGGGTGGATGTCTGCAGCAGGTGATGTGAGAAGCCCCTGCGCTCAAACTGGAAGTGTCTGCCAGAAACTGAGGTCCCTAGTTCAAAGGTTCCGCTTCTCTGGGTCCTGGAAAATCTAATCTATCTGAATGTTTAAGGTATTTTAGCTTTCTCTTCTGAACTGCTATATTATAAGTAGAGAAGAGCTAACAGTCTGTGCCAGATTCCTTTATCTCAGTGGCTTCTCTGATCCCAGAGCCCTTCCCAGCTCGATCGGTGCAGTATGCTAGCACCCAGCCGTCTGTGCTGGCCTCTTTTCTTCCTCCCCTGGGAACTGACCTTTTCTGTTGAAACTCCAGATTCTCTTCAGCTGGTAAGTTGTGCTTCCAGTCCTTGTGGTATCTATCAGTCCAGGGCTATGTCTGAGGCTGATTTATCTAATTGGTTTTGAGGGAGTGAGGACGTTCACAGAGTCTTGTGTTTCTTCTCCGCCATCTTGGCTCCCTTTTTTTATATTTTTTCAATTCAAATTTTATGTATTTAATATTTTCCTTGTTACATTCTCAACAATTTTTATTTCATTTTAAGATTTTTGAGTTCTAGATTCTTTCCCTTATCCCTACCATAATTAAGAAACCACATTTGAAGGAAACCACATTTCCATAAAACTGAAGTTGTTAAAGGAAATACAGATCACCCACCTTATTGAAAATAAAAACTCTCAATAAAAATTAAGTTAAAAATAGAGAGTTAGAGAAAAATAGAGAATGCTTCAATTTGTAGTCAGATTCTATGAATTCCTTCTCTGGGTAAGGCCAGAATTTATCATAAATCGCTCAGCATAGATGTGGATGATTTTACTACTGAAATAACAAAGTAATTTATAATTGGCCATCCCAGAACATTGCTATTACTTTGTATACAGCATGTTTCACTTTGTATATGGAGACTTTCCTTGTTTCCCACCCCCCTTCCAAAGCCTACTCCTCATCATTTTCCTGAGAAAAATAATATTCCATCAGAGAAGCTTTCTTTGAAATTTTTTTTCAATTACTGTTGCTAATTGTACTCCCCCCATGTATTCTCTCTCTCCTTTCACCCTATCCTTACTCAAAAGTGTTTTTTTTTTTCTTTTTTTTTTTTTTACTGACCACTCAAAGCTTGAAAATCCTGTGTAATTTCATGATCACCTTTTCCTCTGATGGATTAAGCTCAATTTTGCTGAGTAGGAGATTTTTGGTTACAATCCTAAATCTGTTGCTTTCCAGAAAATCATATTCCAAGACCTCCAATCCTTTAATATAGAAGCTGCTAGATTTTGTACTATCCTGACTGTAACTCCACTATAATTGAATTGTTTCTTTCTAGATGCTTGAAATATTTTCTCTTTCTCTTTTAACTTTTTAGTTTCAGCTGCAAATCCATGACCATCTCATAGGCTAATTGCAATTTTTCTTAATGGAAGGAGGCTTCAGATTAGATATTATTTATGAGAACATTTAAATTTTTTTTATTTTATATATAGCATTCTTTTATTCTTTCATTCCCCAAAAGACAGGATTCACACAAATAAAGGCAGATGGTATGAAAAACAGAAGCACAAAATCAAGGAGCTAGAGAAATGATTATATACAATAATAAAGATTTCTTTGTTGTTGTTGACATTATTGTATCCCCAGTTGAAAGTATTTTCTCTTCTGTGGATATTCTGGAATTTGGCTATAATATCCCTGTGAGTTTTTATTTTGGGATACCTTTCAAGAGGTGATTGGTGGATTCTTTCCATTTTTATTCTGCCTTCTGGTTCTAAAATATCAGGGTAGTTTTAGTTGATAATTTTTTGAAAGATGGTTGTCTATGTTTTTTGTTGTTGTTGTTGTTTGTTTGTTTGTTTGTTTCTTTGTTTGTTTGCTTTATAATCATGACTTTAAGGTTATCAGTCCTGGATGTATTTTCCAGGTCAATTGTTTTTTCATTGAGATAGTTTACATTTTTTTTTTCAATTTTTCTGGTTTTGCTTTATTATGTCTTGTTTTCTCATAAAGTCATTAGCTTTCATTTGCTTATTTTATTTTTTTAAGGATTATTTTCTTCAGTGAGATTTTGTATCTCCTTTCCCAATTCTGGCCAATTTTGCTTTTTTAAAGCATACTTCTCCTCATTTGTTTTTTGAATTTCCTTTTGCACCACTCTCATTTTTTCCCCCTCAGCCAATGTTATTTTTCTTGGAGGCTTTAGATGTAGGAACTTTGACTTTGTTAGCATCTTCTGAGTATGTGTGTTTATCCTCACCAACATAATTTTCAATAGTAAAGAAACTTGTTTGTTTGTTTGTTTGTTTGTTTGTTTGTTTGTTTTTAATTTGTTTTCTCTGCTCATTTTCCTAGCCTATTACTCAGCTTTTAAATCTTTTTAAAAGTAAGGTTCTGTTCCCTAGATGAAGGATGTTGTCCCAAGCTTCAGGGATTTTGTGCAGTTGTTTCCAGAAATCCTTCTAGCAATATGACCATAAGCAATCTTTTCTGCCCTGGAGCTGTTAGATCGATCCCTGTCCCACTGCAGCTATATGATGTAGTGTGCTGGTCTGGGTTGGGCAGTCACTGACATCTAAGCAGGAGTGCACTGGGATTGTGCACTAGACATCTACCCTATTCCCACAGACCCTGTACACTGACTTTTAGAGTCCTCCCTGGTAACTATGGGCAAGGAGGTCCAGAAACCTACTGCACTGTTGCTGGTTCAGAGGTCTCATCTTACTGATGCTGGGGTCCATATCCAGTTGGAACCAGGTCCTGGCCTGTGTTGGGATAGCACCTGGGTTCCCACGATGGTTCCACCAACCTTTTCTACTGACTTTCCAACTCTTGTTTGTTGTCTCTGAGCTGAGAGGTCTGGAAGTCACCAAGAGTGAAACTTTTTTAGTTTCAGATGTTGGCTGAGCTAAGAGGCTGGGGCTGGGTCCAGTGCTGCACACTGGACTGTCATCCTTTCTGCTGATTTAAGTTGCCTTCTACTGGAAATGTTCTACGATGTCTTTTTGAGTGTTCTGATGCTCTAAAATGTGTTTAAAGTCATTATTTAATGGAATTGGAGCCATTTGGGGGAGATGTTGGAAAGTTCCTGCCTTTACTCTGGGATCATTATGGCTCAGGCTCCTTTGCTGTCCTTTGTCTTTACCTAGATTCCTCCTTATGATATGCATAATTAATGATTCAAATACAAACATGTACATTCTCTCACAAAAATGCCAAAATGTACAGAAAAATGTTATTAATGAATAAATACACAAATATATAATTCAAATTATTTTAAAACTACTATATAATTGATTCACAAATATATATATATATATATATATATATATATATATATATATACATATATATATATATATATATGTATATATATACATATATACATATATATATATATATATTAAATGAACAAAGTAAATAATAAGGAATGAGATTGTTTCCAATGTACTTGAATTATTTATTTTTGCTTATTTTCATTAGTTTTCTGTGCTTTTATTAAAAAAAATTCTAGTCTCATTTAAGGCAGCATAGGTCCAAATGTTATTATATTTCAATTTTAAATCTCTTAGTTAGAAAAGCAGAAAAGTATCTATTTCAAATATACTTTACTATTCTAGTATTCTTTGGAAAATTATGCTTTTCCTATTCTTTTTGTCCTTTCCTTCCCACCCTCCCTTTTTTTCCCCTCCACTACTATCTTGTCTATTTCTTTCCTTTCCCTTTCATCAATTTTTAAAGAAAGAGTTGAGTATTAAGAATTATGTTGGTGTTTCAGGTTAGAAAAGGTCACAGCATATATGAGACAATGTATAAAGCAGTTGCCTGTACTACATTGATTTCTCTATGAATCTAACAGGTGTTAGATCCATGAGATTATATTTTTTGTTTTCTCATTTCATGAAATAATATGTATTTGGAACATATTTGTAAGTTTTCCAAAGTGACATGTTGACTAAACTTGAACAAAGTAGATCTCATTTTAATGAGATAAAGGTGGATGTTGGTGAGAGATACTTTGTGAGCTATTTTTTTTTTAATAATTGTTGAAAGAAAATCAAAACTATATTTCTTTTTTTCAAATTCTCTGGGAATTCTTCCGAGGTTGAATTTAATCACTAATTGTCTTTTTAATGTCACTGTCATTCAAAATGGGCAATTGAATCTTTGGAAGTTGACAATGTGTTAGGGAGATGATAAATTATTGTTGTTGTCTGTCCAATGTTCTTAAATAGCCCCATAACATCAGGGAGGTGAGGCCATGCAAGTAAATTAGATTTAAGTGAGGGAGAACTGTGCAAAGTAAACAATCTCACTTTCTTCTTTAGAGTACTCTGAGTCAAGTGGCAAAATACAGATCATGATGACTGGAGATGGCCCTGGAGACATTGACACATTGAAAGACCTTGATCTTTTTCAGCTAAGGTCTTTAACAGGTCTCAGTTTGAGATAAAGCCAAGTCAGTGATTAAGATTACATAAGAAATGAGGCTGAGAATAGCTTCTTTTACATACTTTTTAAAAAAAATCAATCTGGCTAAACAGAAACAATTGCTATTTTCATTCATTGTGAGCCAATGAGAGCCCAAACAGGGACAGCTAGGACTTGACCAGGAACTACTGTTGGCCAATCAATTAGAACCAGAGCAATTTGGGTTTAAGGTATGATACTTAAGGAAGAAATATATTGGGGGGGGGGCAAGATGGCAGGGAAGATACATGCAATTTTGTGAGCTCCCTTCTTCCCTCATTACCAATTAGTTAAATCAGCCTCAAAAATAACACGGGACTAATAGAAACCACAAGGACTGGAAGCACGACTTACCAGCTGAAGAGAATCTGGAGTTTCAACAGAAAAGGTCAGTTCCCAGGGGAGGAAGAAAAAAGGCCAGCACAGACAGGGTATCGTGCTAGCACACTGTGCTGATCGAGCTGGGGAGGGCTCTGGGATCAGAGAAGCCACTGAGATAGAGGAATCTGGCACAGGCTGTTAGCTCTTCTCTGCTTATAAAACAGCAGTTCATAAAAGAAATCAAGCCACTTTAAAATATAAAGCCATATAGTAGAACCACCCCGATCCTGAAGTGACCTAACAGATCTCGGGAAGGCAATGCGGCCAGGCTTCTACTGCCTGGGGCTTCACCTTGGGGTACTTAAGAGCTTGAAAAGTGGGGACACAGGCCAAAAAAACATCTAATTCACACAATGCCTGGTGTGGCTGGAGGCTGTGGAACTCAGCCTTGGAAGTCCCAGAGAAGCAGAACCTTTGAAATAGGGATCTTGGTTTCTGGGCAGACACTTCCAGTTTGACCACAGGGGCTTTTCACATCAGCTGCTGATATCCACACCCCATGGGATGCATTGAGCGGGCTTTGTGTTGCCTTTACTGTTCAGTCTTGAACCTCAGAGAAATCACTAGGACACACAGCCATACTAATCACCTCTGAGGCAAGTGAGGGGGTGGGGAAAAATCTCCCAGAACTCTCTCTTAGCTCAGGCACAGGAGCCGCTGCATCCATCTGGTCTGGGAGGAAGCGGGTAAAGAAATAAATAAATAAACTCCTTACCCCAAAGACAGACCCCCAAAAGATTTTTTAAATATGAGTAAAAAGCCAAAAAGAACTATTGATTCTTGCTACACAGAGAAAGAGCGGATATCCAACCCTGAGGAAGTTAATAGCAGAGAATCAGCAAATAACAGCCTAAAGGGGAACAACACCTGCCCCCCATCACATAACTCTCTCCTAGAAGACACTATTAAAAATTAAGACTTTGAAGAAAAATGGGGAAAGGAAAGAGAAGCTATGATAGAGAAGAACAACGTTCTGAAACTGGAATTGGAAAACATAAAGAATTCACAGGAGATTCAGGGAAATAAAATTTGTGAATTAGAAAAGGTTAAAAAATCACAGGAAAGTAGGATTTCTGAATTGGAAAAGATAAAAAAATCACAAGAAAATAGGATTTCTGAATTGGAAAAAGAATATAATTCTCTAAAAAAAACTAGGGAAATGGAAAAAAAATTCAACAGAGCAAAATAATTCATTTAAAGACTTAATTGGGAATATACAAAAAGATTTAAAAAATGTGAATGAAGAAAATAACTCATTAAAAATCAGGATGGAACAAATAGAAATGAATGATTCATGGAGAACCCAAGAATGACTCCAACAAAACAAAACAAAACAAAACAAAACAAAACAAAAAAAAAAAAAAAGAAAAATAAAAAAGAAAAAGAAAAGCTGGAGAATAACGTCAAATACTTACTGGGAAAATCTATAGACCTGGAAAATAGATCTAGGGGACATAAGGATGTCTGAGGATGATTGGACTTCCCAAAAACTATGACCAAAAAAATAGCCTAGGTTCTATTTTACAGGAAATCATTAAAGAGAACTGTCCAGAAATAATAGAAACAGAAGGGAAAATAGGCATTGAAAGAATTCATCGAACACCTTATGAAAAAGACCCTAAAAGAAGAACACCACGGAATATTGTGGCTAAGCTGCAGAATTACCAAACAAAGGAAAGAATATTTCAAGCAGCTAGAAAAAAGGATTCAAATATCAAGGGGCCACAATAAGGGTCACTCAAGATCTGGTTTCCTCCACATTAAAAGATTGAAGGGCCTGGAACCTCATATTCCAAAAGGCAAAAGATCAAGGTTTGCAACCAAGAATGAACTACCCAGCTAAGTTTAGCATTTTCTTCCATGGAAGAAGATGGTCATTCAATGAAACAGAGGAATATCATTTATTTCTAAGAAAAAAACCAGACTTAAACAAAAATATTCGATCTACATCCACAAGACTGAAGAGAAACAGAAAAAGGTACACAGAACCCTTGAGAACTGTATCTCTGTTGTGGATATATAGAAAGTCCGCATGGATAATTTGACTTAACTGATATGAAAAAAAAGGGAGGGAGAGTAGTAAAGGGAAGGGCACAGTATCAGAAAAAGGGGAAGGCGTGATAAAAAGAGGGAAACTGCATCCCAGGAAGAGGAATAGAAAATATACCATATCTGAGGGAATTTAGAGAGGGGGAGAAACATTGTGTGAATCTTATTATCATCAGAAGAGGCTCAAAGAGTAAATAATTGGCATATTTGTTTTTCAGAGAAGGAAAAGGGGAATAAGGGAAGGGACTTTGCAGGAGGGGGGAGGAATACTAAAAAACGGAGGTCTGCGCATCACAAGTGGATCTAGAAATTAAATATTGGGGAAGGGGTTCAAGAGGGTCAAGGGAAAAAGCATAATCTGGAGATAATATGATGGCAGGAAATACAGAATTAGTAATTTTAACTGTAAATGTGAATGAGATGAACTCTCCCATCAAACAGAGGCTGATAGCAGACTGGATCAAAAGTCAGAACCCTACAAGATGTTGTTTACAGGAAACACACTTAAAACAGGGAGATACATACAGAGTAAAGATAAAAGGTTGGAACAGAACCTATTATGCTTCAAGTAAAGCCAAAAAAGAAGTGGTAGCCATCCTAATCTCAGATCAAGCAAAAGCAGAAGTTGATCTAATTAAAATAGATAAGGAAGGAAACTATATCCTTCTGAAAGGTAGCAGAAATAATGAAGCCATATCAATACTAAACATATATGCACCAAGTGGAATAGTATTTAACTTTCTAAAGGAAAAGTTAAGAGAGTTGCAAGAAGAAATAGACAGTAAAAATATAATAGTGGGAGATCTCAACCTTGCACTCTCAGATTTAGACAAATCAAACCGCAAAACAAATAAGAAAGAAATTTAAAAAGTAAATAGAACATTAGAAAAACTAGGTATGATAGACCTTTGGAGAAAACTGAATGGCGATAGAAAGGAATATATTTTCTTCTCATCATTTCATGGATCCTATACAAAAATAGACCATATATTAGGATATAAAGATCTCAAAATTAAATGTAGGAAGGCAGAAATAATAAATGCCTTCTTCTCAGATCACAATGCAATAAAAGCTACATTCAGTAAAAAGTTAGGGGTAAATAGACCAAAAAGTAATTGGAAAATGAACAATCTCATCTTAAAGAATGACTGGCTGAAAGAACAAATTATGGAAACAATTAATAATTTCACCCAAGATAATGACAATGATGAGACATCATACCAAAATCTATGGGATGCAGCTAAAGCAGTAATAAGGGGAACTTTTATATATTTAGAGGCTTATTTGAAGGAAATAGAGAAAGAGAAGATTAACGAATTGCACTTGCAACTTAAAAGGCTAGAAAAAGACCAACTTAAAAACTCCCAACCAAAAATCAAACTTGAAATACAAAAATTAAAAGGAGAAATCAATAAAATTGAAAGTAAAAAAACCAAAACTATTGAATTAATAAATGAAACCAAGAGTTGGTTTTATGAAAAAGGCAACAAAATAGATAAAACTTTGGTAAATTTGATCAGAAAAAGGAAAGAGGAAAATCAAATTGTTAGTCTTACAAATGAAAAGGGGGATATTTCCACCAACGAAGAGAAAATTAGAGAAATAATGAGTTACTTTGCCCAACTTTATGCCAATAAATTTGATAACTTAAGTGAAATGAACAACTTCCTCGAAAAATATAGGCTTCTTAGATTAACAGAGGAGGAGATAAATTGCTTAAATAGTCCTATTTCAGAATAAAAATAGAACAAGCTATAAATCAACTACCCAGGAAAAAATCCCCAGGACCAGATGGATTTACATGTGAATTCTACCAAACATTTAAAGAACAATTAGCCCCAATGTTATATAAATTATTTGAAAAAATAGGGGATGAAGGAGTCTTACCAAGCTCCTTTTATGACACAGACATGGTACTGATACCTAAACCAGGTCGATCGAAAACTGAGAAAGAAACTTATAGACCAATTTCCTTAATGAATATTGATGCTAAAATCTTAAATAAGATATTAGCAAAAAGACTTCAGAAAATCATCCCCAGGATAATACACTATAATCAAGTAGGATTTATACCAAGAATGAAGGGCTGGTTAAATATTAGGATAACTATTAGTATAATTGACCATAATCAATTAATAAATAATCAAATTAATAAAGACCATCATGATCATCTCAGTAGATGCTGAAAAAGCATCTGATAAAATCCAACATCCATTCCTATTAAAATGCTTGAGAGTATAGGAATAAATGGTCTATTATTTAGAATAATCAGGAGCATATATTTACAACTGTCAGTAACCATAATATGTAATGGAGATAAACTAGGACCTTTCCCAGTAAGATCAGGAGTGAAACAAGCTTGCCCACTATCACCATTACTATTCAATATAGTACTAGAAACGCTAGCCTCGGCAATAAGATCCGAGAAAGAGATTTAAGGAATTAGAGTAGGAAATAAGGAAAGCAAACTATTACTCTTTGCAGATGATATGAAGGTATACTTAGAGAACCCCAAAGACTCTGCTAAAAAGCTATTAGAAATAATTAAGAATTTTAACAAAGTGGCAGGATACAAAATAAATCCATTTAAATCCTCAGCATTTTTATATGCCACCAACAAAATGCAAAAGCAAGAAATACAAAGAGAAATTCCATTTCAAACAAATGTTGAGAGTATAAAATATTTGTGAATCAAATATTTGATCCCAAAGAATAGTCAGTAATTATATGAGAAAAATTATGAAACACTTGCCACAAAAATAAAGTCAGATTTAAATAATTGGAAAGACATTCAGTGCTCTTAGATAGGCCAAGCGAATATAATAAAGATGACAATACTCCCCAAACTAATCTATTTATTCAGTGCTATACCAATCAGACTCCCAAGAAACTATTTTAATGACCTAGAAAAAATAACAACAAAATTCATATGGAAGAATAAAGGTCAAGGATTGCAAGGGAACTAATGAAAAAAAAAGTCAGGTCTAGGTGTATGGTATCTAAAACTATATTATATAGCAGCAATCACCAAAAGCATTAGGTTTTGGCTATGAAATAGACCAGTCTATAAGTGGAACAGGTTAGATACAAAGGACAAAAAAGGGTACATCTATAGCAATCTAGTCTTTGACAAACAAAAAGATTCTAACATTAGGGATAAAAATTCATTATTTGGAAAAAACTATTGGAAAATCTGGAAATTAGTATGGCAGAAATTAGATATGGATCCACACTTAACACCATATACCAAGATAAGATCAAAATGGGTCCATGATTTAGGCATAAAGAGTGAGATCATAAATAGATTAGAGGAACAGAGAATAGTCTACCTCTCAGTCCTGTGGAGGAGGAAGGAATTTATTACCAGAGAAGAAAAAGAGATCATTATTGATCAGAAAATGGAAGATTTTGATTTCATCAAACTAAAAAGTTTCCGTACAAACAATACTAATGCAAACAAGATTGGAAGGGAAGTTACAAATTGGGAAAATATTTTGAAAGTTAAAGGTTCTGATAAAGGTCTCATTTGCAAAATATATAGAGACCTGACTCTAATTTATAAGAAATCAAACAATTCTCAAGTTGATAAATGGTCAAGTATATGAAAAGACAATTCTCAGATGATGATACTGAAATTATATCCACTCAAATGAAAGTGTTCCAAATCACTACTGATCAGAGAAATGCAAATTAAGACAACTCTGAGATACCACTACACACCTGTCAGATTGGCTAAGATGACAGGAACAAATAATGATGAATGTTGGAGGGGATGTGGGAAAACAAGGACACTAATATATTGTTGGTGGAGTTGTGAAAGAATCCAACCATTCTGGAGAGCAATATGGAACTATGCCCAAAAAGTTATCAAACTGTGCATACCCTTTGATCCAGCAGTGCTAGTACTGGACTTATGTCCCAAAGAAATACTAAAGAGCAGAAAGAGACCTATATGTGCCAAAATGTTTGTGGCAGCTCTTTTTGTTGTAGCTAGAAACTGGAAGATGAACAGATGCCCAACAATTGGAGAATGGTTGGGTAAATTATGGTATATGAAGGTTATGGAATATTATTGCTCTGTAAGAAATGACCATCAGGAGGAATACAGAGAGGCTTGGAGAGACTTACATCAACTGATGCTGAGTGAAATAAATAGAACCAGAAGATCACTGTACACTCCAATGTTCTATGAAGATGTATTCTGATGGAAGTGGATATTTTCAACATAAAGAAGATCAAACTCACTTCCAGTTGATCAATGATGGAAAAAAACAACTACACCCAGAGAAGGAACACTGGGAAGTGAATGTAAATTTTTTTTATTTAATTTTTTATTTTATTTTATAATTATAACTTATTTTTTTCACAGTACATATGCATGGGTAATTTTTTTTTACAACATTATCCCTTGCACTTACTTCTGTTCAGATTTTTTCCCTTCCTCTCCGAACACCCCTGATGGCAGGCAGTCTTATACATGTTAAATATATTACAATATATTCTAGATATAATATATGTGTGTAGAACCGAATTTCTTGTTGCACAGGAAGAATTGGTTTCAGAAGGTAAAAATAACCCTTTACACTCATGTCCCAGTGTTGCTTTTCTGCAAGTAGCTGATTCTGTCCATCATTGATCAATTGGAATTGGATTAACTCTTCTCTATGTTGAAGATATCCACTTCGATCAGAATACATCCTCATACAGTATCATTGTTGAAGTGTATAATGATCTTCTGGTTTTGCTCGTTTCACTTAGCATCAGTTGATGTAAGTCTCTCCAAGCCTCTCTGTATTCCTCCTGTTGGTCATTTCTTACAGAACAATAATATTCCATAACATTCATATACCATAATTTACCCAATCATTCTCTAATTGATGGACATCCATTCATCTTCCAGCTTCTAGCTACAAAAAAAGAGCTGCCACAAACATTTTGGCACATACAGGTCACTTTCCCTTCTTTAGTATTTCCTTGGGATATAAGGCCAGTAGTAGTATGGCTGGGTCAAAGGGTATGCACATTTTGATAACTTTTTGGTCATAATTCCAGATTGCTCTCCAGAATGGTTGGATTATTTCACAACTCCACCAACAATATATTAGTGTCCCAGTTTTCCCACATCCCCTCCAACATTCATCGTTATTTGTTCCTGTCATCTTAGCCAATCTGACAGGTGTGTAGTGGTATCTCAGAGTTGTCTTAATTTGCATTTCTCTGATCAATAGTGATTTGGAACACTCTTTCATATGAATGGAAATAGTTTTAATTTCATCATCTGAAAATTGTCTGTTCATATCCTTTTGCCATTTGTCAATTTGAGAATGGTTTGACTTCTTACAAATTAGGGTCAATTCTCTATATATTTTGGAGATGAGGCCTTTATCAGAACCTTTAATTGTAAAAATGTTTTCCCAATTTGTTACTTCCCTTCTAATCTTGTTTGCATTAGTTTTGTTCGTGCAGAACATTTTTAATTTGGTGTAATCAAAATTTTCTATTTTGTGCTCAATAATGGTCTATTGTTCTCCCTTGGACACAAACTCCTTCCTCATCCAAAAGTCTGAGAGTTAAACCATCCAATGTTCCTCCAATTTATTTATGATTTCATTCTTTATGCCTAAATCTTGTACCCATTTTGATCTAATCTTAGTATGTGGTGTTAAATGTGGGTACATGCCTAGTTTATGCCATACTTATTTCCAGTTTTCCCAGCAGTTTTTGTCAAATAATGAATTCTTATCCTAAAATTTGGGATCTTTGGGTTTTCCAAACACTAGATTGCTATTTTTATTCACTATATTGCCTTGTGAACCTAACCTATTCCACTGATCAACTAATCTATTTCTTAGCCAATACCAAATGGTTTTTGTGACTGTTGCTTTAGAATACAGTTCTAGATCAGGTACATCTAGACCACCCTCACTTATTTTTTTTTTCATTACTTCCCTTGAAATTCTCGACCTTTTATTGTTCCATATGAATTCTGTTGCTATTTTTTCTAGGTTATTAAAATAGTTTCTTGGAAGTCTGATTGGTATAGCACTAAACAAATACATTAGTTTAGGGAGTATTGTCATCTTAATTATATTTGCTCAGCCTATCCAACAGCACTGAATGTCTTTCCAATTATTTAAATCTGACTTTATTTTTGTGGCAAATGTTTTGTAATTTTGCTCATATAATTCCTGACTCTCCTTTGGTAGATAT
Organism: Sminthopsis crassicaudata; assembly: GCF_048593235.1. NCBI lineage: Eukaryota > Metazoa > Chordata > Mammalia > Dasyuromorphia > Dasyuridae > Sminthopsis > Sminthopsis crassicaudata. The sequence continues at coordinate 79,514,459 of NC_133620.1, forward strand.
ATTCCCAAATAGTTTATACTATCGATTGTTATTTTGAATGGAATTTCTCTTTGTATCTCTTGTTGTTGGATTGTGTTGGTAATGTATAAAAATGATGAGGATTTATGTGGATTTATTTTGTATCCTGCGACTTTACTAAAATTCTGAATTATTTCTAATAGCTTTTTAGCAGAGTCTTTTGGGGTTCTCTAAGTATAGCATCATGTCATCTGCGAAAAGTGATAACTTCATTTCCTCATTTCCTATTCTACTTCCTTGAATCTCTTTCTCGGCTCTTATTGCCAAGGCTAGAGTTTCTCGTACTATATTGAATAGTAATGGTGATAGTGGGCAAAATTGTTTCACTCCTGATCTTACAGGGAAAGGTTACAGTTTATTTCTATTGCAAATTATGCTTACTGAAGGTCTTAAATATATGTTCCTGATTATTCTAAGGAATAATCCATTTATTTCTATACTCTCAAGAGTTTTTAGTAGGAATGGATGTTGGATTTTGTCAAATGCTTTTTCTGCATGTATTGAGATGATCATATGGTTTTTATTAATTTGATTATTAATATAGTCAATTATACTAATAGTTTTCCAAATATTAAACCAGCCCTACATTCCTGGTATGAATCCTACTTTTCATAGTGTATTATCCTGCGGATAATTTTCTGAAGTCTTTTTGCTAATATCTTTTTTAAGATTTTAGCATCAATATTCATTAAGGAAATTGGTCTTTACTTTTCTTTCTCAGTTTTAAATCGACCTGGTTTAGGTATCAGTACCATGTCTGTTTCATAAAAGGAGTTTGTTAGGACTCCTTCATCCGTTATTTTTTCAAATAGTTTATATAGCATTGGGGCTAATTATTCTTTAAATGTTTGGTAGAATTCACATGTAAATCCATCTGGTCCTGGGGATTTTTTCCTGGGGAGTTGATTAATAGCTTGTTCTATTTCTTTTTCTGAAATGGGACTGTTTAAGCAATTTATTAATTTTCTCTTTCTCTATTTTCTTCAAATAAGCCTCTAAAGATATAAAATTTCCCCTTATTACTGCTTTAGCTGCATCCCACAGATTTTGGTATGATGTCTCATCATTGTCATTATCTTGGGTGAAATTATTAGTTGTTTCTATAATTTGCTCTTTCACCCAGTCATTCTTTAAGATGAGATTGTTCATTTTCCAATTACTTTTTGGTCTATTTACCCCTAACTTTTTACTGAATGTAGCTTTTATTGCATTGTGATCTGAGAAGAAGGCATTTATTATTTCTGCCTTCCTACATTTAATTTTGAGATCTTTATATCCTAATATATGGTCTATTTTTGTATAGGATCCATGAAATGATGAGAAGAAAATATTATTCTTTCTATCGCCATTCAGTTTTCTCCAAAGGTCTATCATACCTAGTTTTTCTAATGTTCTATTTACTTTTTAAATTTCTTTCTTATTTGTTTTGCGGTTTGATTTGTCTAAATCTGAGAGTGCAAGGTTGAGATCTCCCACTATTATATTTTTACTGTCTATTTCTTCTTGCAACTCTCTTAACTTTTCCTTTAGAAAGTTAAATACTATTCCACTTGGTGCATATATGTTTAGTATTGATATGGCTTCATTATTTCTGCTACCTTTCAGAAGGATATAGTTTCCTTCCTTATCTTTTTAAACTAGATCATCTTCTGCTTTTGCTTGAACTGAGATAAGGATAGCTACCCCTGCTTTTTTGGCTTTACCTGAAGCATAATAGGCTCTGCTCCAACCTTTTACCTTTACTTTGTATGTATCTCCCAGCTTTAAGTGTGTTAACTGCAGACAACATATTGTAGGGTTCTGATTTTTGATCCAATCTGCTATCCGTCTACGTTTGATGGGAGCGTTCATCCCATTCACATTTACAGTTAAAATTACTAATTCTGTATTTCCTGCCATCATATTATCCCCAGATTATGCTTTTTCCCTTGACCCCCCTGATCCCCCTTTTCCAATATTTAATTTACAGGCCCCCCTTGTGAGGCACAGCCCTCCCTTTTTTAAGTATCCCTCCCCACTCCCTCCACGTCCCTTCCCTTATTCTCCTTTTCCTTTTCCCTTTTCCTCTCCCCCCTTTTAATGAGGTGAGAGAAAGGTCTCTGAAAAACAAATATGTCAATTATTTACTCTTTGAGCCTCTCCTGATGAGAGTAAGATTCACACACTGATTCTCCCCCTCACTAAATTCCCTCAGATATGGTGTATTTTCTATGCCTCTTCCTGGGATGTAGTTTCCCTCTTTTTATCATTCCTTCCCCTTTTTCTGAAACGACCTCCTTCCCTTTACTACACCCCCCTATTTTTCTTTTATATCAGTAAAATCAAATTATCCATGAGTACTTTTTATATGCCCACAACAGAGTTACAGTTCTCAAGGGTCTGTGTACCTTTTTCTGTTTCTCTTCAGTCTTGTGGATGTAGATCAAATTTTTTGTTTAAGTCTGTTTTTTTTTTTTCTTCTTAGAAACATATAGAATTCCTCTATTTCATTGAATGACCATCATCTTCCAAGGAAAAAGATGCTAAACTTAGCTGGGTAGTTTATTCTTGGTTGCAGTCCATGATCTTTTGCCTTACGGAATATCAGGTTCCAGGCCCTTCTATCTTTTAATGTGGAGGCAGCCAGATCTTGAGTGACCCTTATTGTGGCACCTTGGTATTTAAATTCTTTTTTTCCAGATGCTTGCAAGATTTTCTCCTTTGTGTGGTAATTCTGCAGCTTAGCCACAATATTCCGTGGTGTTCTTTTTTTTAGGGTCTATTTCAGAAGGATTTCTATGAATTCTTTCCACATCTACTTTCCCTTCTGTTTCTATTATCTCTGGACAGTTCTCTTTGATAATTTCCTGTAAAATAGAATCTAGGCTCTTTTTTTGGTTATAGTTTTCTGGAAGTCCAATGATCCTCAGATTATCTCTCCTAGATCTATTTTCCAGGTCTATAGATTTTCCCAGTAAGTATTTGACGTTGTTCTCCAGCTTCTCATTTTTTTTTTTTTTGTTTTGTTTGACTGATTTTTGGGTTCTCTGTGAATCATTCATTTCTATTTGTTCCATCCTGACTTTTAAGGAGTTATTTTCTTCTTTCACAGTTTTTAGTTCTTTTTGTAAATGCCTAATTTCGTTTTTAAATGAATTATTTTGCTGTATTGAATTTTTTTTCCATTTCCCTAATTTTTTTTGAGAATTATTTTCTTTTTCCAATTCAGACATTCTATTTTCTTGAGACTTTTTTATCTTTTCCAATTAAGAAAACCTACTTTCCTGTGATTTTTTAACCTTTTCTAATTCACAAATTTGTTTTCCTGCATGTCCTGTGAATTCTTTATTTTTTCCACTCCAATTTCAGGACGTTCTTATTCTCTATCATTGCTTCCCTTTCCTTTCCCCATTTTTCTTCAAACTCCCTTAGCTTTTTAATAGTCTCTTCTTGGGGAGAGTTATGTGATGGGGGGCAGGAATCATTTTCCTTTAGTTTGTTATTTGCTGACTCTCTGCTGTTAATTTGCTTGGCGTTGGATACCCGCTCTTTCTCTGTGTAGAAGGATTCCATGGTTTTTCTGGACTTTTTGCTCATACTTGAAAAATCTTTTGGGTTCTGTCCCTGGGGTAGGAAATTATTTATTTATTTATTTACCAGTTTCCTCCCAGACAGAATGGATGCAGCGGCTCCTGCGCCTGAGCTAAGAGAGAGTTCTGGGAGAGAGTTCCCCACCCCCTCCCTGGAAGTGCCTCAGAGGTGAGCAGCACTGCTGTGCCTTGAGTGTGCTGTGTTCTAGCAGCTTCCCTGAGGTTTGAGATTGAACAGTAAAGACGGCACAAAGCCCAGCCTATGCATCCTGGTGGGGTGTGGATGTCTGCAGCAGGTGATGTGAAAAGCCACTGTGCTCAAACTGGAAGTTTCTGCCAGAAACCAAGGTCCCTAGTTGAAAGATTCAGCTTCTCTGGGACTTTCGGAGCTGAGTTCCACACCCTCCAGATGAGCTAGGCAGTGTGTGTTGCCTTGGGCCGTATCTGCCCACTTTTCAATCTCTTAACTAGTCTCAGTTGGGAGCTAGGGGCCACACCCCCCAGTGCCAGGATCTGCTGAGTCACCCCCAGGATCCAGGAAGATCTAATCTATCTGAATTTTTAAAGTAGTTTAGATTTCTCTTCTGAACTGCTATAGTATAAGCAGAGAAGAGCTAACAGCCTGTGCCAGATTCCTATATCTCAGTGGCTTCTCTAATCCCAGAGCCCCTCCCAGCGCAATCATCTCAGTATGATAGCACCCAGCTGTCTGTGCTGGCCTCTCTTCTTCCTCCCCTGGGAACTGACTTTTTCTGTTGAAACTCCAGATTCTCTTTGTCTGGTAAGTCGTGCTTCCATTGCTTGTGGTATCTATCAGTCCAACGTTATTTCTGAGGTGATTTATCTAATTGGTTGTGAGGGAGTAAGGACATTCACAGAGTCCTGTGTTTCTTCTCCGCCATCTTGGCTCTGCCTCAAAAGATCCCCCTTTTCATTTGTAAGACTAACAATTTGTTTTCCTCTTTCTTTTTTCCGATCAGATTTACCAAAGGTTTATCTATTTTATTGGCTTTTTCATAAAACCAACTCTTGGTTTTATTTATTAATTCAATACTTTTTTTTTACTATCAATATTATTGGTTTCTCCTTTTAATTTTTGTATTTCAAGTTTAATTTTTGGTTGGGGATTTTTAATTTGGTCTTTTTCTAGCCTTTTAAGTGGCAAGCCAAATTCGTTAATCTTCTCTTTCTCTATTTTCTTCAAAAAAGCCTCTAAAGATATAAAATTTCCCCTTATTACTGCTTTAGCTGCATCCCACAGATTTTGGTATGATATCTCATCATTGTCATTATCTTTGGTGAAATTATTAATTGTTTCTATAATTTGCTCTTTCACCCAGTCATTGTTTAAGATGAAATTATTCAGTTCCCAATTACTTTTTGGTCTATTTGCCCCTAACTTTTTACTGAATGTAGCTTTTATTGCATTGTGATCTGAGAAGAAGGCATTTATTATTTCTGCCTTCCTACATTTAATTTTGAGATCTTTATGTCCTAATATATGGTCAGTTTTTGTATAGGATCCATGAACTGCTGAGAAGAAAGTATATTCCTTTCTATTGCCATTCAGTTTTCTCCAAAGGTCTATCATACCTAGTTTTTCTAATGTTCTATTTACTTTTTAAATTTCTTTCTTATTTGTTTTGCGGTTTGATTTGTCTAAATCTGAGGGTGCAAGGTTGAGATCTCCCACTATTATATTTTTACTGTCTATTTCTTCTTGCAACTCTCTTAACTTTTCCTTTAGAAAGTTAGATGCTATACCACTTGGTGCATATATGTTTAGTATCAATATGGCTTCATTATTTATGCTACCTTTCAGCAGGATATAGTTTCCTTCCTTATCTTTTTTAACTAGATCAACTTCTGCTTTTACTTGATTTGAGATAAGGATAGCTACCCCTGCTTTTTTGGCTTTACCTGAAGCATAATAGATTCTGCTCCAACCTTTTACCTTTACTCTATATGTATCTCCCTGCTTTAAGTGTGTTTCCTGTAAACAACATATTATAGGGTTGTGATTTTTGATCCAGTCTGCTATCCATCTCCGTTTGATGGGAGCGTTCATCCCATTCACATTTACAGTTAAAATTACTAATTCTGTATTTCCTGCCATCATATTATCTCCAGATTATGCTTTTTCCCTTGACCCCCTTGAACCCCTTCCCCAATATTTAATTTACAGACCCCCCTTGTGATGTGCAGCCCTCCCTTTTTTTAATTTTTAGTATTCCTCCCCCCTCCCTCCACGTCCCTTCCCTTATTCTCCTTTTCCTTTTCCCTTTTCCTTTCCCCCCTTTTAATGAGTTGATAGAGAATTCTCTGAAAAACAAATATGACAATTATTTACTCTTTGAGCCTCTTCTCATGAGAGTAAGATTTACACAATGATTCTCCCCCTCTCTAAATTCCCTCAGATATGGTATATTTTCTATGCCTCTTCCTGGGATGTAGTTTCCTTCGTTTTATCATTCCCTCCTCTTTTTCTAATACTACCCCCTTCCCTTTACTACACCCCAACTTTTTTTCTTTTGTATCAGTAAAATCAAATTATCCATGCGTACTTTCTATATACCCACAACAGAGATATACTTCTCAAGGGTTCTGTGTACCTTTTTCTATTTCTCTTCAGTCTTGTGGATGTAGATCAAATTTTTTGTTTAAGTCTGTTTTTTTTTTTTTTTTTCTTAGAAACATATGGAATTCCTCTATTTCATTGAATGACCATCTTCTTCCATGGAAAAAAGATGCTAAACTTAGCTGGGTAGTTTTTTCTTGGTTGCAATCCTTGATCTTTTGCCTTTTGGAATATGAGGTTGCAGGCCCTTCTGTCTTCTAATGTGGAGGCATCCAGATATTGTGTGACCCTTATTGTGGCACCTTGGCATTTAAATTCTTTTTTTCTAGACGCTCCTATGTGTGGTAATTCTGCAGCTTAGCCACAATATTGCATGGTGTTTTTTTTTTTTTTTTTTTTTTTTTTTTTTTAATAATCTGTTTCAGAAGTGGTTCGATGAATTCTTTCAACATCTACTTTCCCCTCTGTTTCTATTATCTCTGGACAGTTCTCTTTGATAATTTCTTGTAAAATAGAATCTAGGCTTTTTTTTTTGGTCATAGTTTTTAGGAAGTCCAATGATCCGCAGATTATCTCTCCTAGATCTATTTTCCAGGTCTATAGATTTTCCCAATAAGTTTTTGACTTTATTCTCCAGCTTTTCATTTTTTTTTTTTTGACTGATTCTTGGGTTCTCAAATAATCATTCATTTCTATTTGTTCCATCCTGAATTTTAAGGAGTTATTTTCTTCATTCACAGTTTTTAGTTCTTTTTGTAAATGCCCAATTTCGTTTTTAAATGAGTTAATTTGCTCTATTGAATTTTTTTCCATTTCCCTAATTTTTTTTTGAGAATTATTTTCTTTTTCCAATTCAGAAATCCTATTTTCTTGAGACATTTTTATCTTCTCCATTTCAGAAATCTTATTTTCTTGAGACTTTTTTATCTTTTCCAATTCAGAAATCCTACTTTCCTGTGATTTTTTTTACCCTTTCTAATTCACTAATTTTTTTCCCTGCATCTCCTGTGAATTCTTTATTTTTTCCAACTCCAATTTCATAGCTTCTCTTTCTTTTCCCCATTTTTTTCAAACTCTCTTAACTTTTTAATAGTCTCTTCAAGGAGAGAGTTAGGGGGGCAGGAATCGTTCCCCTTTAGGTTGTTATCTGCTGACTCTCTGCTGTTAACTTCCTTGGGGTTGGATACCCGCTCTTTCTCTGTGTAGAAAGAATCTATAGTTGTTTCTTGGCTTTTTATTCATACTTTTAAAATCTTTTGGGGTTTGTCTTTGGGGTAGGAAATTATTTATTTATTTACTTACCAGATTCCTCCCAGACAGGATGGATGCAGTGGCCCCTGTGCTTGAGCTAAGAGAGAGCTCTGGGATAGAGTTCCCCACCCCCTCCCTGGAAGTGCCTCACAGGTGATCAGCACTGCTGTGGTTTGAGGGCAGCACTATGTGTCCTAGCCTCTTCCCTGAGGTTTGAGAAATAACGGTAAAGGCAACACAAAGCCCAGCCTGTGCATCCTGGTGGGGCGTGGATCTTAGCAGCAGGTGACGTGAAAAGCCCCTGTGCTCAAACTGGAAGTGTCTGCCAGAAACCCCGGTCCCTAGTTCAAAGTTTCAGCTTCTCTGGGACTTCCGGAGCTGAGTTCCATACCCTCCAGCTGAGCCAGGCACTATGTGTTTCCTTGGGCAGTATCTGCCCCCTGCTCAATCTCTTAGCTACTCACAGGAGAGAGCTAGGACCGCCTATCTCGGCCGCACACACAGTGGTGAGATCTGCTTAGTCACCTCCGTGATCCAGAAGATCCAGTCTTTGATTTTATTTATTTTTTTTTAAAGTGGCTTAGATTTCTCTTCTGAACTGCTGTTTTATAAGCATAGAAGAGCTAACAGCCTGTGCCACATTCTTCTATCTCAGTGGCTTATCTGATCCCAGAGCCCTCCCCAGCATGATCAGCGCAGTGTGCCAGCACCCAATAGTCTGCACTGGCCTCTCTTCTTCCTCCCCTGGGAACTGACCTTTCCTGTTGAAACTCCAGATTCTCTTCAGGTGGTAAGTCGTGCTTCCAGTCCTTGTGCATTCTATCAGTCCAGCACTATTTCTGAGGCTGATTATATCTAGTTGGTTGTGAGGGAAGAAAGGAGCTTACACAGTTGCGTGTATCTTCTCCGCCATCTTGGCTCCACCACCTACATATCATGTTTACTGAAGGTTTTAAAGATATGCTCCTTATTATTTTAAGAAATTGTCTATTTATTCCTATACTCTCACGCGTTTTTAGTAGGAATGGATGTTGGATTTTATCAAATGCTTTTTCTGCATCTATTGAGATGATCATATGGTTTTTGTTAATTTGATTATTAATATGGTCAATTATACTAATAGTTTTCCTAATATTAAACCAGCCCTGCATTCCTGGTATAAATCCCACTTGGTCATATTGTATTATCCTGGGCATGATTTTCTGAAGTCTATTTGCTAATATCTTATTTAAGATTTTAGCATCAATATTCATTAAGGAAATTGGTCTATAATTTTCTTTCTCAGTTTTTGATCTGCCTGGTTTAGGTATCAGTACCATGTCTGTGTCATAGAAGGAATTTGGTAGGACTCCTTCAATCCCTATTTTTTCAAATAATTTACAAACCATTGGAGTTAGTTGTTCTTTAAATGTTTGGTAGAATTTACATGTAAATCCATCTGGTTCTGGGGAACTTTTTCTTAGGGAGTTGGTTAATAGCTTGTTTTATTTCTTTTTCTGAGATGGGACTATTTAGACTACTTACTTCTTCCTCTGTTAATCTGGGCAAGCTATATTTTTGAAGGTATTCTTCCATTTCATTTAAGTTATCGAATTGATTGGCATAAAGTTGAGCAAAGCAGCTCCTAACTATTGTTCTAATTTCCTCTTCATTAGTGGTGAGATCACCCTTTTCATTTTCAAGACTAACAATTTGCTTTTTCTCTTTCCTTTTTTTAATCAGGTTTGGGTTTGTCTATTTTTTTTTTTTTTCCTAGAACCAACTCTTAGTTGTATTAATTAATTCAATAGCTTTTTTTTTTCTTTTTTTTTTTTTACTTTCAACTTTATTAATCTCACATTTTATTTTTTGACTTTAAGTTTTTTGTGTTTGTCTGGGGGTTTTTAATTTGTTCCTTTTCTAGCAATTTTAGTTGTAAGCCTCATTCGTTGGCCCTCTCTTTCTCTATTTTATGCAAGTAGGCCTGTAGAGATATAAAACTTCCCCTTATTATTGCTTTGGCTGTACCACACAAATTTTGGTATGATGTCTCATTATTGTCATTTTCTTGGGTGAAGTTATTAATTATGTCTATGATTTGCTGTTTTGCCCAATCATTCTTTAGTATAAGATTATTTAGTTTCCAATTATTTTTTGGTCTATTTTCCCCTGGCTTTTTATTAAATGTAATTTTGATTGCATTGTGGTCTGAAAAGGATGCACTTACTATTTCTGCCTTACTGCATTTGATTTTGAGGCTTATAAGTCCTAGTATATGATAAATTTTTGTATAGGTTCCATGACCTGCTGAGAAGAAAGCATACTCCTTTCTGTCTCCATTTATGTTTCGCCAAAGATCTATCATATCAAATTTTTCTAATATTCTATTTACCTCTTTGACTTCTTTCTTATTTATTTTGTGGTTTGATTTATCTAATTCTGATAGTGCAAGGTTGAGATCTCCCACTATTATAGTTTTGCTATCTATTTTCTCTTGCAGCTCTCTTAATTTATCTTTTAAGAATTTAGTTGCTGCATCACTTGGTGCATATATCTTTAATATTGATACTGCTTCACTATTAATGCTTCCCTTTAGCAGGATATAATGCCCTTCCTTATCTCTTTTAATTAGATCAATTTTTGTTTTTGCTTGATCTGAGATGAGGATGGCTACTCCTGCTTTTTTGGTTTTGCCTGAAGCATAATAGATTCTGCTCCACCCTTTTACTTTTAGTTTGAATGTATCACCCTGTTTCAGGTGTGTTTCCTGTAAACAACATATAGTAGGATTCTGACTTTAATCCAGTCTGCTAACTGCTTCCTCTTGATGAGGCAGTTTGCCCCATTTACATTTATGGTTAGAAAGACTAACTCTATATTGCTTGCCATCCTTTTAACCCCTGCTTATGCTTTTCCCCTTTCCTTCCCTCTTACCCCCCTACCCAGTATTAAACTTGTGAACACCACTTGCTTTTCACAGCCCTCCCTTTTTAGGATCCCTCTCCCACCTTAAAGATCCTCCCCTTATTTTACCCCTTTTCCTCGAAATTACTGTATTCCCTTCCCCTTAGCTTACTCCTTCCCTTTAACTTTTCAATGAAGTGGAAGAAGTTTCACCATAAATCAAATATGTCTATTGATACACACTATGTTCATCTCCCTCCTTTCTTTCTCAAAGATATAATAGGTTACCTTTGCCTCTTCATGAGATGTAGTACCACCACTTTTCACTTTTTTTATGATATAATTTCCTTTCCACCTCTATTTTCTAAGACAAATTGTACATATGTTCTTTATCTATTTTTTTGGCAGAATTATAGTTCTCAAGATTTCTTTTTACCTTTTTAGAAATCTCTTGAGTTCTGTATTTGAAGATCAAACCTTTTATGTAGGTCTGGTTTTTTCATCAAAAATAGATGGAATTCATTTATTTCGTTAAATGTCCATCTTCTTCCCTGGAAAACGATGCTCATTCTGGCTGGGTAAGTTATTTTTGGCTGCATACCAAGTTCCTTAGCCTTTCGGAATATCATGTTCCAGGCCCTTCATTCTTTTAATGTGGATGCTGCTAGATCCTGGGTTATCCTTATTGTGGATCCTCCATATCTGAATTGCTTTTTTCTAGCAGCTTCCAATATCTTTTCCTTTGTCTGATGGTTCTTGAACTTGGCCACTATATTTCTTGGCGTTTTGATTTTAGGGTCCCTTTCAATAGGTGATCAATGAATTTTTTCACTGTCTATTTTACCCTCTGTTTCCAGAACATCTGGGCAGTTCTCTTTGATAATTTCCTCGAAAATGGTGTCCAAGCTCTTTTTTTCCTCACATTTTTCAGGGAGTCTGATTATTCTCAAATTGTCTCTCCTGGATCTGTTTTCCAGGTCTGTTGTCTTTCTAGTAAGGTACTTGACATTCTTTTCAAATGTTTCATTTCTCTGGTTTTGCTTGACTACCTCTTGTTTTTTCCTTGAGTCATTCATTTCTACTTGTTCGAGTGTAATTTTCAATGATGTATTTTCTTAACTCACTTTTTTTTATATCTCTTTGTAATTGTCCAATTGAGTTTTTATCTTCTATGGAATATTTTTCCATTTTATCCATTTTATTTTTTAGAGAGCTGTTTTCTTTTTCCAGCTCACTAATCCTGTTTTCCTTGGAGTTGTTTACCTTTTCCAGCTCACTAATCTTGTTTCTCAATGATTTGATTTCTTTATCCACTCTGTCTTTAAATGCATGGATGACTTCTCCAGGATCTATTGCCAAGCTTACCTTTCCTTTTCCCATTTCTCTTCCAGCTCTCTTGTGAGAGCCTTTTTGATTTCCTCAATGAGATTCTTTTCTATTGAGGAGCAGCTCATATCCCGCTTAGGGGATTCCTCTGGGGACAGTCTGTTTTTAGTCTCCTCAGTGTTTGAAGTCTGCTCTCTCTCCATACAAAAGCTGTCAATGGTTGGATCCCTTTTGATTTTTTTGTTCATTTTGTCAGAGTAGGAATCAAAGAAAACAAATTGACAAGAGAAACAATTGGTCTATTTTGCCTGGGATGGGGCTGGATGGTATTAATGGGCTTCCTCTACAGACTGGGGGTAGGACAGCAGAGAGCCACTAACAGAACAGAGATGACTGTACTGAGTCTGCATTCTGAGGTTCCAACGTGCTGAGTCAATCCAGGTGGGGGTTGGGGGTGGCCGGGTTCTGAGAGATGCTAGCTTTCTGGGGTTTTAATCTTCACCTCTGGTGTTTACACCATCTCCATTGATCCTAGCTTGCTGCCAAGAAGGAGTATCCACACTGGGGTAAAAGCCTTTTTGCAGACATGGCAGAGAGTGTACCCTTCCCCCCTCAGGTCTGAGCTGTGTGAGCTGTCTGACTCACTCTGGCTTGGCTGCCCTCAGTCTGCGCCCAGTCTGATTGAACCTCCCCCGAGCAAACACAGACCTTTTCTGGCGACTTTCAAGGATGTCTTCTCTTGGTAATTATTTGTGGATTTCTTTCTTGGTCAAGCATTAAGTCTGAGGCTTGTCATGAAGTAAGTTCTGAGAGAAAACGAGGAGCTCAAGCAGCTGTCTGCCTCCACGCCGCCATCTTGAAGTGAATGTAAACTGTTAGAACTACTGTCTGCCTACCCAGCTTACTTATACCTTAGGAATCTAATACTTAATGTGCAACAAGAAAATGGTACTTACACACGTATATTGTATCTAGGTTATATTGTAACACATGTAAAATTGCCTGTCATCAAGGGGAGGGAGTAGAGGGAGGGAGGGGATAATTTGGAAAAATGAATACAGGAGATAATATTATATAAAAAATTACTCATGCATATATAATGTCAAAAAATTATAAATAAAATTTAAAAATACCCAATTAAAAAAAAAAAAGAAAAAGAAATCTATCCCACAAACTCCAAGATATCTTGTGAAGTGTAGTAATTAAAATTTACATTCCTTTGGAAAATGACATATACTAATAGAACTGAATAACATACTATTTAGCATACCCAAATGAATTCTTGCAAATTTCCCAGAATTCTGAAGAGGCAACTAGATTAAGAAATGAGGCAAGTTAATGAATAGAGTAAGTACATTTTGTGTAAGCTTTGGCACCCAGCATATCACCACAACTTCTCTGTGCTTCTCCTGTGGCATTTTTTTTTTTTTTATTTCTTCAAATGCGTCTCTTTTTGTTTCTACTTAACTATTTTCTTCAGAATGTAAAACATTCTCGCTGCTTGATGAAAACTCCATAGAATAAATTCTTCAAGATGGGGATAATCTCCTTTCTCTAACCTTTCAGTACTCTAGAGTGTTCTGTGAACTGCAGACTTGGGGATGCCTGTGATATTAGCTAGATTTTAATTCAGGTAATTGGTGGAAGTGATTTTACTAACTGTGGACAATAATAAGTTTTTAAAATCTAAGCCAGTTATACAAAAATTAAGTCCCTTATTACCCTCCCCTACATACCAATCTCATTGCATAAAGGATTGTACCACTAAGATTACTCTCCATATAACAAACAAATTGCTTGTATTGTTTTTATAACTTACTTCCACTTTTGAAAGTAAGAATGAAGTTGGAGTCAGAAAACCTAAGTTCTATCTTTAAATTTTCTAAATTCTGGATGTGTGAACACAGATGAATCTCACAATATTTCTAAGTTTTATTTTCTTTATGTGCAACATTAGTATTTAATTTAGCTTTTCAATAGTGATTACAAGAATCTAATGAAAAAAGGACATATACAGTATATTAGAATACACACACATACACAAACACACACACACACACACACACACAAACACACTTATTACCTCAGATTGTATCAATAAATCTTAGAGAATAGTAGTTCACAATCCAGGTGGATATATAGAAACTTGAGTTTAATAGGCCCAAACTATAATAATGAAATTAAAGGGAATGTTAGGGATAAAATAAATCAATTTCATTTTTATTGGATCTCATAATATGAAATAAGTAATAATAATAACAAAATAATACTTAACTAACAACTATTTAGCAAGATATATGCTAAACATTTTATAATTATCTCATTTGATTTTCACAACAATCTGGGAAGGAAAATGATATTATTATTCACAGAACACAGAAGATAAAACTGACATGATCAGATGTTAAGTGACTTGCCTAGAACTACTCATTTTGTAAGTATCTAAGGCTGATTTTAAGAAGCTTGGAACTTTCAGCAGGACCAGATTATTAAAAGCTAGACATGATATATATTTTATCCAATAGAGAGGTGATACATTTTATTGAATGTGGAGTGATAAAGTCAGATTTTAACTTCAGACAGATGAATGAAAAAAGCAGAGTGGGGCATAAAATAAAGTGATGAGAAACTTGAGATGGGAAGACCAATCTTCAGACAATTGCAATAGTACAGACATGAGATGATCAATACCTTTATCGGTATGATAGTGTTAGATAAGAGAAGTGGGAGTACATGAGAGATGTTGGAAAGTCAGAATAAAGAGGACATGGCAAGAAATTGAAGATGAAGGAGGATATTAGACAATGAGGAATAAAGAAAGAGACACCTTTATTATGAATACTGATGATGACTGGGAGAATTGCCTTACAATAATAGGAAATTTGCAAAGAGGAGAAGGTTCTGGAAGAAAGACATTTAGTTCCTTTTTAAAATCTTTATTTTAAGATGTCAACCAGTTATTATCATAATGTGTAAAATAAAATAAGCACTTGATAATTTTTTATTGATTGATTGGTACCAGAAATCCAGATTGAATTTACTAAAACAAAGTTAGAGGTTTAATGCTAGAAGTAAAGAAGGAGATAAGGAGATAAGATCTGAGACTCACTGGTATAGGGATGATAATTTCAGCAATGTGAATTTATGAGATCACCAGTCAAAAAAGTATCAGAGGAGTAGAAAAGATTGCCCTAGGCAAGAGGTTATAATTTCAGTAAAGATTCAGCAAAGAAGACTGAGTGATCAATAAGAAATGTTTCTGTTAACAATTATTTTAGCATCTCAAGCATTTACCCTGCTATACTAAATTCTGGGGATACAAAGAAAGACCAAAAAGGGTCCCTTCTATTAAGGAGTTCATTATCTAATGTTGGAGGCCACATTCAAGCAAATTTTTACAGCAAAATATAGAAAGATAAAATTGGAAATAAACTACAGAAGAAATGCACTAATTAAATTAAGGGAATTGGGAAAGGGATCATTTTAAAAGTTTGGACTTTATCTGGAAATGGAAGGAAGCCCATAAGGGAAAGAGATGGAGAAGATAAAACAAAGAGTTAATGATGGGGGAGAAAAGGGAGCTAATAAAAATATTTACAGTTAAATATGGGGTATCTTGTGCAAGTAATTCCAAGGTGGTTAGTGTCACTGAATTATAGGAAAGAGTAAAGTACAAAAAAGATTGGGAAGACAAGAAGGATTATGTTATGAAAGATTCTGAACACCAAAGTAGTTTATATTTGTTACTAAATCCACTGAAATTTTTTTCAATGGTGACATGGCCTGCAGTTTAGGAAGATTAATGGAGAACTGACTATATATAGGAAAGATTAGAATGGGGAGAGAATTGAGGCAGGGAGCCCAGCTAGAAGACTGCTGTCACATTCAAGACATAATATTATAAGAATCAACAGTAGAGTGGCAATTGCACAGAAGAAAAAGAAAATATATGAAAGTTGGTATGAAGGGCGAAGCAGCAGATTTCAGCAGAAGATTGGCTACTGAGTCATAATATAATAGAAGAAAGGAATATGCTTAGATTTTTCCCTTCCTGGTTTTCCACACAGTGTACAAGAAAATGTGCACTTTCTAGTTATAATACAATTAATGAAAAATTTAGGCTCTTCTTTTCACCATTTGCAAAGGAAGGACTTCTATATAGTACATGAAGATGAACAACAGCTTAGTTTCACAGTGAATATGACACTGGGCCTGGAATAAAAAAGACAAGTTCAAATCCAAGTTCATACATTTTAAATTTGTGTGATTTCGAGCAAGTCACTTACAATTGTAAAATGGTAAAGTGAAATTTTACTAAATGATATATTCCTACATATAAAAGTGCATGTATAAAGAAAGAGAAAATTCCATTTTATTTTTAAGCAATATCTTAGGATCATCTTAGTGAGTGTAAAACAAAACAAAACAAAACAAACAAACAAAAACAAAAAACAAAACAAAACAAAACAAAACAAAAAAAAAAACAATGACCCTCCTTTTACTAGTTGTTTTAGGGTTTGATTGAAATATTTCCTAAGAGCCAAGAGACAAAACAATGCAATACTATCTGTCTCCTGGCTAGGATATCTGCAATTACATTGCCACCTCTACCTTCCAGTTTTTCCTCTCAGGTTTTGGCAAGTGAGTATCTGAAGACAGAATTGCCCGGTAATAATATGTTTTAACATAAATGTTTGATAGAAGAGGATTCCTCCTCATTAAGTGAGGAGAGACACACTGAGTACTGAAAACTTCATAAAGCAAGATTTTTGGTTTCATGGAGATATGCTAGATATGAAGTCCATAAAAATATAGAGACGAGAGAAACATCGAAGGAGAATTTCAAAAGATGATTACCCATTTTCCTGAACTGATTTGCCTCTTTCACTTTTTTTTCTAATTTCCTTTAGAAGAACCCACACTCTAGGATTCCATATTGGGATCTCCAATTGCCCTCAATCTAAATATTATCTTGATTTCTATCTTAAATACAAATTCATGATTATTTTTTCTTCTGACCAGTCCTCATTTGCTCTTGGTAAAAATAGAATTTAGGATGTCTAAGTGTCTCAGAATTTTTTACAGTATGTGAAATGAGAGAAAAGGGGGGAGAGTGGCAATGTGTGACTAATAATATATTTCCCAATAAAGTAGATCTCAGCAAACAAAGGCAATAATTTAAACATGTAAAGGATTAAAACCATTTATCATGGATGGTAGAAAAATTATACAACACACACACGCATGCACACACACACCCCTGAGCATATCATTTTACAAAGAGCAACCCGTAAAATATGTAGATATAGATAGAGACATCTAAGGAGTAATCTGGAGGAGACATCAAGAGGTTAGATGAACTGCTGAGACATATGAATAACATTTAATTACAAAACTTAGGGCTCACTGATCCTGAGACTTGATCTTGAAACAACATATCATAGTGGCTTTAAAAGTTGTTGCTGCTACTTGTGGAGAAGGAAGGAATTTGTGACCAAAGAAGAACTAGAGATCATTATTGATCACAAAATATAAAATTTTGATTGCATCAAATTAAAAAGCCTTTTTACAAACAAAATTAATGCAAACAAGATTAGAAGGCAAGCAACAAACTGGGAAAACATGTTTACAATTAAAGGCTCTGATAAAGGTCTCATTTCCAAAATATATAGAGAACTGACTTTAATTTATAAGAAATCAAGCCATTCTCCAATTGATATATGGTTAAAGGATATGAACAAACAATTTTCAGATGATGAAATTGAAACTATGTACACTCATATGAAAGTATTCCAAATCACTATTGATCAGAGAAATGCAAATTAAGACAACTCTGAGATACCACTACACACCTGTCAGATTGGCTAAGATGACAGGGGAAAAGTAATTATGAATGTTGGAGGGGATATGGAAAAACTGGGACAATGATGCATTGTTGGTGGAGTTGTGAACGGATCTAACTATTCTGGAGAGCAATCTGGAATTATGCTCAAAAAGTTATCAAATTGTGCATACCCTTTGATCCAGTAGTGCAAAAATGGGCTTATATCCCAAAGAAATACTAAAGAAGGGAAAGGGACCTGTATGTGCCAAAATGTTTGCAACATCCCTCTTTGTAGTGGCTAGAAACTAGAAAATGAATAGATGCCTATCAGTTGGAAAATGGTTGGGTAAATTGTGGTATATGAGTGCTGTGGAATATTATTGTCCTATAAGAAATGACAAGCAGGATGAATACAGAGAGAGTTGGAGAGATTTACATGAACTGATACTGAGTGAAATGAGCAGAATCAGGAGATCACTATACACTTGAACAATGATACATATGAGGGTGTATTCTGATGGAAGTAGATATCTTCGACAAAGAGAAGATCTAATTCAGTTCCAATTGATCCAATATCAGCTATACCCAGAGAAGGAACACTGGGGAATGAGTGTAAACTGTTTGCATTTTTGTTTTTCTTCCCAGGTTATTTTTTACCTTCTGAATCCAATTCTTCCTGTGCAACAAGAAATTCGATTCTGAACACATATGTTTTATCTAAGATATACTATAACATATTTAACATGTATGGGATTGCCTGTCATCTAGAGAAAGGGGTGGAGGGAAGGAAAGGAAAAATCGGAACAGAAGTGAGTGCAAGGGATAATGTTGTAAAAAATTACCAATGCATATGTGCTGTCAAAAAAAAGTTTCCTGAAGAATTATTCCAATCTTTTACTTCTTCACATTTTGAATTTAAAATTAATTTTTAATTAACAATATTTATTTGCTTTCTCACTTCTTTCCAATTTGTGGTTGTTTGTGTGTGTGTGTGTGTGTGTGTGTGTGTGTGTGTGTGTGTGTGTGTGTGAAAAAGCGAGAGAGAGAGAGAGAGAGAGAGAGAGGGAGAGAGAGAGAGAGAGAGATGGAGGGTGGAAATGAGAGGGAAAAAGAAAAGAAAGTGAAATAGAGGAAGGGTGAAAGGAAGGAAGAAGAAAGAAAAAGACAACAAAAGAAAAAAAAAAGATTAAAAGAAAGAACAAAAACTTTAATAATAAATTTAAATATGGAAGCAAGAAAAATGACCATTTTGGTCTTGGTAAAAATATCTCTCCTTTTCAAAGAAGTTTTTATTATAAGTTGTTTGTGATTTCTTTGTGAAACTTGAAATTCTATGCTGATGTGAGCTTTTATTAATTTTGGAATGACTATTAATGTTAAATAAGATAATAAATAAATAATGTTAATTTCATTTTTCTTCATTTTATGGCTGCTTTGGCAATTAAAATCACTGCCTGAGTCAGGCCTTGGGAAAGTAAGGTGAAAATTTTCTACAAGATAAGCTGCTATCCTTGGGAGGTGGGGAGATGGATTTTTTGATCTAATCAGCAGTTGACAGGTAGAAAAAATAAGTTCACACATTGCTTCTCTTCTGCAGTGGCACAATGAGCATAGCAATCACATAACACAGACTAACTGTGAAGGTGTGAACTTCAGTTAATTAACTTTCCCTCCCTGATATCAATAATTTTAGGAAGCAGGTGAGAGAATAATCTGTAAAGTATCTTAAAATGTTCAACTATTGTTAGAAAATGTATCTTTATTATAAATATTTATTTAACGTGGTTATTTTCTGTTTATTCCTATAGAATTAGCACTGGGAATTTTGGAATTTGTGGTGATTTTTTTTAAATGCCTAAAATTGACAGAATGGAGTATGGAATTAAAAAGTCAAAGGTGAAATGAGGAAAAAAAAAACACCACCACAAAAATACCTATAAACCATAATTCTTCAAAATGTAAACTAAATCTTAAAGTGTATGTATGGATATATATATATATATATATATATACATATGTATACATATGTATATATATATATATATACATATATATGTATATATATATTTTGTACATTTTATTGCTTAAAATTGTTCTTGTCACTTGAACTTTTACCTTACAGAGTTAGAAAATATTAAATTATGAGTAAGATATGAAAAGAGAGTTAATGATCACTGATTCTCTTGAGTATCTTTCATAAATGAAAAACATTTTCTAGAAACATAATAGGGTAGGGAATATTTTTACAGAATGGATTCTACCTTAAATGGGGTATATAAACTTTTTTCGTTCAAAGAAGGGACTCACAGATAAGCTAAGCCCCTATACTAACACAGTTTAGCATTTTCTCTACAATTTAAGGCCTAAGAAATTTGCCTATAGAAATGAGAGATTAAGTGACTTGCCAGGATCCCTCTGTTGGTATATGTCAATAGTAGGACTTAAACCCAGGTCTTCAAGACTCTGAAACCAATTCTTCACCCACTAGAACAAACTACCTCTCACTACTTGGATACATAGGCTTTGCTTAATATTTTTACCTGATTTTGGTTCTGTTTCCTTGAGTGTAAAATTAAGGAATTGATCCAGGATAATCTCTAAGAGAATAACCAGGTGGTACCATGGATAGAGTGAAAGTCCTGGAGCCAGGACGCCTTCTTCATTTCAAATCCAGCCTCAGACACTGAACCTGTGTAAATTACTTAATGTTTACCTCTGTTTCTTATCTCTAAAACATAAATTAGAAAAGGAAATGACAAACTATTTCAATGTCTTTTTCAAAGAGACTCCAAAAAGGAGTCATGAAAAGTCAGCTTGATGGAAAAGCAGCTAAGCAACAATAACAATATCTAAATTCCTTTTTAACCTAAATTATATGGCCATAGATTAGGCTGTCATATGATCATAGATTTAGAGTTTAAGAAAATACTAGATAGATAGATAGATAGATAGATAGATAGATAGATAGATTTTTTTTTAATCAAATCTCTTCATTTCCTAGATGGAATAATTTAAACCCCCTAAAATTGGTAAGTGACTGGTCTAGTTTCTCACAACATGAAAGTGTTTTAACTGGGAGCTATAGTCACAGCCCTACACTTAGATGGCCCAGGCTATAAGGTTGAATTGTTACTGGAAGTAGCAGTGGAATTCAGCAGCCACTGAGTGTCTGAGCAGCCTTTTAAGGATCTCACTGCTCACCTTCATGTGTGAGTCAAGGATTTAGAATAGGTGCTCTAAAAATTATCTGCTTACCCAACTCTGGCCAGATTAACATGGAAGGTGAGGACTTTACTCTGTGATTGAGACACTAAAAATGTGCCAAAACTTCCAAGTTAATTCCACTCACCTTTGGTACATGGTATATGACCATACAAAATCCAAAAAAAAAAAAAAAAAAAACCAGTTCTTGTGAGAGAACTCAATAGTTATAGCCTGCAAGTAGCAGCCCTGCATGAAAAAACAAGTGGCAAATGAAAGTAACCTTACTGAGTAGGAATTGGACATATATATATATATATATATATATATATATATATATATATATATATATATATATATATAATTTTTTTTGTAGTAGCCACAGTGAAAGAGAGCTCCTGAAGCTAGTGGAGGATTTGCTATCAAACTAGTAAACAAACTCACATGCCTTCTGAAATGACAGAATGACAGGCTCATGACAATGCTATTTCCATTGCAGGAAAATGCCATGTAATCTTCATCAACCTAAGATAGATTTGGATGAATTCCAAGGCCATTACTATGTTCCCTATAATAAAATGGCTCGCTCTATATAAAAAAGGTTAAATAGGGATAAAATCATTTAAGACATTGAACAAAATGAGATAGTAAAATGATGAAAGGAAGGTACTTTTTAGTGTACAAATGGATCTCATATTTTTCCATTTGAATTACTCCTCTTGATTACATTTGACAAATTTCTACATAACATACACAATTACACTGACAATGACAGGTAATAATAGTAAGCATTTATATAGTACTTTAAGGCTTGTAAAAACTTTATAATTATTTAATTTGTCTATCCATTTTTAATATTTATATTTATTTTATTGTCATTGGAACAGAATGAAGTTGAATGATTTGTCCAAAGATACATGGTTAGTTGATATATGAACCTGGATTTAAATTTAAGTATTCTCAAATCCAGGGCCACAGCTCTATCCAGCAGACCAACTTGCTGCCTAGAAATATAGGATTCCTAATATTAGGAGATTTGAAGAATAATCCTTCCATGTGGTCTTTCCTCTTCCCTCTCATGAAATTCATCTTTCTTCCTCAAATGTCCTTAGTTCATCCTGTTTCTTCCCTAGAACAAATTTAACAAAATTATATTTTTGTTATTATATTTATTTATATATGCCTGTAATTACTTTTCACAGATCATAATTTTTGGCAATGATTTTGTGAAAAAAAGTTCCAGCATGTTGCTTTTCATTTCATATTGTGCAAACTGATCCATAACAAGCTTTATTTTTTTATTTTTTTCCTAGAGAGAGAAGCATAGAAAGGGGTTGACTACTACCTTGGATCTTTAGATTCAAGAAGACATAAATTTAAATTTGAATTCAGTCTCTAAGTAGCTGTGTGATCTTGAGCTAATCTTTAACTTTAGTCTTCCTCAATATAAAATCAGAATAATAACAATACCTATTTTTCAGAGATATAATGAGAATAAAATGAGATAATATTTGGAAAATGTTTGGCATAGTGTCTGGTACATAATAGGAACTTAAGTGGGGGGGGATGGCGGGAACACAATATATATCCCCTTATTTTCAAACAGTTTGATCACACTTGAAATTCCCAGAGGATAAAAGAAGTCAAAAAGTGCATTCATTTAACAAAGTCAACACACAAATGACCCTGAGTGACATAGCATATTGATTTAGTTTATTCTGTCTTATATACATACAAATAACAGCTGTTGTAAATAATTTGATTGGAGGGGGTGGTGAGAGAAGGATATTGGTTGCCTGAATGGAAAGAGAAAAGAACCAAAAGCTGGATGCATTAAAGTGAAGCATCATTGAGATTCACTCAAAGATTTTATCTTTTGAGTATATTCATTTTGCAAATGAGGGAATATAATTATGTATAGAAACCTTTCTACGACTCTGGTAAATGTTTATCACTCATAGGAAGAATTTTATGATTAACTTGTGTATAATGAACTTATTGCCTTGTTTTTAACCATTTCCCACCTCCTAACTTCATACTTTGTATAGATTGAGTCAACCAACCTTCATTTGTCATAAACATTTCTGACTAATTCTATCTCATGATACTCTCCTCCACATTCTTATCAATTAAAGTTTTATCATTGTTTTCTCCATAATATATTTTTTATTCATTACCTTCTTCAGGCATGACCATATGGGAGTAATGATTCCCAGGTAACTTGGGCCTAAATAATTATAAATGCTTGGGTTTCTGTTCCATCTCTCAACTTTGCCATGGAGGGGCAGAGCCAAGATGGCAGAGAAGATACACGCGAATTTGTAAGCTCCCTTCTTCCCTCAATACCAACTAGTTAAATTAGCCTCAAAAATAACATTGGACTGATAAAAAACACAAGGATTAGAAGCACAACTTACCAGCTGAAAAGAATCTGGAATTTCAACAAAAAATGTCTGTTCCAAGGGGAGAAAAAAAAGATCAGCACAGACAGGGTTAGGTGCTAGCACACTGTGACAAACAGGCTGGGGAGAAATCTGGGATCAGAGAAGCCACTGAAATTGAGGAATCTGACACAGGCTGATAGCTCTACTCTGCTTATAAAACAGCAGATCAGAAGAGAAATCAAGCCACATTAAAATATAAAGCCAGATCCTAGATCCACCTCAATCCAAAAGTGGCCTAGCACCAATGTCAGCACGGCTGTGCAGATGCCTTCTGCTGTCTAGGGCTTCCCAGACCAATAAAACCTCCACAGCATGGACCATGGTTTCCAGGCAGGCACTTCTGGTTTGAGCATAGGGCTTTTAGCATCAGCTACTAATATCCAATGGCCCCACAGGAGGTTTTGGCTGGGCTTTGGAATTCTTTCATTGTTCAGCCTTAAACTTCAGGGAAGTCGCTAGGCCACATAGCAGGGGTCCTTCACTGGGCATTCCTCCCAATGCAGCCATGCTAACCATGTCTGAGGCGTTTCCAGGGAGGGGGGAGGGGAACTTTCTCCCAGAGCTCTCTCTTAGCCCAGCCACAGGATTGCTGCATCCAGATTTAGGAAGATAATCTGAGGATCATTGGACTTCCCTAAAATTATGATGAAAAAAAGAGCCTAGATTCTATTTTACAGGAAATCGTCAAAGAGAATTGTACAGAGATAATAGAAACAGAAGGGAAAATAGATGTTGAAAGAATTCATTGAACACCTTCTGAAAAAGACCCTAATAAAAGAACTCCATGAAACATTGTGGCTAAACTGCAGAACTACCAAACTAAGGAAAAAAATATTGCAATCAGCTAGGAAAAAAACAATTCAAATATCAAGGTGCCACTATAAGGCTCACTCAAGATCTGGCTGCCTCCACATTAAAGGATCAAAGGGCCTGGAACCTGATATTCCAAAAGGCAAAAGAACAAGGATTGCAACCAAGAATAAACTACCCAGCTAAGTTTAGCATTTTCTTCCATGGGAGAAGAGGGTAATTTAATGAAATAGAGGAATTCCATTTGTTTCTAAGAAAAAAAAAAACAGAATTAAACAAAACATATGTTCTACATCCACAAGATTCCAGAGAAGCAGAAAAAAGTAAAAAAGAACTCGTGAGAACTATATCTCTGTTGTGGATATACAGAAAATTCACATGGATGATTTGATTTTACTGATATAACATAAAAAAGGGAAGTAGTAAAGGGAAGGGGATAGTATCAGATAAAGGGAAAGGAGAGGTAAAAAGAGGGAAACTACATCCCAGGAAGAGGCACAGAAAATCTACCACATTCAAGGGAATTTAGAGAGAGGGAGAACAATGGTGTGAATCTTACTCTCATCAGAGTAGGCTCAAAGAGTAAATAATTGACATATTTGTTTTTCAGAGAATTCTCTCTCACCTCATTATAAGGAGGGAATGGAAAAGGGAAAAGGAAAAGGGGAATAAGGGAAGGATACAAGAAAGGGGAATGGACTTAAAAGAAGGGAGGAGGGATACTAAAAAGGGAGGGCTGCACGTCACAAGTGGAGTCCATAAATTAAATAATGGGGAAGGGGTTTAGGGGGGACAAGGGGAAAAAAGCATAATCTGGGGATAATATGCTGGCAGGAAATACAGAATTAGTAATTTTAACTGTACATGTGAATGGGGTGAACTCTCCCATTAAATGGAGGCAGATAGCAGACTGGATCAAAAATCAGAACCCTACAATATGTTGTTTACAGGAAACAAACTTAAAGCAGGGAGATACATGCAAAGTAAAGGTAAAAGGTTGGAGCAGAATCTATAATGTTTCAGATAAAGCAAAAAAATCAGGGGTAGCCATCCTTATCTCAGATCAAGCAAAAACAGAAATTGATCTAATTAAAAGAGATAAGGAAAGAAACTATATCCTGCTAACAGGTAGCATAGACAATGAAGCCATATCAGTACTAAAGATATATGCACCAAGTGGTATAGTATCTGACTTCCTAAAAGAAATGTTAAGAGAGTTGCAAGAAGAAAGAGACAGTAAAACTATAATAGTGGGAGATCTCAACATTGGACTCTCAGAATTAGACAAATCAAACCACAAAACAAATAAGAAAGACATTAAAAAGGTAAATAAAACATTAGAAAAACTAGGTATGATAGACCTTTGGAGAAAACTGAATGTTAATAGAAAGAAGAATACTTTCTTTTCAGCAGTTCATGGAACCTATATAAAAATTTACCATATATTAGGACATAAAGATCTCAAAATTAAATGCAGGAAGGCAGAAATAGTAAATGCCTTCTTCTCAGATCACAATGCAATAAAAACTACATTCAATAAGAAATTAGGGGTAAATAGACCAAAAAGTAATTGGAAACTAAATAATCTCATCTTAAAGAATGACTGGGTGAAACAGCAAATTATAGAAACAATAATTTCACCCAAGATAATGACAATGATAATACATCATTCCAAAATTTGTGGGATGCAGATAAAGCGGTAATAAGGGGAATTTTTATATCTTTAGAGGCTTACTTGAATAAAATAGAGAAAGAGAAGATTAATGAACTGGGCGTATGACTTAAAAAGCTAGAAAAAGACCAAATTAAAAAACCCCAACCAAAAACTAAACTTGAAATTTTAAAATTAAAAGGAGAAATCAATAATATTGAAAGTAAAGAAACTATTGAATTAATAAATAAAACTAAGAGTTGGTTTTATGAAAAAATGAAAACGGGGATCTTGCCACCAATGTAGAGGAAATTAGAGCAATAATAAGGAGTTACTTTGCCTAACTTTATGCCAATAAATTTGATAACTTAAGTGAAATGGATGACTACCTCCAAAAATATAGGCTTCCTAGATTAACAGAGGAGGAGGTAAACTGCTTAAATAGTTCCATTTCAGAAAAAAAAAAATAGGACAAGCTATTAATGAACTCCCCAGGAAAAAATCCCCAGTACCAGATGGATTCACATGTGAATTCTACCAAACATTTAAAGAAAAATTAACCCCAATGTTATACAAACTATTTGAAAAAATAGGGGATGAAGGAGTCTTACCAAGCTCCTTTTATAACACAGACATGGTACTGATACATAAACCATGTAGATTGAAAACTGAGAAAGAAAACTATAGACCAATCCCCTTAATGAATATTGATGCTAAAATCTTGAATAAGATATTAGCAAAAAGACTTCAGAAAATCATCTCCAGGATAATACACTATGATCAAGTAGGCTTTATTCCAGGAATGCAGGCCTGGTTTAATATTAGGAAAACTATTAATATAATTGACCATATTAATAATCAAATTAATAAAAACCATATGATCATCTCAATAGATGCAGAAAAAGCATTTGACAAAATCCAACATCCATTCCTCCTAAAAACACTTGAGAGTATAGGAATAAATGGACTGTTCCTTAAAATAGTCAGGAGCATATATTTAAGACCGTCAGTAAGCATACTATGTAATGGAGATAAACTGGAACCTTTCCCAGTAAGAGGGGGAATGAAACAAAGTTGCCCACTATCACCATTACCATTCAATATTGTATTAGAAATGGTAGCCTCAGCAATAAGACTCGAGAAAGATATCAAAGTAATAAGAGTAGGTAATGAGGAAATCAAAATATCACTCTTTGCAGATGATATGATGGTATAGTTAGAGAACCCCAGAGGTTCTAATAAAAAGTTATTAGAAATAATTCACAACTTTAGCAAAGTTGCTGGATACAAAATAAATCCACATGAATCCTCAGCATTTTTATACATCACAAACAAAATGAAACAGCAAGAGATACAAAGAGAAATTCCATTCACTTACAACTGTTGAGAATATAAAATATTTGGGAATCAAAGTCAGGAATTATATAAGCACAATTACAAAACACTTGCCACAAAAATACAGTCAGATTTAAATAATTGGAAAGACATTCAGTGCTCATGGATAGGCCAAACGAATATAATAAAAATGACAATTCTCCCCAAACTAATCTATTTATTTAGTAATATAACAATCAGACTCCCAAAAACTATTTTATTGACCTAGAACAAATAACAACAAAATTCATATGGAAGAAGAAAAGGTTGGGAATTTCAAGGGAATTAATGAAAAAAAAAAAGTCAGATGAAAGTGGTCTAGCTGTGCCTGATCTAAAGCTATATTATAAAGCAGCAGTCACCAAAACCATTTGGTATTGGCTAAGAAATAGAATTGTCGGTCAATGGAATAGATTAGATACACAGGACAAAATAGGGTACAACTATAGCAATCTAGTGCTTGAGAAACCCAAAGATACCAACATTTGGGATAAGAATTCATTATTTGAAAAAAAAACTGTTGGGAAAACTGGAAATTGGTATGGCAGAAATTATATACCAAGATAAGATCAAAATGGGTCCATGATTTAGGCATAAAGAATGAGATCATAAATAGATTAGAGGAACAGAGGATAGTCTACCTTTCCAACCTGTGGAGGAACAAGCAATTTATGACCAGAGGAGAACTAGAGATCATTATTGATCACAAAATAGAAGATATTGATTACATCAAATTAAAAAGCTTTTGTACAAAGAAAACTAATGCAAAGACAATTAGAAAGGAAGTAACAAATTGGGAAAATATTTTTACAGTAAAGGTTCTGATAAAGGTCTCAATTCCAAAATATATAGAACTGACCCTAATTTATAAGAAATCCAACCATTCTCCAATTGATAAATGGTCAAAGGATATCAACAGACAATTTTCAGATCATGAAATTGAAACTATATCCACTCATATGAAAGAGTGTTCCAAATCACTACTGATCAGAGAAATGCAAATTAAGACAACTCTGAGATACCACTACACACCTGTGAGATTGCTAAGATGACAGGAACAAGTAATGATGAATGTTGGAGGGGATATGGAAAAACCGGGACACTGATACATTGTTGGTGGAGTTGTGAGAGAATCCAACCATTCTGGAGAGCAATTTGGAACTATGCCCCAAAATTTATCAAACTGTGCATACCCTTTGATCCAGCAGTGCTACTACTGGGCTTATATCCCAAAGAAATACTAAACATGAGAAAGGGACTTGCATGTGCCAAAATGTTTGCGGCAGCTCTTTTTGTAATGGTTAGAAACTGGAAAATGAATGGATGTCCATCATTTGGAAAATGGTTGGGTAAATTATGGTATGTGAATGTTATGGAATATTATTGCTCTGTAAGAAATGACCAGCAGGAGGAATACAGAGAGCTTTGGAGAGACTTGCATGAACTGATGCTGAGTGAAATGATCAGAAACAGGAGATCACTATACAATTCAAGAACAATACTGTATGAAGATATATTCTGATGGAAGCATTTATCTTCAACATGAAGATCCAAGTCACTTCCCGTTGATCAATGATGGACACAAACAGCTACCCCCAGAGAAGGAACACTTGCAATGGAACATAAACTATTAGCACTAGTGTCTTTCTACCCGAGTTACTTATATCTTCGGAATCCGATTCTTAATGTGCAACAAGAAAATTGTATTTACACACATATATTGTACCTAGGTTATACTATAACACATTTAATATGTATAGGATTGCCTGTTATCTAGGGAAGGGATTAAAGGGAGGGAGGGGAAAATCTGGCAAATTGAATACAAGGGATAATGTTATAAAATATTACTCATGTATATGTACTGTCAAAAAAATGATAATTATAAGATTAATTAAAAAAATAACTTTGTCATGAGCCATCCCTCCTACTTCACCATGGTCAGAACATAGTCCATAGCTGTACCTATTGAACCCATTCTCTTCTTATTTCAGATCCTCCTCCTTCTTTACAAATGAAATTCACCTCTCTTGCTCAAAGTTTTTGGAGCATTCTATATTACTCATCTGTATTTATGTAATCATATTTTGGTCATATTTCCATTCATATTCATTCATTTATTCATTCATTCATTCATTCATATGTTCCATTGCTTTTAATAGCACACAATTTTTTTAAGAGAGCTCATGATGAGGGCTAACATTTTTTATCTATTTATCTACATATATGTTTTTTTTTTGTTTGTTTGTGTGTGTGTGTGTATGAGTGTTTGTGTGTTGCTTAATTAATTAATTGATGGTTAATTACCTTTTCCCACATCACCATTTATTTTTGTCTATTTTGTTCCTTTTACTACAAACACAATAATTTGTTTGGCAGAGTGCATATACAAGGAGGCACTTAAAAATGCTTATTGGTTGATAGAAAATTTTAAATTAAACACATCAAAACAGATTTATGGTATAATATTATTCTCTAAAATGTAATATTCTCTAGAAGTAGGTTTCTTGGGGGGCTTCTGGGAACAGCCTTAGTGTCAGTTCACCTTCAAATGCAGCCAGGAGTTAAAATCCACCTTTCCAAATCTTTCCTCCTTCACTTGGGGCTCAGCTAGTTTTCTGGAGTCTTTCTGGATCTTGGTTTCAGTGTTCTCCATAGGACAGCCTACCTCCACTTCTCTGTCTTCCTTTGTTCTGCCCAACTGTCTTTTCTGGCTTGTGAATCTCCTCAACTAAATCCTGGCTTGTGAATCTTCCTGACTGAATCCCGGTTGAGGCTCTTAGCTTATATATGCTTTCTTAAACGTGTGAATCTTGTAGAATTCTAATAAGTACTAAGTACATTATTGAAGTAGAGAACTGTTAAGTATCATGCTAAATTAGATAATTGACTTAGCACGTTGTAAGAATTCTAACATCTTCTGCTTTCTTTTGATTTTAGAACATAGGTGGTCCTGATCTCCCTGACTTCTCAAGGAGAGGAGAACCCCCAAAAAGAAGGTGATCATGCCTTCCTTGACTGCTCAAAAAAGAAGTGAAAACACCCTAAAAAGGAAGTGATCAAGCCCTGCCTGAAGTCTCAGGAAGGGAGATGAAAACACCAAAGGAAATGGGAAATCAAATCAGATTAGCAAGTTTCTGAAGGAGCTCACTCTTAAAACAGGTATACATAAATTCATTAATATGCGAAGTTCCACACATCATTACATAAATTACATAAGCACATAGTAACATAACACAGACTAGTAGTCATGTAATAAATAACATGAATCAACATGAGGAATTATACATGTCCACAAGTCCTAGAGATAGTCCAAAATCAATCTATTGTCCATTAGTTCATGTGCTAGGAATCCAATAATTCCTGCAAATTTTGCACTCCTGCAATACTCATCAACAATTTTTCATCTTAAATAATCCAATAATTCCTACTGGTTTTCAAGTCCTGCAAGAGTCTCATTATCAGCCATGCTCTTTCAGTGTCAGATATTTCTTAGATCTGCTCCTTTATTTCCAGATTTTTCTCTTTTTTTGTCTTTCTTTAAAGGACAAGGTGAATATGGCTCATTGGCACCCATCTGATTCCTTCTCCATCTGTAGAAATACAAGCAAACCCTTTCTCCCAAGCAGTTAACCTATCTAATTCCTTGCTATGTATCACTTTCTAAATCTCTCCTCATCATCTAGCAATTGCATTGGAGCTGTTTGCACTGGACACTGCCTTGTTGGTTTAAAAAGCCTGGTGTAATCCCTTTCTGCTATGTGATTGCTTTTTTGCTGATTGATCGCATCAGAGCCCTGAACTTCTAAAGACTCTCTGGGTATAAATTCAGCTGCCATCATGTCCCACCTGTCTCTTGTATGATACATTGGAGCAAGGGGCTGCCCCTCATTTCCCTGGGTCAATCTACATTCTGAGGCTCAGTGGAAGCCTTTGTGGCATTTTGGACATAGGGTTTTGGGTCTTCTCTCACCCTGTCTTCTCACTCTATATCCATATCTACATTGGGCTCTCAGATGTCCAATCTTTCCACACTGAAAACATCGATCAGTTTCTCTAGATGTCCCTTGCCAAGAGGGTCTTCCCATGTTCAGCATGGTCTGGGTATAAAAAGCATATGTGCCTGCTGTGGCACAATTTTGTATGATCTCCTCTAAAGGAGTATCTTTGTGTAGTCCCCATATAATTCTTTTGCAAATCTCATTAGCATTTTCTTTTGCCAGATGTCTGGTCATTATTTCTATAGTTGCATTTTCTCCAATGGTTCTTGTGACAACTGTTTTCAAATGTCCCACAAAATCAGCAAAAGGTTCATTGGGACCTTGTTCTATTTTTGTGAAGGTTTTAGCTCCATCTTTCTCTGAGAAAGAACCCCAAGCTTTTATAGCAGCAGTAGCAATCTGTTTATATGCTGTTGTGGGTTAATTAATCTGATCTAAATTCTCTTAATACTGACCTTCACCTGGTAGTTGGTCAAAAGTGACTTGTACATTAACTCCTATTTGCCTATTGCATTGGCCTTGAATCCTAGATAATTCATGATACTCTGAAAACCACAATAACTTTTGTCCAGGTTCTAAAAATGTCCTTGCTATGGATTTCCAATCACTGCGGGTTAGGATTTCATAAGCCAAATTATCTAGTAACATCTTAACATAAGATAATGTAGCCCCATAAAGAGTTCAACCTTTTTTCAAATTCATATTTTTTTTTCCAGATCAAAAGGAGTGTATCTGTATCTTCTCCTTTGTTTACCTGAAAGGTCAAGCTTTTCAATCATAGGGTATGTATTTATTTTTAAATCAGATATATCCTTTCATCTCTATCCTTGACTAATGGCTTTTGTAATGTTGTCATAAGCTACTTTATAGGTGATTCTGTTTGTGTCATTGCCTTTCCCCCTTCTCCTTCTCCCTCCACCCATGAAGGGTTAATTGATGGAAGTAGGTCAGGGGATGGGAAATACTCCTGTTGCAAAGTGCCACACTCAGAATTGTACTTTAACTCATTTCTTATCTGATTCTTCATCCTTTTCACTGAGTTATTTGGCACCTCCCCCTGCTGCTTTTTCTTCTTTTTTTCTTATTTTATAACTTATATAATTTCATAAAGCCAGTTTTATTAAATTATATGTATTAAGTGTGTCTTTGGAAATTGAGCTAGGCCCATTTTCATTGTAGAATTGACATAGTTGCTCTCCTACTAATTTCCACTCCTCTAGATCCAATTATGTTTTCCTTAAAGAACCAAGGATATTTGTACTCTAAAGTTTCTAAAAGTTCAGTGAACTGCTCCCAAATTATAATCAAACCTTGGCTTTTCATAATTCTGATAATTCTCTCTACACATTTTCCTTGAAGAGGAAAAGAAGGCTGTTTTCTAAACATCTGTCCCATTGTAGCTGAAATACTATTTTAGCCCTTTAACAAAGTTTCCTTGTTATACTCACCCTAATTTCTGGGTTGAGGAGACTTTTCTACTGAAACCAAGATTGAAGGATTTTCTACTGAAATCAGGATCATGTCTGCCCCATGTTGGGTGCCAAAATGTAATGTTCTTCTCTAAAGATGTAATTTTCTCTGAGAACAGGTTTCTTGAGGGGCTTCTTGTAGCAGCCTTAGTTTCAGTTCACCCCAAATGCAGCCAGGAGTTAAAGTACAAATCCTTTACTGTCTCTTTCCAAATCTTGTTTCCTTTACTTGGGGCTCAGCTAGTTTTCTGGAGGCCTTCCAGATATTGGTTTCATTTTCTCCACAGGACACCCTGCCTCCCATTTCTCTGTCTTCCTTCATTCTAACCGACTATCTTTTCTGGCTAGTGAACTCCCCAAATGAATCCTGGTTGAGGCTCCTAGCTTATATATGCTCTCTTAAAGGTGTGAATCTTGTAGAATTCTAATAAGTACAAAGTACATTAGTCAACTAGAGAACTGTTAAGTACCATACTAAATTAGATAACTGACAGCACCTTGTAAGAATGTAAACATTATGATAGTATAACTTCCAAATAAAGAGGAATATATTTGTTCACTTTAGTCAAAAAATATGGAGTAGAGAAATTTGAAAACTTCTCTTTTCATGGAATTTCCATTTTGATTGAAATTAGCTTTGCAATTTTTAAAGAAGTCAAGTTTTCACTTTATAATTTGATCTATTTTTAGGATAAATAAAGTTAGCTACAACAGCAGGCATGCATCTAAAACAATATTAATATGGCTGACATATAGTTCTTTCTCTTGATTGAAACTTTAAGGTTTCTTTTATATGAGTTCAATGATTACTAGCCCTGCTTTTTTTTTTTTTTTTTTTTTTTTTCTAATAAATTCTACACTTGATCTTTGTTTTTGTGTTTGTGTATTTCTCTTATTTCCTATCCTTGGTTACTCTTCTA
Organism: Sminthopsis crassicaudata; assembly: GCF_048593235.1. NCBI lineage: Eukaryota > Metazoa > Chordata > Mammalia > Dasyuromorphia > Dasyuridae > Sminthopsis > Sminthopsis crassicaudata. The sequence goes on from NC_133620.1 coordinate 79,547,775, forward strand.
CTTTAGTTCTACTCCATAACTTGCTTTTGTATTGCTTAACCTCCCCCACCCATCTTTCTCTTATCTTATCTTCCCACCTTTTTTCTTCCTCTTTATCCTATTCTGATTAGTCTATAAACATTATTCTACTACTCTTCTATCCCATCTTATCTTTATTAATCCCACCTTATTTCTCTTTAGATTTTGGAGGTGCTATAGTATACTCCTCAGATATATATAGTGTGTGTGTGTGTATATATATATATACATATATGTATGTATATATATATATGTGTGTGTGTGCGTGTGTGTGTGTGTGTATGTGTGTGTGTGTGTGTGTGCAGATATATGTATGAATGAATATGTATTGTTTCTTTTTGAACCCATTCCCCAAGTCAGTATGTTTTCAAAACTGTCAGCTCTCCTCTTCCATCTAATGCCTGCAAATCAAGTGTTTACTCTGAATGTAATTAGGATAGCATAATTACAATTTTTATCTTCTCCCAGACAGTTTTATTTTTTAGAGTTAGATCATATCATGTGTATCCCAATTTTTACTTTGAACTACCCAGTTAATTGATGTCAATGTTGTACATATGGTTCCCTATTTCCATGTATAAAACATAGTTTGTTTTTTATTGAGTCCATTGAAATTAGTCTTTGATGTTGGCTCTTTTATGGTAAATTTTCTATAGCATTCAGGTTTTATTGAGACAAATCTGTGAGTTTATTGAATGTTCTTTTTTGTTGTGGTTCTTGTTGAACATTATATTTAGTTTTGGTGGATATGATATTTTTGGCCATAGGTTGTTGTTGTTTTTTTTTTTTTTTTTTTTTTTTTCTTTCCATTGTAAACAGATAATATTCTAAGATCAATGGTCTTTTGTTGCAGCTGCTGATAAATCTTGTACAATTCTAACTGTACCTCCAGCATATTTGATTTTTTTCTTTTATTTTCCTTGTAAATTTTTCTCTTAGATCTATGGTATACAAAATTTAGCAATAATATTTTTTATGTGTTTTTCTTGTAAATTCTCTTTTGAGGTGGTGATTGGAGGATTTTTTCTATTTCTACTTTCCTTTCATTTTTTATCACTCCAGGATAACTTCCCTTTATTACTTTTTGTAATATTGTATCAAGATTACTTTTTTGATATCTCTGGCTTTACTTCAGCTCTCCTCTCTGACCTTGAACCCCCAAACCGAAGCTCCATGCTCCTGCCAGTGTCACAACATACTTGCCTCACTACTTCTACACCCACCAGGTATGCTGGTTCCTTCTCACCCAGGGCTGCATTTTTGCAACACAGCTGGATTTAGAGTTCCTAATGTAATGCCAGAGAAACTGAGATAAGATAGAGATTAGAGAGTATTTAATATTTTATTTTAAAGGGAGAAGTTTACTGGGACCAAATGGATCCATGGTTTGGTCCTAGGGCTGAATGAGACTATTTTCTCCAAGAATCCATTAAACAACGTGAGTTCTTAATGACATATATACAGGTGACTCAGATACTGGGGGTAGACTGAGGTAGGAGCAGAGTCAGCACTGACAGCAGAGCAGGAAGGGACTATCAATCTGATTCTGACAGGATGGAATGAGGCATCTTGATAAGATGATATCTATATTCTGACAGATTTGGATGGAGAGAGGCATTCTGATATTCTAAAATATAAGATCTTTTATCCTTATCAAATATTCTGATGATTTAGAGAGAGGGATTGTTTTGCAGCATTGAGCAGAACAATTGAAGCAGATCAATTCAGGGAATTGAGGCAGGACAATTTAGGGAAACTGAGCCAGGATGATAAAAGAGAACTGTAACACTAATCAACAGAGGTTCTCTCAGTTTTCCTGGACTCAGAACCAAACACCCCATGCTGTCTAGAAGATGAAATTTTTATGGTTTAGGCTGAGATTATCTCCTGACCCAGCTAGTCCCTTCTTGCTTGCTATTTCAGTAGAATTAGCATAGACATATTTACATTTCACATGGATTAAATCTCAGTCCCAGGGTCTTTCTTCAGGTCTTCTTAGGTTTTACTCTAAATCTTATTTGTTTTTCACTGGCCTTCATTTGCCCTGAGGTGCTATTTTCTTTTGCTTGTATATGGTGGAAATCTGGAGAGTTTTGAATATTTGGACCAACTCTGCCATCTTTTCAGAATCCTCCCATCCTTTTTTATTTTGATGAGATGATTTTCCCACTCATCCAGGATCTGTAAAAAGAGAGAACTTTGGCATTTCCCTCTCCTTCCTACTGCTTTTGTCCCCCATCTAATCAGTTGCAGATTCCAAATAATATTATCTCAAAAACATGTCTTGGGGAATAGGAAGGAATCAAAACAAGTATGTATTAAAAGTGACCATGAAATGTGCTTTTGAAAAAGAGAAAGAAACAAGTATGAAGTAAAAGCTTACTATGTGTCAGGTACTGTGCAAAGTGCTTTATAAATAATATCTAAGTTTATAATAATAATAACTCTGTGAGGTATTGTGTTCAGTCATTTTCCAATCTTTTCTGACTCTTTGGCCTCATTTAGAGTTTTCTTGGCAAAGAGATTGAAGTCATTTGCCATTTCCTTCTCCAGTTCATTTTCCAAAGGAGAAAACTGAAGTAAATAGGATTAAGTGGTTTTCCTAGGGTCAATATCCCTGGCCAGATTTAAAGTCAATAAGAGGAGTCTTTCTGTCTCTCCAGACCTGTCTATTCATTCTGTCACCTAGCTGCTCTTATCCTGTGAGATAGATGCTATCTATTGAGATTCTCATTTTGAACTTGAGGAAACTGAGGTAAACAATGATGAAATGAATTGTCCACAGTTGCACACCTAATAAGTGAATCAGATCAAATTTGAACTCAAATCTTTCTGATTCTGTATCTATACAACTTGCTTCTGGATTCAATACCCTACTCTTCTTGACCTATATTTCATGCTCCTCCCACAGAAGCAGCTAGTACATGGACTCAGGAAAGTTAGAGTTTGAATCCTGCCCCAGTAACTTACTATCTGTGTGAACTTAGATAAGTCATTTAATCATTGCCTGCCTCAACTTTCGCATCTGTAAACTGAAGATAACAATAATAACTACATGTAAGATTGTTTTAAGGATAAAATAATATTTGTTTGTAAAAGATTTGTTGGTGTTATATGTTTATTATATAATATGAGTTATTATTTTTATCTCCTCATGCTTCAAATATTGACATGATCTTTGAACATGTTTCCCTGACACTCTTGTGCCTATCTATTTAAGAAGCATAGACTGTTGACCCTGGTAGCAAGAGGATCTGAGTAATCCAACCTCAGGCACTTACTGGGTTATACTTGAGCCAATTATTTAACCTTCTTTGCCTCAGTTCCTCATCTATAAAATGAGCTATAGAAGGAAGTAGCAAATTGCTCCTGTATCTTTGCCAAGAAAACCAAAATGGAGTCATAAGTAAATGGTTACAACTGCAAAACAGTTGATCCACAACAATAATAGCAGCAATAACAACACCTTAACCTTCTTTATGATATGAACCTAATAGTAAAAACATTTAGAGGGTACTGATTCCCTTTAGGATATAATATAAGCTTCTATTTAACATTTAAGACATTTCTCAAAATGACTCCAAACTAATTGTATACCCATATTTTAAATTAATTTTCTTTGTACATTATCTTTTAACCATATTAGATAATTAGCTATTCTTTCATCCTGACATCTACAAACAGTTGTACAGACCTTGTATCTAAAGTTCTTGCACAAACTTTCATTAAGAGTATATTACTATAGCTGCTAGGTGGTACAGTGGATAGAGCACAAGCCCTGAAATCAGGAAGACCTAAGTTCAAATCTGCTTTTGGACACTTAACACTTCCTGATTGTGTGATCCTGGGCAATTAACTTAACCACAATTACCTCAGGGGGGAAAATATATATATGTATCATTTACTAGATTCTGTAGTAGGCTTACAGGGATCAAGATAGGGATTAAGTTAGATAAAGAGAATGAATCTGTAATTTCATTGATTTAGAAGTAGAATTTATATACCAATGCAAATCAGCATTTTCTATGAGATATCTAGTCCTAGAAATTTTGCTTAAAGTCACAAGCCAGTCTTCCTGGTTCTGAATTCAATCCTCTTGTCATAATACCACTGTAATTCTTCTTGTGAAGCATTGTTCAGTTTTCAAAAATGATAACACCTGATATTTTCAAAGCAAAATACATTATATGAGCAATAAAATATAGTGCAAATGACATTTTAAAACAATGTGTTAAAGTCCTCTACAATAATATGAAGCGAGAAAGCCAACAATTTTAATGAGGAAGCATCAGAGAAGGCTTTGTAGAAAAAAGTAGTGGTTAATCTAGTACCTGATAAAAAGAAGAAATCTGAAAGACTTAAGGATTATTGGCAAGAACTCTAGATACATGTTCTGTACAACAATAATCATCAGAAAAGGAAGGAAATAAACTATTATTATGGGTCATGAGCCAGGCTAAATACTTTATAAATATATTATTCAATCCATAATTTCATGGGAATGATTTTGCAGGAATTCTTAATGTTTCCTTTGTTTGATCTTTTAGGCACTTTAATGAACCCTTTGGACATCTTCTCAGAATAATGTTCTTATATTCATAAAATGAAATACAAGAGACAGAAAATTAATATATGAAATACAGTTTTTAAAATGTTATAAAACATAACCAAGGACATAAGCAAAGAACAACATACCTAGTAGGTTACAGTACCAGTAGACTATCTTTATCAGTTTTGTGGCTGAAAAAAATTTATCATCTGATGATAAATCTTTATAGTGAGTCTTTCTAAAGCTTCAAATTGGGCTCTTAATGACATACATTCTTATGGTTTTTCACTGTCTTTAAAATATTCCCTACGTAGTAGATCCTATCAAATATGATACTCTATTACTTTAATATTTGAGAAATTTGGTTCACATTTTTGATAAGATGAGATATCAAAGCCTCACTTTAATTATGCAAGCCATTTATACATAGTGACATAAAATAGTCCAAACAAAATGAAAATATAAATTGAATATTTTAATGATTAGAAAAACAATAAAATAATGCATTGAATAATAATGAGAAATTTGGCCAATTAGCATATCTAAATGTGTGGCAGCTGCACAAATCTTTAAAGAGCTATTACATTAAAGAATGAATAGACAAGGAGAATAATCAACATAAATATGATATTATGAGGGTGCAGAGTACCATCAAGCTAACATTTCTAGTATAATGTTGATTAATAGTCATGATAATGTACAACCTTACAAACTTATGCTACTATTTTATCTGCTTTATATATAATGTTGCTGATATATTTATACCATTTATATTTATTTACTATATTATCATTATATATTTATATAAGGATTAAATCCTTAAATTAAAAATAATTTATAATAAATTAATTATAATTTAATAAATTAATAAAATAAATAGATAGGTATAATAAATCTTTAGCCATTTCATCCTATGCTCTCTCATGTTTGATTAAGAATAGATATTGTATTTTATCAAATGCTTTTTCGGCATCCATTGACATAATTTCCTGATATTGAACCACTCTTGCATTCCTGGTATAAAACCCACTTGCCCCTAGTGCTTTACCCTAGTGATAAATTGCTGTAATCTATTTATTTATATTTTATTTAAGAATTTTTCATCTATATCCATTAGGGACATTTATTTTTAATTGTATTTCTCAGTTTTGACTCCTCCTGATTTAGGTATCAGCACTATATATGTGTCATAAAAGGAATTTGATAAAACTCCTTCACCGATTTTTTCAAGAAGTTTATGTATTATTGAAATTAATTGTCCTTTAGTAAAATTTAAATAGTAGAATTCACTTGTAAATCCATTTGGCACTGGAAATGTTTTCTTAGAGAGTTCATTGATGGCTTGTTAAATTAATTTTTTTTCTAAAGTGGGGTTATTAAAGTAATTTATTTTCCCTTCTGTTAATTTATACCACACATTTTTTTTTCAATTTATTTATTTGCAAACCATGTACATGAGTAATTTTTCCAACACTGACACTTGCAAAACCTTTTGTTTTAAAATTTCCCCTCTTTCCTCCCAACTCCCTCTCTTAGCTGGCAGGTAGTCCAATACATGTTAAATATGTTGAAATACATGTTAAATCCAATACACATATAAATATTTATACAATTATTTTACTGCATAAGAAAAATGAGATCAAGAAGGAAGGAAAAAAACTGAGAAAGAAAACAAAATTCAAGCAAATAACAACAAAAAGAGTTAAAATGCTATGTTGTGTTCAACACGCTGTTCCCACAGTTTTCTCTCTGAGTGTAGATGGCTCTTTTCATCACTGAACAATAGAACTGGTTTGAATTATCTCATAATTGAAGAGAGCCATGCCCATCAGAACTGATCATTGTATAGACTTGTTGTTGCCATGTATAATGATCTCCTGGTTCTATACATTTCACTTAGCATCAGTTCATGTAAGTCTCTCCAGGCCTTTCTAAAATCATCCTACTGGTCATTTCTTGCTGAACTGAATACTCCATAGAATTCATATACCCTAATTTCTTCAGCCATTCTCTAATTGATGGGCATCCACTCAATTTCCAGTTCCCTGATACTACAAAAAGGGCTGCCACAAACAATTTTGCACATGTGGGACCCTTTCCCTCCTTTAAGATCTCTTTGGGATATAAGCCCAGTAGAAATATTGCTGAATCAAAGGTTATGGTCAGTTTGATAACTTTTTGAGCATAGATCCAAATAGCTCTCCAGAATGGTTGTATCCATTCACAGTTCCACCAACAATGTATCAGTGCCCCAGTTTTCCCACATCCTCTACAACATTCAGCATTATTTTTTCCTGTCATCCTAGACAATATTACAGGTATGTAGTGGTATCTCAGAGTTGTCTTAATTTTCTTTTCCCTGATCAATAGTGATTTGGAGCATCTTTTCATGTGACTACATATAATTTTAATTTCTTCATCTGAAAATTGTCTGTTCATATTCTTTGACCATTTATCAATTGGGGAATGGCTTGAAGTATTATAAATTTGAGTCAATTTTCTATATATTTTATAAATGAGGCCTTTATCAGATCCTTTGGATGTAAAAGTGTTTTCCTAATTTTTTGCTTTCCTTCTAATCTTGTCTGCATTAGTTTTGTTTGTTTAAAAACTTTTTAACTTAATCAAAATTATCTATTGTGATCAATAATGATCTCTAGTTCTTCTTTTGTCATAAATGCCTCCTCCACAAATCTGAGAGGTAAACTATCCTGTGTCCTTCTAATTTGTTTATAGTATCATTCTTTATTTCTAGATCTTGAACCCAGTTTCACCTTATTTTGGTGTATAATATTAGGTGTGGTTCTATGCCTACTTTCTGCCATACTAGTTTCCAATTTTCCCAGATGTTTTTGTCAAATAGTGAACTCTTATCCCAAACACTGGGGCCTTTAGATTTGTCAAATACTAGATGACTATACTCACTGACTATTTTGTACTGTGAACCTAACCTATTCCACTGAACAACTTCTCTATTTCTTAACCATGACTGCTGCTTTATAATATAGCTTTAGATTTGGTATGGCTAGGCCACCTTCATTTGCTTTTCTCTTCATCAATTCCTTTGACATTTTGACCTTTATTCTTCCAGGTGAATTTTGTTGTTATTTTTTCTAGGTCAGTAAAATTGTTTCATTGGAGTTTGATTGGTATAGCACTATATAAATAGATAAATTTAGGGGTTATTGTCATCTTTATTATATCCTATCTGTGAGCTCTTGATATTTTTCCAATTGCTTAGATCTGACTTTATTTGTATGGAAAGATAGAAAGTGATTTGTAATTTTGCTCATATAGTTTCTTTTTAATTTTTTTTGGTTAATTTTTATTTATAATATTTTTGACAATATATAACATCAGTAATTTTTTTTACAACATTATCCCTTGTACTTCCTTCTATTCCAAATTTTCCCCTCCTTCCCTTCACCCCCTCCCCTAGATGGCAGGCATTCCCATACATATTAAATATGTTATAATATATCCTAGATACAGTATTTATGTGCAGAACCGAATTTTGATGTTGTTGTTGCAAAGGAAGAATTGGATTCAGAAGGTAAAAATAACCTGGGAAGAAAAACAAACAAACAAAAAATGCAAACAGTTTACACTCATTTCCCAGTGTTCCTTCTCTGGGTGTAGCTGATTCTGTCCATCATTGATCAATTGGAACTGGATTAGATCTTCTCTATGTTGAGGATATCCACTTTCATCAGAATATATCCTCATAGAGTATTGTTGTTGAAGTGTATAATGATCTCCTAGTTCTGCTCATTTCACTCAGCATCAGTTGATGTAAGTCTCTCCAAGCTTCTCTGTATTCATCCTGCTGGTCATTTCTTACAGAACAATAATATTCCATAGCACTCATATACCACAATTTACCCAACCATTCTCCAATCGATGGGCATCCATTCATTTTCCAGTTTCTAGCCACTACAAAAAGGGCTGCCACAAACATTTTGACACATACAGGTCCCTTTCCCTTCTTTAGTATTTCCTTGTGATATAAGCCCAGTAATAACACAGCTGGATCAAAGTTTGATAAATTTTTGGGCATCATTCCAGATTGTTCTCCAGAATGGTTGGATTCTTTCACAACTCCACCAACAATGAATCAGTGTCCCAGTTTTCCCACATCCCTTCCAACATTTATCATTATTTTTACCTGTCATCTTAGCCAATCTGACAGGCGTGTAGTGGTATCTCAGTGTTGTCTTAATTTGCATTTCTCTGATCAGTAGTGATTTGGAACACTCTTTCATATGAGTGGAAATAGTTTCAATTTCTTCATCTGAAAATTGTATGTCCATATCCTTTGACCAGATATCAATTAGAGAATGGCTTGATTTCTTATAAATGAGTGTCAATTCTCTGTATATTTGTGAAATGAGGCCTTTATCTGAACCTTCAATTGTAAAAAAAACAAATATAAAAAACTGTAAAAAATGCGTTACTTCTCTTCTAATCTTGTTTGCATTAGATTTGTTTGTATAAAACCTTTTTAATTTGATGTAATCAAAATTCTCTATTTTGTGATCAATAATGATCTCTAGTTCTCCTTTGGTCACAAATTCCTTCCTCTTCCAAAAGTCTGAGATGTAAACCATCCTATGTTCCTCTAATTTATTTATGATCTCAATCTTTATGCCTAAATCATGGATCCATTTTGATCTTATCTTAGTATGTGGTGTTAAGTGTGGGTCCATGCCTAGTTTCTGCCATACTAATTTCCAGTTTTCCCAGCATTTTTTGCCAAATAATGAATACTTATCCCAAAAGTTGGGATCTTTGGGTTTGTCAAACACTTGATTGCTATTTTTATTCACTATCTTGTCCTGTGAACCTAACCTATTCCACTGATCAACGAGTCTATTTCTTAGCCAATACCAAATGGTTTGGGTGACTGCTTATTTATAATATAGTTTTAGTTCAGGTACAGCTAGGTCTGCTTCATTTAAATTTTTTTTTCATTAATTCCCTTGAAATTCTCGACCTCTTGTTCTTCCATATGAATTTTGTTGTTAATTTTTCTAGGTAATTAAAATAGTTTCTTGGGAGTCTGATTAGAATAGCACTAAATAAATAGATTAGGGAGTATTGTCATCTTTATTATA